>NC_045697.1:66629029-66930335 GCF_009834535.1 Camelus ferus
GGCATGTATTTTTTTCCAGAGACATCAGCTATCAACTGTGTTGAATTTTCTTTAACATATTGTCTAGAAATGTAATATTAGGACATTTGAAACATTTTATTGGTGACAATTTTATTAGTGAAAATAATTATGCTTATTGTGGAGATAGCGGAGGTAATAGGAATTCTTCACCTCAGTGTTAGCGTTTCTACGTTCTCCCTCCATCTGTCGGCCTCCCCTCTTTAACTTGGAGTCATGTTGCCTCTGTTGTTACTGGTCCTCTAAAAAAGAATTTTAAGTAAAGGCTGTGCACTCTTCTGTTGTATTGTGTTAGAGTGTATCTCTAGAATATATTCCTGACAGTAGAATAACTAGATCAAGAAATGGGAACATTTTTAAGGGCTTTTAAAATGTATTGCAGAATTTCTTTTTGGATCGCTGTATAATTGATGTTTGTTTCAGAAGTTTGAGGGGACTGGTTTTATTGGTTAGAAGTATTATGAAAATCTTTGCAAATTAGATGGGAAATTTGTATTCAGTTGTTTTAATATGCTAGTCTTTTATCCCTTCTGAGGTTTCACTTTTTTTTTACTTTTGATATATTTATTTTGATAGACATTTGTATATTTTGTGATTTTCCTGTTCACGTGTTTTCCAATTTATCTGTTGCAGTTTTAGTTTATTACTAATTTGTATGGGATCCTTATGTAATTAAATTATTGAATTTTTTGGCTCTTACGTCATATTTTTATATGTCACATTTTTATTTTGCTGCTTACCTTCAATTTAAGTGAATTTATTGAAGTATAGAGATTTCACATTGAATTTATTGAAGTGTAAAGTTTTCACGTTGTATATTCAGATCTAATGAATTTTTAAAAAATAATTTCTTCTAATTTCCAGATTTAGAAAGAAAGCCCCCAAATGGCCATTTTGATGATAATACTATTAATGGGGTGTGTACTATCTTTCTGGACCCGTTCTGTCATTCACTTTTGATAGCAATCTGAGAAGGTAATTGCTGCTAGTAGCTTATTTGGTAGATGAAAAAACTAAGATATAGAGGAATTAAGTTATCTGTCTGAGATAACCCAGCAAGTAAATGGTAAAACTGGCATTTAAACTGGTCATATGGCTCCTGCTAGGAAACAGCTTTTCCTAGCAGGAGAGCCCTTCTTGAAACAGCTAAACACTGACTGCATATTTGATTGGTTCTCATTCACAAACTGGCAGAATTTCAGAGAGTACTTCCTGAATCATGATTGTCTCTATACATTCAAGGCAGAGCGGCGAATTTGCCCTCAATACAAGAAGTAAAAAATGGTATTTTAATGAACTTTCAAAGATAGAAAACCACTCTTTTTCTTTTAAAGGTTTGAGGGTGAAAATGATGCAACACAAGAATTTGGCAACGAAAGGGGCTGGGTTCAAGTTCTAGGCTTAGGCAAATGTTTTAAACTTCGAGGCCTCCTTTTCTTCAGCTGTAAAATAAGGCCACTGATTTCACCCCAGTGGATGGCTGTGGTCCCTTCCAGCTCTAACTATAATCTTTGTAAAATAGCCTGAGGTCTCCTGGAGTAGTTTGTAAGTGAAACGAAAAACTCTCAAGGGTAAGACAGTGTCTGGACCTGGCTGTTGACCTCACCAAGTTCGTGAGGTTTTGAAAAATGCTGATTTCCTTCTCTAGAAGATTGATTCCAAATTCTGAGTTCTGGACTCAGGACTGTGGGGTTTTTTCTTTAGAGTCATGTAAACCTAATGGATAGCCAAGTTTGGAACTACTTATTTGAAAAAGTCTCCTATGTTTCTGTCCCGTTCTATTCTTTCTCCTTTGAAAGGCTGGGGAGGAGGACATCTTTCTGTGGATTCTTTGATTATTAAATTTTTGTTGTCCTTTCCTTAGAGGAAGTTTTTTTTTTTTTTTTTTTTAATAACCTGTGGATATTCTTTTGTGTCTTTTCTATTCCAGGGAGCAAGAACTGTTCTATCACCAGATCAGTGTTTTTATATGGAAACAGGTACAGTCCTGCCTTATGTTGGAAATATGAAACATTGTTCCCCTCATCAGAGTTTAGCTTGGGAGTTGGGAGTGGGAGTGGAGATACACATAGACTTAGCTGGAGATTGGCCTTTTCCCTCCATTGTTGGTATCTGTTAAAATTGCCTTCTACTTGCCAGGTACTATGCCAAACACTCAATGTACATTGTTTCATTTTATCTTGTGAACAACTCTTTAAAGGACAGAAGATATTATGATCTATTCTTTTTACAGATGAGAACAATCAGAAGCAGAGGCTTGATTCACCTGGTCCAGATAACCTGGCTAGACTTGGTAGAGTGGATATTTGAAGTTGAAATTAGGTCAGGCTGCCTTACGGTACTTTTAAAAGATACAGTGTTTAGTTTTCAAGGAGGTTTCTTCAGACCTCCTTGAGGATCGTGAGATAGAAGTAAAATGATTTTTGTAAAGGGAATTTAACGTATATCATCATTGGAAATGTAGAAATTAGTAAGTTTAAAATGTTATCACTCTCTGATTTTGTTGGCATGCAAATTAAATGAATAATTCCTTGCCTACAAAGTTGATTGTATGTAGAATCAGAATTGGCACCAGGCAAAATTATAAGACACAGTGGGCCCTTCTTCTCCTTCCCCTTTTCCACCCTTAACTTCAAGTTACCCTAAGGTTTTTAGGCTGACTTGATTCTCAGTGCAAGAATCTTTCTACTCGTCTCTCCTTCCTGGCAGCGTCTCACAGAAAACTAGGCCTGCAAACTTAAGAGTTCTAAGAATTCTCCTCCCCTCTTCCACTGGTGAGGATTCCCGTCCAGAGCTCGCTCTTTCATAAGATGATTGTGAATCTGAGGTGGCTTTTTTGAGGCACAGTGTACAAACTCTGATACTGCATGCCAGATTTGTCTGTGTGTACATTTTCTGGCCCATAACTTCACAGTCTCCTTGGAGTCTGTGTTCAGAAAACAAGATGGAAAATGTTTTTGCATTCCATCACATTGACATTCTAGGTGGTCTTATATTTTCTGTTTCTGCTACTTATCAAATATTAATGTGATAGCTCATTCCCCAAGACTTTTTACTCACTACTAATACACATGCTCATTTATTTGTTATTTACACTTCTCTTCTGTTTTCATGAAGTAGTTGAGATTGTTCACATAAAACATTAAACAACTTACTAATTTAATTTTTATCCAAGGGGAATACTTTTCATAATGTAATATATTTTATAAATTTTCATCTAATATACTTGAAGGATGGTTTCTAGTTGGAGAGTTCTTTATTGTGGTACGGTCATTATATATGAAGTATAGGAAATTTAAGATGCAGAATATGGAATTTAGCTTTTTTCTTTGTAAATTATTTTTGCTTCATTGTAATGATTTTGCCAAGTTTTAATTTGATTATTTTTTTAATACAGAGTTTGAGAGGCTGAAAATTTGAATGCCTTGAGGGTTGATTTGGCAGTAGAATGGATTGAGGGCAGGACTATAGAGAGTAA
The DNA here is from genome assembly GCF_009834535.1 of Camelus ferus. Taxonomy (NCBI): domain Eukaryota; kingdom Metazoa; phylum Chordata; class Mammalia; order Artiodactyla; family Camelidae; genus Camelus; species Camelus ferus. The sequence goes on from NC_045697.1 coordinate 66,632,526, forward strand.
TAGGTTCTATGACAAGATAGAAAATAATTGCTCTAGCTAAAGCATTTACATTCACATTGTAGGAAAAATACTGATAGTTTAACAAACATGGGCAAAGGCAGATGTCTGTGACCCCTGTCCTACTCCCTTTGTAGGACTAAAGATATACTAGTAAATTGGATACTTTGTAGTTAAGCTACTACAGGAAAAAAACAAATGATTTTTCATAGTTGGAGGAACATGTGATACTCTTGATCCAGGTCTGTTTTTCATTAAGCTGAAAATTCCATGAGTAGAGGAACTATTGAATCCTCAGAACCTACCAGAGTATTTGGCACGTAGTAGGTTTGTTAAAAACACATTTAGTAGTATAGTCAGTTTTGCCCCCTAACTTTCCCCCAAATCTGCCTATTCCTGTGCATCTCCACCATCATACCCTGATCTAGGGTACTGCTGTAACTAATAACGTATAATCTACTAAAAGAATTTTTCTGGCTCTAGTCTGGTCAATGTCAGTCTTTCCACAATGAAACCAGAGTGATCCTCCAAGGATTCAAAACTAAGATAACTCCCTTAATTAAAAGCCTTTAATATATTTTCATTGCCCCCAATTCAGAGAAGAGTTGTGATCACTCGAGGGTGATATCAGAAATTTTATATAATCTTCTTTAGGTGTTAGAGAATTTCTAGACACTAATAATATAAAATCTCATGAAAATATCAACTGTAAACTTAAATTTCACATTTACAGATTGTGATTTATCAATTGCAAAAATAGCCCCAGTTGTTTCTTTCTTGTATCTATATTCTCTGCAATGTGACTTTACTGCTCTTCCTGTTAAGATGTAGTCTATTTCTCTGTCTTGAATCTGCTGGCCTTGTAATTAGGTTTATTCAATAGAATGTGGCAGAAGTAAGGGTGCCCCGTTCTCAGCCTTAGTCTCAAGAGCCCCAACTTGCTTCTGTTCCCTCTTGGAAGCACGCCACTACCATGAGGACAAGGACAGGCTAGCCTGGTGGAAGAAGAGCAGCCACGTGGACGACAGCTAAGTTGTGTTAGACTTGAGACCAGCCGTTAGCCAGCTGACCCTGAAACATAGAAGAACCCAGCAGTGATGAGCTACCTGCCTCACCTGAACCTCACCACACAATCTTGAGTGAGCCCACTTGAGATGTGAAAAATCTTCCAGCTGACCTATAGGTTCATGAGCAACAGTTAATGTTTGGAGCTGCTGAGTTGTAGGGTAGTTAATTTTTGTAGCAGTTGCTAATAGATCTATTTCTGCCTTTTTCATCCAGTTACTGAAAAAAAGACTCAATTTCAAACAACTGAATATGTTGCATTTTTATTTAGAAAATCATCATTATCAATGTTTGGAAGGATCTGGCAAATGCATTTGCCAATTCTTAAGAATTTGCAAAGAATAGTGAAGTTTGAACATTTTTCTATTCCAATTTGTTTTTAAAAACATAAGGAAATACACAGTTACCTTTGTTTTTTAGCTGAAACTATTAGAGCTAACACATTTATTACCAGAGAAGAAACTAGTATAAAGACATTTTGCCAAACTGTCTGACTGTCCTAATGTTTTTGAAGGAAATGTTAAATTAACATAGGAAAAGAACACTTGACCACTTGACTTCGATTTTTCACATTATGGTAGAATAAATATTTTGAAAAAATTTCAGGATTTTGAAAATGCATAATATAAAAATCACAATTTAATGTTAAATATAATTTTTAAGTGCGTTACTTTAAGCTGGCAAAGATACTGAGAGGAATCTTCAGAGGCCAAAAATAAGAAAACATGAATCCAGAAAAATAAGAAAGAGAGCTCTAAATCTGACAGCCTTGGTGACCCAACCCTGGAAATATGGCATTCTCATGAAAGGACATACTTGGACCAAAAATTCCCCTATAGAAGGAAGCTTAGTAAAAATGAGGAAAATAAAATGATACAAATAAGTCCAAATATATCAGCAATCACAATAAACGTAAATGTACTGAGCTTTTTATAGTTCATAAGGACTTTCTAATGACACTGAGAAAAATCCAGCTATATGCTGGTTACAAGTATCATGCCTAGAATATAAGTTTAAAAACGGCTGAAAGTAAAAAGTGAGATATATGTATCAGCCAGATAATAACAATAATTAATAAGCTTGGGGAGAGAGAGCATGAGAAGAGATAACATTCTAAGATGAAGAAGCATAATATCCTGAAAGATACAATTCTTATGTGTATCTAAAAGGATGGCTTAAATTTTTTTATTAACGTAAAATTAACTGAATTATAAGTAGGTGTTGACAAGTGGACTCTTTCAGTAGGAGGTTTGAATGTAATGCTCTTCCTTGTTGCTCGACCAAGCAGGTCCCAAATCAATAAGCAATATAACAATGGAGCCACGTAAACATTACATTTGATATTATGGCTCTATATTGTATGTATATATATTGTACTGTGCTACAAATTTGTTGAATACACATTTTTCCCAAAGTAATGGAAAACATTTTAATAAATCACCATAGACCTTCCAGGTAGCTGAAGACAGTGGAGGGTAGTACGCTAAGTAGCCTCCCCAAACCTCCTCTCCAGATATGACATAAATTTCACGACTACTGAATTTCTGTGCAAAAAGTACATGAGCAGCGTTACTTGAAGACAAGGGATTCAAAGATTGCAGAATGACAATGAGCGCTGCAGCCCCATACATTCCTGTTCGTCCCCTATCACACTCATGGCAGAGCTCATGACAAATGCAGACTTAGGAAAACGAGGGGTGCTTTCTAGGGGCCTTGAGGAGGAGTTGGAGAGACCACCCCAAAGATGAAATACAAACGGAATCTGAAGACACTAAAAGAGTAACTGGGCCTATGAGAAAAGGATTTTAAAGTGCATTATTTAACAATTTGATGGGACAGTCTTATGGATCATAGCTTTTCAGAGAGGGAAAAATGGTCAGAAGGAAATGCAGGATTCTTTGGCAGTTGGATGGTGAAGAGGAAAACAGGAAAGGAGGTATAAAGGAGAACTACAGTCTTAGAGGACGCACAGCCCTTCCCACCTCCAAATCAAATAAACAAAGAAATGAACCAAGCAAACCAGCTGAAGTACCTGGACTTTGTCAGACTGACAGAAGAGCACCAAAAATATTCCAGTATCACAAAATGAACAAAAGAAAAATAAAATTCATATAGATACACTGAAGAAAATCAGGAAATGAATTTTCACATAAATCAACAGTGAGCTGGAGGAAAATATGTCCCCTACCCTGAAAAACAACCAAGAACTAGAAGAAAAAACTGTGCTGACTCCAAACAGAATTCAACGTAAAGCATTTAAGTATATGAAAACTTACCTTTAATCAGAAATTTGAAAACCAAAAACAAATTGAAAAAACAATGAAAAGTGAAAAATAGTACACATATTTATCTCAGGAAATAAATGAAAGGAAAAAGACAAAATTACTTCAAAAATAAAGAAAAATTAAAAGGCACCCAAGGAATAACATAATAACAGACCCAAAGGTAAGTAAGAAACGTTAAGGAAAGATAGGAGAACTTCGAAGATAATACAGATGGCATAAAGCAGCAAAATAGAAATGATTGGAAATGGAAGGTAGGCAATAATATATGAAGGAATTATATTTGCATTATTTAACTCTCTGAAGAAAAAATGTTCAGAATTAATTTTTAAAACTATAATCCAAGAAAACATCTCAGAAATAGAAGAAATCCTGAATCTCTACACATTGAAAGTGCTTACAAGGGAAAATTAACCCTGAACAATCAACTCTGAGATTTAGCGTGTTTCAGAGAGAGTGATAAAAGCCTCAAGGCTAATAGGCAAAGAACAAAGAATACTTAGACTAGCATCAGACTTTTCAAAACCAGTATACGAGGAAAGCAGGGCAACAGTGTTGATATGTTATTAATGTTATTACTCTTATTGTTATCCTCAATGAAATAAAAATACTGTCCTTTCTACTACCCCAAATCTTTGAAAAATAAAGAGCAAACAGCAAATATAATAAATTACACATAAATACACAACACTGATGCAGTTGAGACCAAATGTGTCAGACATAATGCATGTAAATAGGGTTAAGTCACCCAGTTAAAAGAAAAAGATGGTCATTCTGACACATAATACAAAACCCAACTATATGCTAGTTTATTACAGACACGTCTAAAACAAGATGATTCAAAGAAGCCAATAATAAAGGAGTGGACATAAGTATATCAGGCAAAAGGGCATAGAAAGAAAGCAAGGGTCCTGGTATCAAAGTGGAATACAAGCTTCAAAGCATTAAGCATCACAGAGACGAACACTTTTAATACTAAAAGCCATGGTCCACAGTGAAGCTATAATGTTTTTGAGTATGTATGTTCCAAATAACCCAGCAACAACTTTTATGAAACAAAAACTGCAGGAGATGGAAGAAGACAGATGGCAACCCACTAAATAGGTGACTTTAATAACATGACACTCAGCACAGGACAGATCAGGTGGACAGAAGATTAGTAAAGGGAAAGAAGATATAAACAAGGTAATCAGTAGGGTGGGTCTTAGAGATGTTATGTATGTAAACTCTACACCCTGACAGAGATTACACATTCTTTTTAAGTGCCTATTGCACATTTGCAAAAATTTATCACACCTCATTCACAAAGAAAACAATTTTATGAAGTAGAAATACGACAAGTAGCAATTTCTGATCACTATGCATTAAAAGGAGCATTTCCTAATGAAAACAAGACATGTTAGGAACTTTGAAGGAGAGAGAAATGATCAGTTTACAGAGAGAAGACCAGGAGCATATACACTTAGTTTGTAGAATGGTGGGGCATAAATCTTCATCTTTGTTGGGTTTAAAAAAAAAAAAAAACTGAAAAAAAATTTAATTTACCAGTGCTGGTGCTCAGTTCAGCAAACTTTGTTTTCCCATTCTGTGCAAAATACTGGGTGTACAGAGATGAAAAACTCTTCCTTGCCTTGGAGAAACTCCCAGCAGAGGTGGGTAATTATGATCATATGTAATCACTGTATGATTACAGTGGCAGAATTGATCAAGCAGTCTTGGAAAATACTCAGCATCTAATTTAATATTTCTGTGCTTGTGGAGGGAGCAGGATCTTCCTATCAGGCCGAAGCTCTCCAGACCCTGTGCTGTTTTTCCTCTATACCTTGTGGCCTGGATAATGCAAATCCTGTTGCATAGACTGCTCACAGTAGGTACTGAGTACAGTTAAAATCCGAGCAATGATTTTCATTTATCTTATTTCTGTAGTTTACAAGTACTTTGTATCATTTTATTATTTATACTCTATGACAGTTTTTAAATAAGATATTGCAACTGCTCTTCATAGATGAGGCCCTTCACCTGAACAGAGCTTTTCTAAGATGCTTTCTGCTCTAGAATCCCTTGTACCAACTTTGGGATAGTAGTGAGATGGCTGGTTGTCTTGTTTATATTTGTTAAAAAAAAAAAAAAAGTAACTAACTGTTTTAAACTACTCGAGTTAGGCTTGTTTATTTTAGACCATTTAAAAAGCACAGAATACATAAAAAAAATAAAATAAATACTACTTGTCACCCAGATGAGCACTTTTCATGCTTTGGTCTGTATTCTTCTTGTTCTTTTACTGTCTCATCTCGTCATCTCTACTTAGCTTTTTTCTTTCCTCCTCTTTCATTTGCACCTTCTATATGTGTACAATTAAGAATATTTTGTGTATCTGTTGTTCTTTTACACAATGTGATGGTGGTACCAGGGAGGAGAAATTACAAGTGGGCAGATTGAGGAAGGCTTTCTTGAAGGTGGTGATTTTTGGATCTGGGTTTCAGAGAATAGGGGAGATTTTTGACAGGCAAAAATGGGGAAGAAGATCACGTTAGGTAAAGTTCTCTCACTAAAGGCACAGAGGCAGGAAAATTTGCTGTGTTAGGCAAATGCAAATAGTTACAACTGTATGTTCACTTATAAAAGCATAAACAATAACAATAGTTGATGATACCATGCACTTTTTGTTGGAAGCACCTTGTAAACATTAATTTTTTCATAATTATATGAGGTAGGTTCCATTAATCATGTTACAGATAAGGAAACTAAAGGATAGTGGGATGAAGTAGTAACTTGGTCCAAAAGTGGAAAGTGATAAAGCTGAGATGGAGACAGAGGAAGGCTAACTGGAAATTTGTGTTTGTAATGTGGCCAGTGAACTGAAATTTCTGGGCTAGTCCCAATTTCAAATGTTTTGTTATAAAGTTGCTTACCTTGGATTGCATTATTTTATTGTCTTTTATTGTCAGAAAATCTATTAATGATAGATTGCTAGGGAAACCATATATTCCATTGTTTCTTACACTGCAAAATCGACTTTTCACCAGTATTAAAATATTCTACATTTTATAGTATACTTTAATACTAAGTTGAAAGAGGGATAGTTAAAAAAAAAAAAAAGACTTCAGCAGCCTTTTTTTCCCCCTTATTTTAAGTGTATATGGGAACCTCAAAGAATAAGAGAGAAATTTATAATGAAGTCCTTTTAATATGTCAGCACCAGAAATCTCTTGTGTGGAATCTAAGAGAGACCCCGCCCCCCCCAATGAATTTTTATTGTCAAGTAGTACAATGGTGATGTTCCAAACATGTTATCCAAAAGTGAACTTACTAGAGTTTTAACAAATGTATTTTATCCCTTGCCTTCCTCTATTTTTATCTTAATTTGCCTGTGGTTAAAGTATTTTTCCATCATAATGCTATAAGATATTTGATAAATTCTGAATATATTATACTTGATAAGCATTTTACGAGCCAAACATGTCTTAAGCCCTGTGACAACTCTGTATTCTCTCTGTTTCCCAGATGAAACTGAGGCTCAAATTAGTACAGGGAAAACAAGTTAAGATCGAAAGTTAGGTGTCTGCAGCTTTAAAGCACATGCATGTTCTACTCTGGGGTGCTAAAATTCTGATTCTTTAAGTACAAAAAGTGGTCATTGAAAAAAAAAAAAACCAAAAGGTTTTACTCTTGATTCTGATGTGAACAGAGGAAGTTCTTACTAGTTCTGAGCCTCCCCCAGTTTTTTTTCACTGATGCTGCTGTCCTGCAAAGAGCTGTCCCATACAGAGTAGCCATAATGTACTGCAGCCCCCAGGTTCCAAAACGGGAAACCTGAGAAGGAGCCACAGCCTTCCTGTAAGCAACAGATGGTTACTGTTTAAATGAGGGTAAACTCTGGATCTCATCTGTGAAGTGATTTTAGGTTTCTGCAGGGCGGGTGGGTTCAGAGGGTTAGTCAAGGCAACAAGCTAGTAAGAAGATTTAGGAGGAGGAAGAAGTAAACAAACCAAATTTATTGTAGCATTTTTCACCCTTATATACGATTCAATCACAGTCATGTGGCAGGTTGTATGTTTCTGCCACCCCCACCCCACCCCACCCCACCCCAAATAGAGGAGGAGGGGCGAAGGGAGGGCATGGCAGGCTGTTGAAATTTGTAGTGTGTTGGCACCCAGCAAGTGAGTTTTGCTAGGGGGGTAAGTCCTGTGGCTTGTTTTCTGCCTTCGTGAATAGAGCCTTTCCGTCTTTGCCAAGCCTGCAGTTAATGCGGTCAAGGGATTTATTATGAAATGTACTAAATCTTGGCATGCAGCTAATTGCATATAACAAGAAGCGTGCTAGAGGCTTGGACCTGAGAAGTGACACATGCAAAAAGCATTCTCTTTCTGATGTTGCTGAAAGAGGTTCTGTGTAGGGGAGTGTCTGCATGTCTGCGCTTATTGCTAATGAGGTAACCCCTCACCCAAAGCACATGTCTGAGTTGCTTGTTAAAATAAATGCAGAGTTCTCTCTCTCTCTCTCATAGTTGTGAACAATTGGCAATTGAAGAATGAATATTTACTAACTCTTAACTCCACTTCTAAAACTCTTACTGTGCCGTAAAAATACACTCATGGCAGTTGAAATTACATAATTAAAATCTAGAGTAATTCTGATGCAAAGGTATAAAAGGGAACCAGAGAGATGTTGTACTAAGTCAAGCTGCCATAACAAAACACCATAGAGTTAGTGACTTAAACAACAGAAGTTTTCTTAGTTCTGGAGGCTGAAAGTCTGAGATAAGGGTACCAGCATTGTGGGTCTGATGAGGGCTCTCTTCCTAGCTTGCAGACAGATGATTTTTCTTTGTATCTTCGAGTGGTGGGAGAGGAAGCATAAGGGGAGATCCAAAGAGCACGAGCTGTCTGGTCCTCTTCTTACAAGAGCACTAGTGCTGTCATAAGGTACCACACCCCACCCCCATGACCTCATCTAAACCTAATTACATCCAAATGCCCTATCTCCGGATACCATCATCCTGAGATGGTAGGGCTTTTTCAACATAAAGTTTTGGAGGGGACACAATCCAGTCCATAGCAGAAGTATTTAAAAGGAAAAAACAAATATTGCCTCTTTTTAAGCTCAGTGCGTGTTCTTAAAACTTTAAAGTTTATTTTAAAAGTATAATTGAGTAAATTAAAAGTAAAAATTGAGTGACTTTTAAAAATCCCTTTCTGTTTTTGTGAAATTTTGTTACATGAATTTTCTCAAAGCATTATTTGGATATTTATTTTTATAGTCCTCACAACACCCTAATGTATGCATTGTATATAGTAGGTGCTTAATACTTGTTTGGTACATTAAAAACTTAAACACTTTTAACACTTTCCCACAGTACATACCACATACACATTAATTTACTGAAATATACAGAGATTAAACCAATAAAACTTGGTTCAGTGAAACAGTCATATCTTTTGACCGTAAGGAGAAACATTTTTCTGCAGATAATCCTCTTCCCTTCCAATAACAAAAGCTGGTTAACAAAGTACGTTTAGGAAATAAATGCAAAGTTTTGTATTTTCTTAGATTAGTGATTTCTGTATGCATGTGAAGCTAAGACCTTGTTACTTAAAAAGTAAGTGGGAAGAGATAAATGGTGGGTTGCTTATGGTAGCTTCTGTTATATGACTAACACTAATCTTTTTGGTACTAGCGGTTTTTGAAGTGGCGGTAATCCTGAACTTAAAACAGTAGTGGCCACACATTTTAATCGTGGCCAGCAAAAAGGAAATGCTGAAATGAAAGTGTAGCCTTTGAAAAAAACAGTAGCATTCAAAGATAGAACAGCCAAGAGATCATTTGTGTGATCCCTATAACCTTGAAAATTCATTAATATCTAGGGCTTACCAGAGCAGTTTCAATTTTTATCAAGTGCCAGATATTGGCACTGATCAGGGTAATAAAAACCTGATGATTTACAGAGAAGGAATAGCTTCTTTGCTTGTTCATTCACTTAAAATTGATTTACTGAGGTTCTCCTCTGTTTTGAGGCACCATGCCAAGCACTGTGACAGACACCAATCAGTGATAGCTTTTACCCTCCAGTACTTAATTCTGTATTTACTTAACTAATATTAAATTGAGTCCCTCCTACATATACAGTACTGTCCTGCCTCTTGGGACTGAAAATACAAACATCAGTAAGAATGGCCCTTTTCAAAAAAGCTTGTGTCTCATCCAGGGAAATACGCATAAACACGTAATTGCTCTTAGTTATTAAGTTTAATAACTTGAGATTTGGTGCCAGCTCTAAATAGAGGTTAATATTCAAGAGGAACGAACACATGGCTTTCCAAACCATTCACCAGGTCTGGTATATGTTACCACAGTAGTTTAAGTCCTTGCTGCCCAAAGGGTGGTCTAAGAACCAGCAGCAATGTCATCACTTGGGAGAAATTACTGGAAATGCATAAGAATCTCAGCTCCCACTCCAGGCCTACTGAATCTGAGTTGACATTTGATTCATACATGTATTGAAGTTTAGGAAGCTTTAATACAAGGTTTGACATATTCATATTTATATGAGGTGAGTTTTTTATCTGATGTCATAGCTGAGTTTTATTTGCACAAGTGTCCTTTTAACAAGCATTTAGTGAACACAAGGACTTATGGGACATGTACCAGGTACTGTGCTGGGAGCTGAGGACAAATGACTTTTAGCCATAGTTAATTGTTAAATAAATCTGATAACCTAGTAAAGAAGTAATTGTATCAGTATTGAGAGTAAGGAAACTTTCTAGAAAAGACATGATACCAGAACTAGTCCTTAAAAGATCTGCAAGGATTTGTTTAGGAGGAGAGAGAAATACCCCAGATTCTTTTCTCAGATTCCATTTATCTGTCAACTTTTGAATAGGTGAGTTACTAGAGGTAGGTTGTTGGAAGTCTTCTAAAAAGTATTAGGTAATACCTAAATCAAAGTTTTGTGTTTTGCTGCATTTCGCCAATGGGATGAGTGTATTATTTCTTAAGGAAATGTGATATAGTGAGCACCAGAGTTCAATGTGAGTAATTTTACATTCCGAGTCTCAATTTTTTCATCTGTGAAGTGGGACTGTCGTTTTGCAAGGTTTTAATGAAGATTGCTGGTGCTTGTAACTGTTATTAATGATTATAAGAAAAATTTGTTTTTCTTTACATAATGTTGCTAATTTATTTTAGCTGAAGGAAAATATAATGTGACATGTTTAAAATAAAAATATTCCCCTATATTAATAATGAATACTAATACATCCTCCTTTACAATCTAAGACATACAAAGATTTAAAAAATGAGAAATAATGAGTCATAATGTCCAAAAACTGAAAAAAATATTTTCACCTTCTGAACGAGGAAACTTTCTAACTCAACATTCTCCTTTGGCTCTAGACTCTGCACTTCAGTGTTCATGGTCAGCTCCAGGACAGGCGCCCTCTGTCTCCAGTAATGGGCCATTTCAGTCCTTCCTCATGAGGCTTCACCCGAATGCCTTTTAAATATTTGAATAATAAGTTTGTGTGAAGTGGACTCTTCACCGTGTTGTGTGTGGGCTTCCTGAGAAGAAATACATCCATGTGTTCTTAGAGAAAATACGACTTCTCTTTTTTTATTTCACGAATTTGGGAAACACATTTAAGTTCCAAGCTAATATAGTGCAGCTGAGTTGTTCTTACATAAACAGAAATTGAAATTGGCTTTCTCTAAAGAAATGTTCTTTATTCAGTGCTCAGGAACTGGGTTCACTTGCTGTTCTAAAGCTGGAGTCTCACATGACCTTAGGCAAAATTTCTTGGTGCCTTTCCCTTCATTTAAAATGGCCATCTGAGAACCACCAGTAGAAGGCAAAATGTCAGTGGAAGGTATTAATCTGAAGAAAGGTGAAAATGGTGCAGACAGCCTACTGATGTGTAGCGCAGTCAGAAGTGGGTAACAGCATTAAGTGGGCTGAGGGGCAGGATTTGAGTCCTGCCGTGAAATGTGCTACTCAAGGTAAACAGTCCATTGTTGTTGTCTTTGGCAGTTCTTGAGAACCTTGTCATGTTAATGTAGTTATTCCAAATTATTGAATTTGGAAATTGTAATGTTGCTCTCATATTTCACTTAAAAACAGTGCTGCTAACTCCCACCTTGAAAGGGATCACATGTATCTCATACGCAGGGCACGGCTAATATTTTAGTAACCCCACAAGAAGGATAGTGAAATGAAATGCTGTGAAAACACAACCAACCTGCGTTTTCTTTTCCCAGCTTACTTGCAATGAGATACATAATGTAAAAATAACCCACTACCCAGTTCTCTTTACAAATGCACAAATGGTACCCATTGTGTATCAGAGATCACCGTGGGTCTCTGTGACCCTGGCGACACTTCAGGGGTTACATTTTCAAATGGATCAACTTTTCTTGAACAGTTTCTCCAAATTATTGGCACAGACCAGCTTTTCTTAAACAGTAAGCATTTATTCCTTTTTCTCCCACCTATTTTTCCTTATGAAACATAGCTATGAAGTCTTTAAGGAAGGAGAGGAAGGGAGGGAAAGCAAGGAAGGGAGGAGAAGGGGGGGAAGAGAGAGAATGAAGAGGGGAAAAAAGGAAGAAAGGAGCCTTAATTACCATTTACGTACGAGTTTCCACATAGTATCAGGGCAGTGTTGTCACACCTGATCTTAGTTCACATTTGTCCCTTTTTTAATTTTAAAGGGTTGGCTCTTTCAGGATTTCTTTTTGAGAATAGTTTATATTGCTTATTGTCCCTGAAAGAACAGCTTAAAAGATATTTATGAAACATATATTTTCATGTATTTTCCGTGACATACCTTTTGTTCATTTTTCTAATAGGGAGGAGTTGTAGATTTGGCTTTTGGTTATTTTGGAATTATTTGAAGAAAGGAAATTTCATATTTCTTTCAACTTTCTGACCTTAGGCAATGAATACTGAGAGAGGCTGCTAGTTCTTTTTCTTTTTTGCTCTTCCACATTTTAGCATACTTCTTGATATGGTAAATAAAGTAAATACAGCGAGTCCTTTGATCATTATTGGATTTTTAGAATTAAGTCGATCATGAAACTAATTTCTTCTTGGTTCTCTGAGGATTAGGTAGAGCAGTTACTCTGCAGGTAACCATGATACAGAAGAGTAATGTAGAAAATAAAATAGTTAATGCCGATGTCTTAAGTTCTTTAATGTAACTTTTCATTGGAGAGACTTGGTAGTATCATGTTCAACTATTAATGTAAACAAGTATCACAAAATTCTTTTTTCTCTTGGTTTTACAGTTGTATAGCTGGTCCAAAGTTGAAAATGTGTTTGTTCTTGAAAGAAAAATATCCCTTATTGCTTAGATTGATGGTGCTTCAAGACATGTTTATTCAAAGATGGCAGCAAAGAGGTGAATAGGCTAAATGCTCCACATTAGGGATCACTGTGTCATGTACAACAGATGCAGCCAGTGGACTGTTTATGTAGCTGCCTTCAATTTTTCTTTGATTTATAATCTATGGGAAAATTGAAATGTTTTGTCTACTTTTTTGAAAACAAAAATAGGGACATTTTATACAAAAATCTGTTAATTCTAAAATTCAGTTCTTGAAGAAGGCTTTCTTAGCCTGCTGTTCTTCAGCTCTCACGTTAATTAAACATTCAGGTTCTTTCAAGAGTTACTCCATCAGGCAGTTAGATCAAGGAAAATTATCTTTGATTTTGGTGTCTTAGAGGCAGCTTATAGGTATATATATATAATTGGCTAAACTTGAACATACAGCACTTAAGACTAATCGTTAAGAAATACACTGGTGTTTTTGAGGTGTGTGACGTTTGTTTGCTTTGTAGAAGGCTATCAAAAATATGCCCTATATGACACTTGAGTTTTAAATAAAACAATCAGAATATTTTCTCAACTGCTACATTTCTTTTGTGTCTAGTTACTGGAAATTATTGTATGAACATTCTAAAATAGGCAAAACTGATTGCACTATATACTTTATTTAATGCTAAAATGTGACAGAAACATACCAGTCATTACCAAAAACAGGAAATCAACCTATCTCTGTTTATCTGTAGGGTTTCTCAAGAGAGCTTTTGATTGGCATTTGAGTAAAAGTCTCTCGGTGACATAAATATATATTTCAATGTTTTGTGTGACCACTCACCAGTATGACTTTCCAGGTGTAACTAGCATTCTTTCAGCAAGAATAGCAGTAAAGACTTTCTACTTCCAGAAGTTTATTTTTTATTTAATGATAGTCCTGGTTAAAAGCTCTTTGGGGATTTGCAAGACAAACAAACAAACAAAAAAACAGTCATGAATACTAAAAGGATAAAAATGAGTAGTGTCTTTCTTTAGAGGTTTGAAAAAATGTTTATCCTCTTATTGTTGTTAAGATTGATGTAACTTCTCAAATTAGTGATACATGCATGTCTGCATAGCCCATGAGTGGAGTATTTTTGACAGTTAAATCTAGACTTGATGATCAGAACATCTGTTTCAGTATAGAAAAAGAAAAGTTTGAGAATAGTTTTATAAGTTGACATTTGATATTTGGTCTTACGTAATTGATCTTCTGATGCTCTGAGTTTGAAAAAGAAAAGTTTGAGAATAGTTTTATACATTGACATTTGATATTTGGTCTTATTTGATTGATCTTCTGATGCTCTGAGTTTGCTATATCTAAATCTGAAAGTTGAAAATTAGCTCTAATTTGAGCATGATCTTTTTTTGTACCCATTAATTATGGTTATCATTTCCTTGATTGTTTTCTGATGTTAGCAACTTATCAAAGTTTAAAACTACTAAAAAATAATAAAGTTCTCTAGAATATATTTACAACTATAAAATCCTATGAATTCTACAACCTGAATGAGAATGTAAACATTTTTAAAAAACATAAATATGATTATAATACCTTTTTTTTTTTTTTGCATATTTTGGGTGACATTAAGTCTCCAGAGTTTTGCAGGAGTTATTTTTTCATTTGTCTCAATTAGTGAAATTAAAGCAAATGTTTGCTGAAAATTGTTGGCTTTCAGAATAATAGAATATGTTATAAAATGATTAAGTGCCAAAACCAAGACCCTGTTGTATGGAGAGGCTTGGACCAAGAAATTAATATAAACTGTATCCTGACTCAAAAATAAGTGAAAAGAAGAGATGATACTGATTTGAAAGATTGGGTGTCTCTTGCATGTATATATTTAGTAAGTTATATACAGTAGGCAATATTGATACAATTCTATTTTATTTATACCTTGGCTTACTCATGAATGTGAAAGGGTTATGGGGAAACCTGAGATATTTACTTGCTTTCTGATAAGAAGAGCTGCCCCCTCCCCATGGCTGAGCCTGGCTCTGATGCTGCAGCACCATCTTAGAGACGGGGATTTAGCGCCCAGACTGAAATGACATGACGTGGCTTTTGTCCCAGCTCTTCCTGCTTCTGTAGGATGTCCTTGAGTAGACTCCAAAACTGCTTGTGCTCCCAGTGTAAATACTTATTCCTGCGTGACTCATAGAGGTTGAGTTGTTGTAGATGATGCGACACATTTGAAGGCATTTGGGAGTTTTGTCTGGTAAGATATTATTCTGTCTTCTCATCACCCAGAAAACTGGAGCATTTGTGTTTTCTACCTACCCCTTTACATCACCTCTTGCTCTCAGAGTCTGGTGTGCTTTTAGTAAAACTTAAAAACATTAAAAGAGGGAAAAGTTAGCTGTAATCCTGTGTATTTCTTTCTGGTCTTTTTTTTTTTTTTCTTCTTCTATGCATTCAGAATAACAATTAAAAGCAATAGTGTATATATTCTTTTGCATGTTGCTGTTTATATGTATATTTTAAGTTTTTTTTTCCCAAATTCTTTTTAAACATTATTTTTGATGGATATATAAGATGTTCAGCTAGGACGGACTGTAGTTTACTTAACTCTCATTTTGAGTGTTTAGATTGTTCCTAGTTTTTTATATTATAGCTGTATGCTGTAGGAGCATCTTAGTCTATACAATTTGATCTGATTTTGGCATGCTTTCTTAATATTGATTCTTAGCAATGAAATTACTGAATCAAAGGGCAGAAGTACTTTTATGATCTGATAATGACTCGAAAATCATTTTCTGGAAGTTTTTAAATGAAGTTTGAATCTTCCCCCGGACTAGGCATGTATTCTCTTCATTCTCCACTCTTCATTTTTCTAGGCCTAATTCTTTCAAAAACCCTTTCCACATTCCCCCAACACACTTGAAGAAGATCTCTCATTTCCCAAGTGGTTGAGGACCCCTCACCCCCAATTTCATTTACTTTGAAAATTCTATTATCTTGAGGTAATAGCAGTTCTGATTGCATTAGTTTCAAGGGCTGCTGTAATGAAGTACCACATCTTAGTGGCTTAAAACAACATAAATTTATTCTCTCACAGTTGTTGAGGCCAAAGCCAGTTTCACTAAGGCTAAGTCAACATTTCAGCGGGTCCATACTCCCTCTAGAGGCTCTAGGGGAGAATCCATTCTTTGTCTCTTCCAGCATTTGGTGGCTGCTGGCATTCTTTGACTTGTGGCCACATCACTCCAGTCTGTCTCCGCGGTCACAATTTTTTATGTGTATGTAAACTTGCTCTCACTCTTTTTATTTTTATTTTTTAACATTTTTATTGAGTTATAGTCATTTTACATGTTGTGTCAAATTCTGGTGTAGAGCACAATTTTTCAGTTATACATGAACATACATATATATTCACTGTCACGTTTTTTTTCACTGTTAGCTACCACAAGATCTTGTATATATTTCCCTGTGCTATACAGTATAATCTTGTTTATCTGTTCTACATTTTGAAATCCCAGTCTGTCCGTTCCCACCCCCTACCCCCTTGGCAACCACAAGTTTGTATTCTATGAGTCTGTTTCTGTTTTGTATTTATGTTCTTTTTTAGATTCCACATATGAGTGATCTCATATGGTATTTTTCTTTCTCTTTCTGTCTTACTTCACTTAGAATGACATTCTCCAAGAACATCCATGTTGCTGCAAATGGCGTTATATTGTCGGTTTTTATGGCTGAATACTATTCCATTGTATAAATATACCACCTCTTCCTTATCCAGTCATCTGTTGATGGACATTTAGGCTGTTTCCATGTCTTGGCTATTGTAAATAGTGCTGCTATGAACATTGGGGTGCAGGTGTCATTTTGAAGTAGGGTTCCTTCTCGATATATGCCCAGGAGTGGGATTCCTGGGTCATATGATAAGTCTATTCCTAGTCTTTTGAGGAATCTCCATACTATTTTCCACAGTGGCTGCACCAAACTGCATTCCCACCAGCAGTGAAGGAGGGTTCCCTTTTCTCCACAGCCTCTCCAGCATTTATCATTTGTGGACTTTTGAATGATGGCCATTCTGGTGAGATGATACCTCATTGTAGTTTTGATTTCCATTTCTCTGATAATTAGTGATACTGAGCATTTTTTCATGTGCCTTTTGATCATTTGTATGTCTTCCTTGGAGAATTGCTTGTTTAGGTCTTTTGCCCATTTTTGGATTGGGTCGTTTGTTTTTTTCTTACTAAGTCATATGAGCTGTTTATATATTCTGGAGATCGAGGCTTTGTCAGTTTCATTTGCAAAAATTTTCTCCCATTCTGTAGGTTGTCGTTTTGTTTTACTTATGGTTTCCTTTGCTGTGCAGAAGCTTGTAAGTTTCATTAGGTCCCATTTGTTTATTCTTGCTTTTATTTCTATCGCTTGGGTAGACTGCCCTTGGAGAACATTTTTGAGATGTATGTTAGATAATGTTTTGCCTATATTTTCTTCTAGGAGGTTTATTGTATCTTGTCTTATGTTTAAGTCTTTGATCCACTTTGAGTTTATTTTTGTGTATGGTGTAAGGGAGTGTTCTAGCTTCATTGATTTACATGCTGCTGTCCAGTCTTCCCAACACCATTTGCTGAAGAGACTGTCTTTATTCCATTGTATATTCTTGCCTCCTTTGTTGAAGATTAGTTGACCAAAAGTTTGTGGGTTCGTTTCTGGGTTCTCTGTTCTGTCCTGTTGGTCCATATGTCTGCTTTTTTTTACCAATACCATGCTGTCTTGATGACTGTAGCTCTATAGTATTGTCTGAAGTCTGGGAGAGTTATTCCTCTAGCCTCTTTCTTTCTCTTCAGTAATGCTTTGGCAATTCTAGGTCTTTAATGGTTCCATATAAATTTTACTATGATTTGTTCTAGTTCTGTGAAATATGTCCTGGGTAATTTGATAGGGATTGCATTAAATCTGTAGATTGCCTTGGAGCTTGCCCTCACTCTTTCTCTTACAAGGATGCTTGTGACAGCCTTTAGGGTCCACCTGGATAATTCAGGATAATCTCCCTATCACAGTATCCTTAATCACATCTGCAAAGATCTTACCATGTAAGGTAACGTTCACAGGTTCTAGATAATAGGACCTGATGTCTTCAGGAGCCCCCATTCAGGCCCCTACAGTAACTTATTACTAAGATGAGTAAGGTAATTTGAATAATGATTTGGATTTTTAAAAACATTTTATGTATTTAGAGCAAAATTAACTGATACTACTGGGAAGTAATGTAGTTGAATATGAAGTATGAATGTGACCATCAAGATGTGAGAGCTCAAGTAGCATCATCTCTTAAGAGTATTATGTGACCTGCTATAAAACATGGTGTGTTTATATTTAAGATAGAACGAAAGAAGAGTTGATATTAACTCGTGTTTAACAAACTTCTCATTGGAAATGTGAAATTTCCTAACAAATTCCTGAAAAATCACTGAGGAAATTTATTATAGTCACTGTTATACTTTTAAGATAAGAAAACTTTTCTTTGTGAAATGAGAATGTTTCTACTGGAATTAAATCGGGCATTTTTCTCCCTCTAAATACCTATGATATCAACTAAGTTTCCCTGTTCACCTATACATAGTACATTTATAGTTTCAGGTGTATATTCCTTTAAGTTTTTTTTTTAAATTGAGATATCATTGATATGGTGTATATATTTGTAACAATCTATACCAGGTGCAGAGCTTGCTATTCAAATTGCTGTGGTACAATTCCAGAAAATAGCAGGTTGTTACTTCTGGACTCCCATCATGAGAGAGGAGCTCAGGGAAAGTGGGAGAAAAGGCACGGGTTAGAAATAACCTGCTAGTTCTAATCTTCAGAACCTTTGCATAAACAAGATTGGAATAAAAACAGTGTTGTGTTTTTTTTTTTTTCTTCAAATTTGGAAACCTGTAACTTGTCCAATCATAACATTCCATGCTGAGTGCATGCACACTTTTAGAAAGACACCACACTATTATGTACTAGGTCCCCAAATCTGCTTCAGTACTGGCTTTGTATATAACTTGAACTTGAGACGTCAGTTGGCTAGATGGTGTATTTTTATATTGCATCCAGTAAAATGAAAAGATAGCCAGCAAAATGTAGTCAGCATAGCACTAGTAAGTTTTAAGAACATTTGACGTTAATCAGAATGTTAGGTCCTGTATTTTTACTGCAAAATCATCAAGCTACAATTTGTCTTCCTATGTGTATGCAAACATTTAGATACTGTCAGTGCTTAGGAGCAGCTGAATACAATGGAAGTATATTAAAAATAAGGGCAGAGTTCTGGAAAAAGAAAAGTTAACCAAAAAAGCAATTAAAAATAAGCCCAGCATTCTAAACCTGATTATTTTATTCAAAAACACAAATGTCTATATTACTTGAGGCAGTATTTGGGACAGCAGAGAAACTATCTGTATTATTTGAATAGTAAGAATATCAGCAAGTTGTTGCTTACTTCCTAGGGGCATAGAAACAATTGTGCCTTTTGTTAGTGGCAAATCTTGGAACTCAAATAACTTACAAAAAGTATACTTCTAAGCATATTCAAAATGTGCCCCTGGTTTATATATCTGGAATCTGAAACAGTGTTTATCATAAAACAAAGCAAAACAAAACAACAAAACCCCAAAATAGTTAAAATATTTCTTAAAAATATCTCAAGTGTCAGACCTCCGATCTCATCCTGTGCACATCCATGAGAACAGTCGAATGACATCTTGTAGCACTAATGTGCTGAGAGCCTGGGTCTCTTTGGGCAGATGCCCAGTTGGGCATACTTTGCTGTCAGTACCTGTGTGGAGTGGGTAGGGGTCTCAGTTCATTATAGGCTGAAACTCACAGGTGTATTCTTTTCTTCATAGGCATTTTGGGCATAGAAAAGATCCAGTGTTTTCCAGATTGAATGTTATGACTCATTAATGGGGTTATGACATCAATTTAATGAATCTCAACTAACAATTAAATAGATTGAAGTAAAATAAAATAGAAAATATCAGAGTGCTTCACATGTAAGGATAAGCATTGTTTTGTGAATTTTTAAAATTCTGCAATGTAATGTACAAATCTAATAAACTATTCTTAGATCTCCCTCGCCAGTGGGGAAGGAGTCTCATATACTACTTGACCTTTGTGTTCAGACCTTGGGAGGGGTGGAGATGCCTGTATGGGAATGTAGTATTCCTGGTTGGTAGATGGGGTAGGAGCAGATGCAGCATGACCTTAAGTGATAAACTGTATTTAACACGGCTGAGATTTTTCCCTGTATTCTTGACCAGCTCTTCACTCTCCTGAAATTGTGGATTTAGTCAAATAAAAAGATTGTCTATAATCTAGGAAATAAAAGCCAAAACAGCAATGAAATACTTTATACCCCTCAGATTGGAAAAAAAAAAAATCCGATAGCCCTAATATTGGCCTGAATGTGGCAAGAGAGGAATTATTTTCTGTTATTTTGGAAGGCAATTTGACAGATCTTGGTGAGTTTGAAGATACGCGTATCTTCTGACCCACTGCTTCCATGGCTACAAATCTATTGTAGAGGAAGAAGCTCTCCTGCATGTGCATAGAACACTTGCACCAGGTTATTTATCCATATGTATGTCTTCATATCTATATTTCTATCTAAATAGGTGTATGACTATATAGATTTAGAGATCTGATCTCTGCTATACTCGGCTTCTTTTTAAAAGTGGAATGATTAAGAAGGTAACTCAAAATCTTTGCTTTTTTTCCCCCTTATTCTCAATTCACTTTCTGCAGATTGTATGTGTGTCTGTGTGTGTGTGTAAAGGAAACAACCTTACCATCCCTCTGCTGAGGAACAAATAACAAGCCGAGGTTATTTATGCTGTAAATACTCTATTGCAGTTGGAATGAGTAGGTTAGACTTGCCAATGGAATATATCAGAAGTAACAGGGAGGCTAGAAAAAACAAACTGCAGAGAGTTCAGATAGTTTAATGCTGTTTATGTAAAAATTTGATTCTTCAAATAATACCTATTTTGTGTAGGGATTCATATGTATTAAAGTAAACAACCTGGATAGAAAATAATATTCTGCAATTTGGTCAACTTTATAGAGACAGTGAGAAGGGGTGGTGGTAGCACTTGGTAGTGCTTGGTGATATTTTAGCTCTTATCTGTACCATTTGATTTCTGACCAAAATAAGTTCTGAAGCAAATAAGGGCAGGATATTAATATTTGGTAATTGTGGCTTGTAAGTACATGGGTGTAATACTGTTTCTGAACTTTTCTTTGTCCAAAATATTAAACAGCTTAAAATGTAGTCTATCCTATCTTTGAAAAATAGAATCCTTTAGTCTTTGTGTTACAGATTAATTAAATTTGTTGGAATTTCCACAACTCTTGATGCATTCACTTGTAATATTTTGAAGAACAGGGAAGATGTTTATATCAAGTCTCATTTGCTGATCTCTGATATATTTGGCTTCATTCCAGTGAAGGGGTGATTAAGAGAGTGTTGTGAATGCTTTGATTCTTTGTTCTCAGTGTACGTTCACTAGAACAGAAGCTGCGTGAGGGCTGGAATTCTGGTCTCTTTGGCTCACAAGCATCTAGAGTAGTTAGTGCCTGGCACTAGGACGGCTCAGTAATTTGTGCTGAATGAATGAATGAATGAATGAATGAATGAATAAAAGGATAAATAATGAATCCCCAGCTATGAACGCTTTGTCATATCCTGTTAGTTTATGCATGTAGCATAGGCACTGCATATTACATGCCAAGAAGTGAAGTTACAGTACAGGATATTAAGAGATGCTTCTATATTAATCCATTCCTTACTTTCCTCCAAGAAGTTAACTGTTGGGACAAAATTTTTTTTCTTTGGACAAACTTGTCATCTACCTTTCTCTAAAAGATAAGAAGCCACATACTCCCACCTTTACCTTTCTTTTTATACCTTATTTTCTGATTAATTCAGAGTTAAGCTTAGTGTTTGTTGGAGACAGTAGAATGAATTGACGCATATCTATATCTCTGCAGTGTGTAACGGTTTCCGGTTTCTGTGTTTGCTTTTGTTTTTGTTGCTGTTCTATTTTATTAACATATTTCACATAGTCTTAATACTATAAACTCTCTCAAAAGTTTCTTGAAAAAAATTACGATGTCATATTATTTCCATAAAAATTATATTCCTTTAAAGTTGTATGTTAATTTTGGGGGGAAAATGCATCATTTAAAATGTACCTGACTTCCAATATTTTTAACTGAATTCAGTTATGAACTTCATAAAGCAAATGCTTACTCAGTGTTGGAGGCTGTGTCCTCTAAAATTTGTATGTGCTAGTCCTAACTCACATACCTCAGAATGTGATTGTATTTGAACATAGGTTCTTTAAAGGGAGGGTATTAAATTAAAATGAGGTTTTAGGAGTGAGCCTTAATCCAATATGACTGATGTCCTTAGAAGTAGGAGAGATTAGGACACAAACAATACAGAAGAAAGACTGTGTGAAGATACAGAGAGAAGATGGCTACCTGGAAGCCAAGAAAAGAGGCCTTAGAAGAAACCAACTCTGTCAACGTTTTGATCTTGGACTTCTAGCCTCTAGAACTGTGAGAAAGTAACTTTCTGTTGTATAAGCCATCCAGTATGTGGTACTTTGCTATGGCAGAAAACTAACATACTTGGTAAAGTTAATAAATATATACACATTTATCTTTTGTCAGCCTAAACTTATTAGACAGTAACCTGCCATCTAGATCTTAGGAAAATATGGAATCCTTATAATAAGGAAGTTAAAAGATGTCAGAGGTATATTCTGTACAGTAATATTTAACCTTTATATAGTTCTTTATACTTTAAATACAGTGTCATACATCATCTCATTAGATAGCAATCTGACATCAGTGACTTGATTTAAAATACATTGCAGTGCATGACAGCATTTCAGTATCTATGTGGCCGTATGACTTACAGATGTATACTTCTGTCATAATTAGTGCCTATAGTAGGGACTTTGAAATACTAGTACTTTTCAGGCACTTTGCCACCTCAGTTATATTTAATGTTAATTTTAATGTGAAAAAGTGATAATGTGTATTAGTACAGTAGTTAATGGGGATTCAGGATATCAAATTAGCTCAAATTGCTCATTCCTGCTTCAGTTAATTGGTAAATATTTATTGTGTTGGCTTTGTACTACCTACCTGTGCTGGTTTCAGTTTATCTCCACGAAGTGATTTGTGACTTATTAGTAAGAGAAATCAAAGATTATAGTATTTTAATTAGTGCTGAAACATTCTTTTGCTTCTAAAATGAAAGATGTTATAATTAGTATCTTAAAATATTTTCTCTGGTAGCAAGCATGGAGGTAAGTTCTCTGAGGTTTTAAGATAGATCATGAAACTGAAATATGAAAAAGGTTGGATTTGAACCTACTCACTTTTTAGCATTGGTTTGCTTTTATTCTACAACATGGCAAATATCAAGAAAAGCAAGCTTGGGTTATTTTGCATTCTGCTATTAGTTTTTCTTCGTCATCCCTCAAAATTCTATGTGTATACTTCAAATGCTACAAGAAAATAAAAGCAGTGTTTTATATGAAATGCCCTAACCTAAATTTTGAGTCCTCTATTTTGAGTAACTCTGAGCCTTGAAGATCTTGGAATCCTTAAATCTCTATTTTTGGCAGGCACCATGAGAATTGTTTTGTGAATTATTTAAAAATAGGTACCTTCACTTAACTCATGAACTGTTTGTGAATTCTTTTACAAAATTGTCCAAAGATGGGGTAGTTTTTCCTTTAGTTTAAAATGGTCAAGATTGTTTGTGTTGTGAATTTCTCAACTCATCTAGTGGTGTAAGTTAATTTAAATGAATTTTTAAATTTTTATTAAGTAGGAAATTGTTTCATTTTTTATTATACTGCTTGTGGTTTCCCAATTTTAATCATAATTAAAATATGCATACTTTATTATCATTTAGTGTTGCTTCTGTAGTGAAGACAACTAATTTCTAATGTAGAACAGTTAACAGCTTAAAACATATAGTGGTTATGATCAGTTTATAGTCTAAAAACAACTCAGTTACCGCAAATATTGTTTATTTAGATTAATCAGTGAAAATTAACTCACCTGTATTTTCTGTCAACTTGAATTTCATACAAATCAGGCGTCTTGACTAATCAAATCGTACATTTACATAGCCTTCCTTCAATTTTCCCTCTTTAATTAACTCTGTTACATACATACCCAAAAGGTGATTGGTGTGATCATGTTGTACATTCTACATTCCTGTGTGTTCCTCGCAGCTGTGGTGCTGAGGGCTCCCTACCCAGAATGCCAGCCTGCCTGGCTGCCCCAGCTTACCTAAAGGCCACATTTATCACAGCTAGGGATGCGGAGGGCAGGGTAGGATATCTCTCTATTTTCTTTTCTGTCTTTACGGAAAATATGGAATTTTTATGTCTACTGAGGAAACAATGATGTGTTTTACAATTTAATAAATTTTTTTAACTGTTCATTCTGTTTTTTCATTAATAGAAATTTATTTCCCTCTGGGAAAGTATTAAGCTACAAAGGAATAATGAATGGATAATAATATTAATCAAGTAATTTGGTGATTTTAAAGAAGTATTTCACAGCTAAGGTTTGTTCTTGTCAAGAAAATACTTAGTTTCTGCTCAGCCAAGATTTTTCTCTTCTGAGTAGTGTTTGGATGTAATTCATATTATCTCCAGTGACTACTTTTTCCTGGCTATTAAATCTAACTCCTCAGATTGATATTTTCCTTCTGTAGTTGCTTTGATAAATCGATCAGTTTTGAGTCGTCTAGTTGATTTGGGAACCCAAATGGTTAAATGCTTTGAAAATGCCTCTGGAGACCAAATTAAAATCGAAACCTTTTTTTCTTTATATTTGCAATTTTTTAATGTCAAAAATCACAGTTAAAATACCAGTGCATTTGAAACCAGACGTTCGTGTTTTATATGGGGAAAAAAATCACAAAAAATATTCATACTTGAGTGGCAATAGCCAAAAGCAAAAATGTTTTGTGATTCACTATTAGTCCTCCCGACTGTTCATCCCAGAAAGACACATTCTTTTGTTTTATATCCCTCTGGCCTGATCTGTTATACTGAATTAAATAGTTGAAGGCAATCATATATCTTTTATTTTCAGTTTTTAGGAGATGGCACACATTTTGTCTCTGAAAAAGCAAGATCTTTTGTATTGTAATTTGGTCAGTTTCTGAGTTTTGTAGAGCAACTTTTGGATTATAATCTCTGCCAGGATCTTTCCACCCATATCCAAGTAGATACCTCAGAGCATTTCATCTGCTGTCATCTTTGAGGACCAACTAGCATATTGTTGATGCCACAGCCTCAGCTCCAAATCAGAGACTCTCAGAAGTGTAATAGAGTGGTCACGCAGGGAGGTTTTTTTTTTTTTACAAAGCACATGCCTGTGCCCTGTTCCGGACGTATTGCTTTAGAATTGTGGCGGCGGCAGAAACATTTTGGAAAAATCTCTCAGTGTGACACACTCTCATGGTGAAGAGACACTGACTATACCATAAACCCGGAAAATCTATCATTGGTAATACTTACCTTTTAAATGAGAGAAAGGCAGTTTTTGTGGTGTCTGACCCAGAATGGCATTGCCTATGACAAGTAAAAGAAAATCATGCTATATTAATATTAAGTCACCCACACAGGAAATATTTGAGTCCTATGGTGTGGTAGGAGCATTCAGGATTCACTTCTCCGGCCACAAACAAGGTAATTGCCTGTCCAAATGCTCAGTCCTCTTTCTCCTGAACTCCTCTCTTCTCCATTCTCTCTTTACCTACCTGTCTATTAAGATGTAATTCAGACAGTGCCATCTTATTTTATCGACTCCCTTACCAGAACCTCTGGGTAGAAAAAGAGGCCAACTCCACAGCTCTCTAGAATCCTTATCACCGTCGTCTGCGTATCACACTGTACAAAAATGTGCTCACTTTTCGTTTGGACTTACTTGTATGTGTCCCCACTTTAGCCTGTGAATTCATTCAGGGAAGGGATAGTGACTTATATACTAGCCTGGGAAATCTTTGCTTCTCCAATGCCAGGGTGTCTTCAGGGTTAGCTGAATGACGTTACTTTTTCTGTCTAGTAGTAGAATTCATGGGAATGTACATGCCTGAGGTCTTCACAAGTTAAATGTTCTTCAGGGAGTGTCCATTCTAAATAAATACGGGAAATTTCATCTGTTAACCTTGAATAGGAAATGAGAAGATATTTTTCTTAAGAATTGTACCTTCTAGACTGACACAGAAGTTTTGATACTATATTGCAATTTCAGAATTTTGTAAGGGTATATTTAACATATTAGTGTATATGTCTGATGTTTTATATACTGCATTTGATTTTGGCATTTTGGCCACTTGTTAATTTATTCAACAGGCATTATTTCCGTCTCCTTCTTGAAACATTATTGTCTCATGCCCTCTGTGATGCTCTTCTCTCCTAGTTATCTTACTACTCTCAACTCCGTGGTCTTGCTTGCTTCTCATCCCAAACCTCTAAATGGCAGAGCTCTTCAAGGTCTTGTTCACATCAGCTTCTCCTTTTTTTCTATCATTATGTGTAATGATATCACTCCTTCTCAAGGCTCTCAATGCCATCTGTGTGTCAGTGATCCCCAGATTTTATCTTTAGCTTCAGCCCTCTTACTAGAGGTAGTAATTCATTTCAAAAGCTTAGTCATGAGTAAACTGATGGATATCTGCGGATGAAGACAGGACTTTTCGTCAAATGCAGTGGTACCTTGTTAATGCATCTATGTCACATATCTTCTCTTCATTTAGAATTCGTTTTTCATAATTCTGAGTGAATTATTTTCATAATTATGAAAAACCCATATTCTTTGCTTGATTAATTCCCCTTATATGGTTCTTATGTGCTCTTCATGAACTTATTCTTTTTTTATTGGGTAACATTGGTTTATAATATTATACAAGTTTTATGTGTACAATACTGTAATTGGCATCTGTATATACTACAGTGTACTCACCACCAGAAGTTTAGTTTCTATCTGTCCCATACAATTGACCCCTTTTATCCATTTCACCCTGCCCTGCCCCCTTGCCCTCTCTCTTTACCCTCCCTACTTCCTCTCTGGTAAATGCTGATCTGTTATTTATATCTATGCATTTATTTTTGTTTTTTGGTGTTTTTTTAATTCCACACATGAGTGAATTTGTATGGTATTTGTCTTTCTCCATCTTATTTCACTTAGCGTAACACCTTCAAGGCTTATCCATGTTATCACAAATGGCAAGATTGCATCTCTTTATGGCTGAGTAGTATTCAATTATATACATTCATACACACACACGCGCGTGCACACACACACACACTCTACATCATCTTTATCCATTTATCTGCTCATGGGCACTTAAGCTATTTCCATATTTTGGCTATTGTGAAGAATGCTGCAGTGAACATAGCGGTACATATTTCTTTTAGAATTAGTGTTTTTATTCTTCAGATAAATACCCAGAAGTGGAATAACTGGATGATATTGTAGTTTTGTTCTTAATATTTTGAGGACTTTCTATATTGTTTTCTATAATGGCTGCACCAATTTACATTTCTATCAAGGATGTGTAAGGGTTCACTTTTGTCTGCATCCTCTCCACCTCTTGTAATTTCTTGTCTTTTTGATAATAACCATTCTAGCAGACATGAGGTGATATCTCATTGTGGGTTCTGATTTGCATTTCCATAATAATTAATAAGATTGAACATCTTTTCGTATACCCATTGGCCATCTGTATGTCTTTGGAAAAACATCTATTCATATCCTCTTCCCATTTTTTGATCAGATTGGAGTTTTTTGTTACTATTGAATGGTATGAGGTTTTTAAATATAGTTTGAATATCAACCCCTTATCAGATATATGATTTGCAAATATATTCTCCAATTTGGTAGGCTGTCTTTTTGTTTTATTAATGGTTTCCTTTGTGCATGAACTTTTTAGTTTGATACTGTCCCACTTGTTTGCTTTTGTTTCCCTTCTTTGAGGAGACGTATTTAAAAAGATGTTGCTAAGACTGATGTGATGTCAAAGAACGTGCTGCTTAGGTTTTCTTCTGGGAGTTTTTTCGTTCAGCTCTTACAGTCAAGTCCTTAGTCCATTTTGTGTTAAATTTTGTGTATGATAGTGGTCTAGTTAAATTCTTTTGCATGTGGCTGTCCAGTTTTCACAATACCATACTGAAGAGAATTTCCTTTCTGCATTGTATGTTTGTGTCTCCTTTGTCGTAAGTTAGTTGTTCATGAATGTATGAGTTTATTTCTGGGCTCTCAATTTAGTTTCATCGATCTATGTGTCTGTTTTTCTGGATACTATGCTGTCTTTATTATTACAGCTTTGTGATATAATTTGAAATATAATGTGGTAACTCCAGTTTTGTTCTCTTTTCTCAGAATTCTTTGGCTATTTGGAATCTTTTGTGTTTTCATGCATTTTAGGATTTTTTTTTTCTATTTCTGTGAAAGCAAAAAAAAATGTCCTTGGGATTTTAATAGGGATTGCATTGAATCTGGATTGCTTTAGGTAATGTGGACATTTTAACAATGTTGATTCTTTCCATTCATGAGCATGGAATAGCTTTCCATTTATTTGTGTCTCTTTCAATTTCTTTCAACAGTGTCTTATAGTTTCCAGCGTACAGGTCTTTCATCTCCTTGGTTAAATTTATTTCCAGGTATTGTTGCAATTGTAAATGGGATTGTTTTCTTAATTGTTCTTCCTGCAGGTTTGTTGTTAGTGCATGGGAATACAACAGATTGTTGTATATTAACTTTGTACCCTGCAACTTAATGGTATTCGTTTATTGTTTCTAATATTTTTTGGTGGTGTCTTTAGCATTTTCTGTATATAAAATGTCAACAGAAAACAGTGACAGTTTTCTTTCCTTTCCAATTTGGATGCCTTTTATTTTTCTTGCCTAATTGCTCTAGGACTTCCAGTGTTAACATTGAATAAGACTGGGGATAGTGGGCATTCTTGTCTTATTCCTGAACTTAGAAAGATAGCTTTCAGTTTTTCACCATTGAGTATGATGTTAGCTGTGGGTTTGTCATATATGGCCTTTATTATGTTGAGGTACATTTCTTCTATACCCATTTTATTGGAAGTTGAATCTTATAGGATGCTTTTTCTGTGTCTATTGAGATGGTCATATGATTTTTATCCATAATTTTGTTAATGTGATATATCATGTTGAATGATTTGTAGATATTGAACCATCCTTGCATCCTTGGAATAAATCCCACTTGATCATGGTGTACTATTCTCTAAAGTATTGTTGAATTCGGTTCATTAATACATTGTTGAGGATTTTTACATTGAGGGTTATCAGTGGTAGTGGACTGTACTTTTCTCTTTTTTGTGTTATTGTTGTCTGGTTTTGGTATCAAGGTAATGTTGGCCTTTCAAAATGAATTAGGAATTTCAGTTTTTTGGAAGAGTTTGAGAAGGATCAGAATTAAATCTTTAAATTTTTGGTAGAATTATTCACCAATGAAGCCATCTGGTCCTGGACTTCTCATTTTTAGGGGAGGTTTTGATTACTGTTTCAGCCTCCTAACTAGTCATTGGTCTTTTCATATTTTCTATTTCTTCCTCATTCAGTCTTGGAAGGATGTATGATTCTAAGAATTTATCCATCTCTTTTAGATTGTCCAATTTGTTGGCATATAGCAGTTCATAGTAGTCTCTTAGACTTAGAGATGTGTGTTACTTAGAGGTATGTGGCCTTGGGCAAGTTACTTAATTGCTCTGTGCTTTAGCTTTCTCACATATAAAAAGGAGATAGTAGTGCCCACCTCAAGAAACTGTTGTAAAGATTAAAATATTTAATATATGTAAGGTATGTAGAATACCTAGCACAGAGTAAGCAAATTTTAGTGATAAATGCTATCCCAGTCTTCTTACTTAATAGGCCTATGAAGATGCTTTCCTGAAACCTCCTAATTTCATTTCTTGTTCTTCCTCTTTCTGATCTTAAATACTATTCATTTGTTTCTCCTTCTTCCTGTAATCATTTGTGAGGTGTTGCAAGAGGTATACTGTGGTAGTGCAGATGGTCTTTGCACATTTTCAAGGTCACTTCTGGACCACACCCACTTAGAAGCCTCTACACGGCTGAAAGGCTGGAAAATGTGGGGCCTATTGTGCTTCCAAATGCCTGTGGTTGCATGGGATCCTTGGAATGTTAATTAATTTTCATATTTCCCTGTAAGTTACTTTTTGTTCTAGCTACAGAAGTATCTGAGTTGGGTCCCATAGTGGCATTGTCATTCACTAACACCCTCATAGGAGACTGTTCTTGAAACTTTGTCATTTTTAAAAGTCTGTAAAAGGCATTCTAGGTTTGCAAAGCTAGTTTAAGATATGCTCCAAGGTCTAGCAGTGAAGCTTTTGGTCACATATTCACACAGAAGATTCTGGTATTACTTTGGACAGTGTGCTTTGCAAGGCTGAGGTACGTTTATGGCAACTCAGGGACTTTGAGATAAGGAAAGCTACTCTCATATTTCCTCTGAGAACCTTCTGGCCTCATTAGAAGAGATTTTACTTCAAAGCATGCCTATTTTATGTCTTCTGCAGTTTTTTTTTTCCTCTTTCAAAATTAAAAAAAAAAAATCATACCAAGTATCTGGTGATAGAAATGCTGTGAGCTTACTTTGGGACTCCTGATGAATTCATTGAAGTAAATTCAAGTCTCTTGAATTCTTTCCTGCCATTTGAGACCAGTGGCAAAAAATGAGACTCAATCAAGCCAAGTAAACTATACATGTAAGTTGCATTCTTTGATGTAATTTATAAATGTGTATTTTTAGGTATAACTGCTTATTTCTATTATGTTTTGAAGTTAAACTACAGTATTAAAAATTTCAGATAATTCAGTGCAAAAACTCTTGTCGATAAAAGAGAGAATTTATTAGAGTACACTGACTCATCCAGTACTTACATCAACCATGCATACTGTATCCTGCTTTCCACCTTGTTGACTTATTTTTTGGATATTTGATACACACCAGTGTATTCAGAACAGACCAGTCTAGCTTCTTGTCTTTGTACAGTGAGATGAGCTGAGAAAATATTCACTTGTTCATTTATCAATGTTTATTTAGAGTCCACATTTTACTGACTTGGTGCCAGCCTCTGAGATCAACGAGACTCAAACTTTCACTTAGTATATCTAGAAGAGAGAACTGATGTGTAAACCATTCAATTACAATGTGCTGTGAAAAAGGTAGGAGGTGGCAATGGTTAACTGTCTAGGATTGAGGGTAGGAAGAAGTTTGCTAAGTGAAGGTGACATGTGAGCTGTGTTTTGAAACATAAAGGGAGCTTGTTGGCTGATATGAACAAAGAAGAAAGTACGTGTCATGTGTTTAAGAACTACAGGCAACTTGGTTTTGCTGGAGTTTATAGTGCATGTTTTCTTGTTCTGATTCTAGGACTCCTGGTAGCTGTGGTTTTTGGTGTACTCTGTGGAAATTGAGGAATTTTTATTCACCTCATGATACTTGCCAAATCATTTGTAGAGACAATATAATATCAAATTATATAAGTGAATTTTTAAGCCCTGATAACTGATACCACAATATCAGAGGTTTGAAAAGTATTGCATAATACTGCAATCATAGCATTTTCAATCTCTGTTCTGCTCCAGTGCATCTATGTAATGCACTCCCATTAGTAATGGTGACTCACCAAGGTGATAACTTTCAATCTTAGGCAGTGGTTTGGGGTATCACCACTTAGAGGCGTGTACTTGCTAAGGTTAATATAGTCCTTGTAACAGATAAATCTCCAAATACAAATGGATTAACACACTAGGGGTTTATTTCCCTCCTAAGTACAGAGTAAGAGTTGTGACTGCTAACTAGGTGTGTGGTGGCTGGAAATTAGGTGGAAGGCAAGTGGGCTTGGCTCCATATCGTTGTTCAGGGATCTGGCTAGTAGGTGTGTCACTGTCTTTAGCAATTTCCAAAAGTTCCCATCCAAGTGCCATAGGGCAGAAGAGAGAATGTGGAGAAGGCCCATCAGCTTTCTTTCTGCCTGAGCCCTGAAGTGGCATATATAACCTGCCACTGGGAGCCTGGTTTGATGTGAGTCTAGACATGTGTTAGTTGAGGGGTGACTGGTTTACTCTGCCTTTTTGATTAACATATAGGTATTTACCACTGAAGCCCACGATCCCAGTTATTTATTTTTAGTTTTGGAGACCTCAAATAATGCAACCCTTTATTGTGATCCTAGGCCTCTGCCAGCCCACCAGCCCTCTCAGTGAGCTTTATCTCTCAGTGGGACTTGTAGGATGTTCTGAATCCTTTGCAAGCCATGCCCAAACCATGAATACCCAGAGCATGCTTTCAGTATACCGGTCACCACCTTCTTCCAAGCTGTATTAATACTCCTGTGTCATGTAATATACAGAGTTGAACTGATGGTTGGTCTTCCCTTAGGGCAATTGCTTTCACAGTGTTTTGCTATGAACTATAGTAAACACATTTAAAACTATAGTCTAGCAGGGAAACAAAAGGTTCACAAACCAATATTTATCGTTGCTACTTGAGATACATCTTAACATTTATGTTATTCTAAAACATTTGGAAAATGCTATTCATGATCTGGTAAGTTGATTTGTGACCTAGTATGAAGTCTTCACTCGAAGTTGAATC
Organism: Camelus ferus; assembly: GCF_009834535.1. NCBI lineage: Eukaryota > Metazoa > Chordata > Mammalia > Artiodactyla > Camelidae > Camelus > Camelus ferus. Next base: position 66,664,916 of record NC_045697.1, read on the forward strand.
AACGTTGTTTTAGAGGCCTGCAGCCTTCCCGTGGTGATGTCTGGGATGTGGGCCTCCAGGTGAGATGTTCTTTGGGTGCCTTGTATCTAATTGGATGTTTACAAGAGACACTTCTTTCCCACTGTGCCCTCTCCCTTCCCCACCCACCATTCTTCCCCAGTCAGAGGTTCAGGCCAGACAGTCTGGTTTTGTGATGTCACTTAAATTTGATCTCCTTATTCTCCATCTGGCCTTCCTTCCCAGTACATGATTAGGATCGTGCTATTATATGAGGATATACTTTGAGTCATGTTTCCCTATTTGAAAAAACTGGTGAATAAAAGTGGGGACAATGCTGTTATTTTGCTATCATATTCTTTATTCTGTTCTTCAAAAGAAATTGTCTTTCAGTCATATGTGACTGTTAATAATCTTTCAACTCTATATTGGATTGCTGTGCCACTAGTAGAAAAAGTGTATCCTTGTAAGTTTTCACTGTTTTGGGGTTTAGAATTTCCAGGAGATTCTTCAAACTCAATTTTATATGAGGTTTAAAAACAGATGTGGCAGACTTATTTATCTTAAAACTGGAAGTCTGTACCTTTGACCACCATCATGCATTTCCTCCACCCTCTTTTGTGACGACCACCAGTCTATTCTCTGTATGTCAGTAAGAGTTTGGTTTTTAAGTCCTGGGAATGTAATGAGCAGTAGGGTGACTAGGATTAACAATATGGTATCGTATATTTGATAGTTAATAATGGAGTAGATCTTAAAAGTTCTCATGACAAGAAAAAGAAAGCTTGTAACTATATGTGGCATTGGATGTTAACTAAACTTAATTGTGGTAGTCATTTTACAATATATACATCTATCAAATCATTATGCTGTACATCTAAAGCTAATACAGTGTTATATGTCTTAATTATACTTCAGTAAGAAAAAGAATTACAAAGCAAAACAAAATCAGGTGTGGTGGGTACATTGAAAAAGGAAAAGGGATGTTAATTCTGTTTTGTATTAGTTGAAAGGCATTAGGACAAATTCTTCTAAACGTAGTAACAAACAAAAGCACCTTCCCAATATGTAAGCAAACTCTTCTTTCTAAAGAGCAGTTATTTCAACTTTTTATAAACGTAAAATATTGCCCAGAATTTTTAAGGTTTTTTTTTTTTTATAGCTTTTTGATTGTTTTTATTGAAATGCTTGTTGTCTCTTGTTAAATGACTGCATTAATTATACAGCTTTGGGCCAGCTTCTCAACCTTTTCCAGAAGAAGCCCCCGGTTTCCATTAAAGAGTTTTATGGGGGCTCCCCACACGTCAGATTTCACACAGCCAGCTATACTGGCTTTTTATAAAGGTCTTTGAATGCAATGCCAAGGCCTCCCACTAATTGTTTTATGGGCTCAGTGTGGGATCTGCATCCCTGACTGAGGAAGCCCCGCGTTAAAAGACTGTGGGAGTAAGGAGCTGTCAAACATACCCAGAAAGAGCAGTAAAAAAAAAAAAAAAAAATCCTGGTTAGCTGTACTGTTGTTGCCAAGGAGCGTAAGCAGAGCACAAAACATGCCAAATGCTGACTGATTTTAAACAGTCACCCCTATTTCAGAGAATACTCACTTCATTACATTTTTTTGGGACAAAAATCAAATCACAAATAGCTCCATAATTTGAGTGCTCATTTGAAAGTTTGGCACTGTATTTCCAAGGGGTGAAAAAAAAATACAGCTAACTAAATATTTTTATGTGTTCTGTTAACTCATCATGGTTATCTGCGAACATTTAGTCTTGGAATAATGTGTTCAGAGTTCTTTGCTTCATTATCTTATTTCCTCTGAAAAGGTTAAGGAAGTGTTTTTACCCCCTATGAACCACTAAATTGCATGTATCTACACTAAAAGTAAATTCTAAACTTTAAAGAAGTAGTGGCAGAATTGAAACTTTTACCTCCTCTCCAGGCCCCGATGTTGAGTCTTGTCAGTCTCCAGCAGTCTTCTTGGGATTCTGAACCTGCTTTTCCTCTAGACACTGAAACAGGACATTTTTGAGGTACAGTATGAACTTAGAGGATGTTTTTAGCTTGGTTAATGTTGACCTGTGAACAGAAATAATTGAGTCACTTCAATAAGGCCTAGAGTAGAAATAGTGTATTCTGGAGGAAGGAAAATGCAACCTGTGCCCTTGCAGGTTAATGGCATTAAAACTAATGACATACTGAGATTTTTGTGAATTTCCAAATATCTTTTTGGAAACTTGAAGGAGAAAAGTGAGTAGAGTCCTTTGTAATCAAAATACGCGCATTAAAAAATGATTCTCGTACTTTAAATAATCTTGAATTAGCAATTCTTTATGAAAAAATTATTCTCCTTTTCTTAGCATGTTTCTTATGTGTAACATGTGGCTACTACTTGTATATGGTGCGTGTGTATGATATTTATATACTATTCTGTTTACTATTAATAATACAGTAGGAATGTGTAATGTATAGAGCAAACCACAAGTAAAACATTGTATAAAGTGTGAAATGAGTTTGATTTTGCTAACTACAAAAGGTAATTTCAATTTTCTGTTAATAGTCTTTTGTCCATACAACTATGATATTTTTCCCTTGAAAGCTGGACAAAATCCAAAGCAGAGAACCCTTGATGGTAATTTCTTCATCACTGTGACTCTAAGAAATTCTTCTCTCAGTTATATATATATATATAGTTATCTTTTATGTAAAATAACTTGAGTTGGCCTGCTATTTTATTTACTGTATGAAAAATTACCCTTAATGCCAGGTTTCACCTCTGGATGGCCCCTTGCTATATCATTATTGTGAATAAGAATCAACTTAGTAGTGTGATCCATAAAACCAACCATGCTTCTGTCTATTAAAGATAAACGTATCTTTTACAACTTCTTCTATGAGCTTAAATGTGTCATTTGTAATTCAAACTCCAAGTTATGAAATCTATTCATCATTGCCAACATTTTTTCTGTAGATTGTACTAAATTTTTCCCTTCATTTTGAATTCCGAGGGACCAGATTATAGGGTGCTCACCACTGCGTCTGTGTTGCCATTCGATTCCTCCATCCCACTGGAACTTCCATCAAAAGTGCTATTTCATTGACTCATGTTCCATTGTGTGTCTCTAAAATGCTTACAGTCATGCAGGATATCCGTCTGTGTAACTAACCAGTCTTTAGCCAGCTTGCTTCTCTTCATCAGACACTTTGTTTTATCATTGTTCTATTGAATGTCCTTCTGTGTATTTTTGAGGTACATGATGGTAAAGTTTGACAGTGAAAAAGAAACTGCCACTTCATTAACAGAATTCATAATAGTGTTCTGAGTTGTTTTCAATTAGTATATTACAAGTTAACATATATTTAATACTTTCTCAATTTCAAATGCACTTCATATATGTATTTATCTCTTCTAATCCTGTAGAGGTAGCATTGTTATTCCTATTTGCAGATGAGAAAATTTAATCTTATGGAAGTTAAGAAACTATCCCATAGTCACATAGCAAGTAAGCAGAGTTGGGATATGAATGCAACAGGCTATGTACAGTCATCCCTCAGTACCCAGGGGGAGGGAGGGTTGGTACCAGGACTCACCACAGGTACCAAAATCCACTGGTGCTCAGGCCTCATGGTTGGCCCTCTGTATCTGTGGATAAGGAACCGTAGACAGGGAGGGCTGACTGTATAGTTACTGGAAGAAATCCATGTATAAGTGGACCCTTGCAATTCAGACCCATGTTGTCCAAAGGTCAGCTGTACTCTGAAATTGTATGTTTATGAAAGGAAGTATTGAAACTGAAGGGATTGTGTAGATTTTTTTCTGTGGTGATTGTTGTCTGGTTTATAGAGACTGCTTTTGGGTAACTTATACTAATAATATATGTACAATAATTGTTGAATGAATTCCAGAGACCTGGGTTCAAGTTCTGGCCTTTAGATTGGATACTGATAAATGATTGAACCTTCTTGGACTTAAGTTTCTCAGATAAAAAAATAATGTATTTAGGTGTTGGAAAAACTGGACATCTACGTGCAAGAGAATGAAATTGGACCGTTATCTTGCATCGGATACAAAAATTAGCTCAAAATGGGTTAAGGACTTAAATATAACACTGAAGCTGTACAGCTCCTAGAAGAAAATGTAGGGGAAAAGCTTCATATCATTAATCTTGGCAATGGTTTCATGGAAATGACTCAAAAAGCATGGGCAGCAAAAACAAACAAGTGGGACTACTACTACTGCACAACAAAGGAAATGACAACAGCATAAAAGGGCAGACTGCAGAATGGGAGAAAATATTTGCAAACCATTTGTCTGACAACAGTTCATCTCCAAAACAAACATGTAAGAAACTCCTATAATTCAATAGCAAAAAAACTAATAGCCTGCTTAAAAGTGGGTTTTGAATCTGAATAGGCATTTATCCAAAGAAGACAAACAAATGGCCAACAGGTATATAAAAAATGTTCAATGTCACTAGTCATTGTGGAAAAGCAAATCAAAACCACAGCGAGATAATCACCTCATACCTGTCAGGATGGTGATTATTTAAAAAAAAAAAAGTGTTGACAAGGATGTGGAGAAACTGGAACCCATGCACAGCTGGTGGGAATGCAAAATGGGAGCTGCTATGGAAAATAATAAAGAGGCTTCTTAAAAATTTGAAATAGAACTACCATGTGATCCAGACACTCTAAGTCTGGATATTTATCCAAATAATTGATACCAGGATCTCTAAAAGATATTAGCACTTCCATGTTGATTGCAGAACTAGTCATAATACCCAAAATGGAAAAAACCTAAATGTCCACTGACAGACAGATAAATAAAGAAAATATGGTGCATGCACACTGGAATACTATTTAGCCTTAAAAAAGAAGGAAATTTTGCAATATGTGACAAAATAAATGAACCTTGAGGACATTATGCTAATTGAAATAATCCAGTGTGGGAAAGACAAATTGCATGATACCCCTTACATGGGACATCTAAAATAGTAAAATTCATAGACTCAAAGAATAGAATGGTGGTTGCCAGGGGCTGGGGAGAGGGCAAAGTGGGGAGTTACTGATCAGCAGGCATGGGTTTTAGTGATACAGGATGAACCAGCTCTAGTGATCTGCTGTACAGCATTGTGCCTTGAGTCAACGATACTGTATTTCACACTTAACAAGAGATCTACCCACTTAACACATTTTAAGTGTTCTTACCACAATAAAATAACATTAAAATTTTTTAATATGAAAAAGGAAAAATAACAAGTTTGGATGAGGTATTTTGGTGTACTAAGAGCAGACATGCTCTTCCTGGAGGTGTAATAGTGGGAGGAGGGAGTGCTTATAAAACCTCCTTTGCTCTGTTTGTTCCTACCCCAAGGCAGTTAGAAATGTACTAGATGAGATGATCTTTCAGCTCCGGGGTAAGCTGGGTTCCAGATCTCTTTGGCTACAATCTTTTGAAAGGCCTCACTTGGACTGGGCCTTAGGAGAATCTACCGCATGGACCTAAATACTGTGATGAGTAAACCCCTCTTGGTTGGTGGATGAAGGGGGTGTGGCTAGCCTCCAGCACTCAGTTGTCCCCCATTATTATGGGACCCAGTTGAAGGGTGTTATGTTTCAACTCGTGTATGCTGTTCTGGGAACTATGGAATTCTCCTTCATATTTGGAAGAAATTCCTCTTCATTCTGAGGAAAGCTTTCCTTTTCCTCCCTGCCCTTTGGCATTTAAAACATTTACTTGATCTATTTCTACTACTTCTATTTGGCAACTGTAGTTACTTGTCTTCACTTTTCCTGGAACAAGCAAGTTAAAGTTGGAGCTGTAGAATGCTGAAATCATCCTATCAGCTGAACTGTTTCCTTGTATAGTGACTTCTTGGTCTTATATTTCTAGGCAAAGCTTAAACTGTACTCATAAATTAGAGAAAAATAGTATTAATTTTTTTTTGCTTCACATTTCTTGAGATTACAAAATCTGGAGGAGATGGGAAAGATAGATGTAAGAGCCTGTTGGGAGACCTAGTCCTCTACTACCTGAATTTGAAAAAAGGACATTTGGTGGCATTTTGCTTCATTTAGATGTAAATTTATTCTTGTTCACCCCACCATAATCTTTAAAAACAGTCTATAAAAAAGGGCAGAGGCAAAAGTCTCAGATTATAGGAATAGAATGTGTCCCAGACTTGATTGGGGTTGGGGTGGGGCGTGGACTATTTGCCTACCTCTGCAGCATTCATTTGCCACCTTCTTTCCTACCAGTAAATAGTTTGCTTCTGAATATCCATGAATTTCCAGGAGAGCAGACTTTTACCTTCTGCATATAATTTAGATCAAGACAATCAGGGTATTTCATTTTTCTGGCTCTAGTGATGCTTGTAGGGTGAATATGTGACCTAGGCCGTTTCAGTCAAACTGAATCACAGAGCTTTGTTTTAGCATTTTAGAACAACAGTGCTTTCTTTCTTTCTTTGTGAACTTGGGGAACGGGAGTATTTTGCCTCGGGAGTTGCTAGTCCCAGTGTTAGAATAATGGGTTAAGATGGTATAGTTGAGAAATGGGTCCCTGGTTATTTCATTGAACTGTTTCATCAAGCCTTACCTGAAGCTCATTCTGCTTCACAACTTTTCAGTTATGGGGACCAGTAAATCTGCTTCACGTGTAACTTAGCTTGAATAAATCATTGCCAGCAAAAGAATTTTGGCTGATACATGAAAGCCTTTGTACTTTTGCCTAGACCTTCCTAATTTAGTTTACTTTCCTAGAAGCAAACTTTCCGATCTGTTTAGACATGAGTTCCTTCACCTATTAAATGCAGAGTTTGTATCGAACTGTCCAAAATATCCATTGGATCACTTTTTCTCCCTTCTTCCATGTAGTGGAAGTTGAATCTGTTAGGTCAGAAATTTGTCACCCTCTCTCTTCTTATTTAGACCTATCCTGCTGCAGTCCAGACTCTAGGAGTGTGGATTCCTTCAGTACCATACATAGAATAGCATAAATGTCATATACTTTTGGTCAATTTTACAATGTATGATTACTTCTTTCCATTTTTATCCAAGCAATAAATACTTTATAGACACACAAGCTTAGGGAAAGAGAAGGACGTAAGAACGATGAAGCATGAATGTTTTCCTGTTAATCTATAATTAAGAAACAGCAGATGACTACAGGGAAAGCTAAGAATTAATGATTCCAAAGATAACCAGTCTGTCCCAATATAAATCAGTTGATTTTGCTGTTTTTTTTTTTTTAATAACACGCTGGCTCCCTAACCTAGCCAGCTATATCCTAAATGTTGTCAATAGTTAAAATAATTATTTGAGAATAGTATCATGGATCAGCTCAAAACTTGAACCTAGTGTTAGAGAGACAACTTAGATGCCTTAGGGATACTATAAGTCCAGGTCAAATTATCATGTAAAGGAAAGCACAGAAATGCATTGAAACTTGGACATGGTACTAGGGGAATATTAATAGAATTTGGATGTTCATAAGGACTTTAACACTGTTCAAGAAGATAAGACGAAGAACCAAGTAGATTTTTAAAGCCGAATGGTTGATTGTGGTGGAGGAGTGGTATTAGTGGGAATTAACATTTATTGAATTGTGCCAAACAGTGACAGGTCCAATGAAGGCTTTATATGAATTCAGTGAATGGTAATTTGTAGCAATGTAATTTCATGAAGCAAAGATCTCTTGCAAGGCACAATTTTTTCTTTTTTTCTTATTTTTTAATGACATTTTGTTATGTGTGACTCAGTGATGAATGACTTTGTAAAATAGGTGTGTTCCTCCAGATTGCACTGTGGGACATTTAATTATTTTTCTTCTGAACAGATGTTTTATAGATTTTGCAAAATTTGTACCAAATTCTTCTTGGTCTTAGCCATAAACATCATTGTATTTAGACCTATATTGCTGTACTTCTTCTGTTATGCTTGCTAGCTAGATTTTAGCAATGAGTTTTCCTGCATTTTAAGATACTACTTAAATTAAAAATGTTAAATTCTACAGTTTTTCTTTAAGGCCAACCAAAATTTTAGCCTAGAGGAGTTTGCCCTGCAGTTCAGATGCATCTGCTATTTTGAGTGGATGCTCCGGGGACCTGTCTTATTTTGTTTCTCTCAAGAACACCTTGTTAAATTTGGTGATCATGTCCAAAGTCAGCAATGCATGCTGTTTCATGAGTTATTTGGCTATACATTGAGTTGCATTTTTTAAAGTTGTCACTATTTTCATTGAATCTTAGTGTTATATTGATTTATAGCTTGTGTGTATGTGTGTGTGTGTGTGTGTGTGAGAGATGGCTACATTTGCTTTTTGCATTTAAAAAAATAGTTACAATAGTACCTTTGAATGGTGTTCATAAGGTGAAAATCTAGTAGATAAAGTTTAGAAAACAAATGACCTCAAATTAACTTGGGTGTTGGCTTTTAAAAAACATTTTAATTTAAAGCATTTTATTTTATTTTTGAAACTTAGTAAAACGATAATTTTCCCCGTGGTAGAATGATCAGAGTTACTTTGAACAAGATAGTTCCTCTTTCAAAATTAACCTGATATTTACTTTATTTGCTTGAAAGTTATTTGTATATAATTTATTCATCCAAAGTTCTTAAGGTTCATTGACAATAACTGGTAAACTGGGATGATCTGCGCACAACCAGTGCAAGTCCCAGTCTTAGTGCACAAGAAAGGGGTAATAAAAGCTGTGGTGGACAGAGCAGTTCATTCACTCCTTGATGGATTGCTTTGCTTCCAGACCTGCATTAATGCATTAACATTTTCAACTGCATTCTGCAAATACTGACAGTATTACTATAATCAGATCATTAGGTGCCTCTAGATGAGAAATAGCTGTGACATGTTTTCTGTCCCTCATGGAGCCAATGGATTACCGGTGGCAAAATGTAAAAGCAAAACCAAGCAATATTCAGGACATACATAGAAACCATACAAGACACAGGTGTTCCATGGGGGCATGGTCAGAGGTAGATTGGGAAAAATAAAATTATGCAGGAACTGATGTTTTATCACTGAAACATCAAGCAGCCTTCCTGGGGAGGGGGATTGGGAGAAAGCAGCATTCCGTGGGCAGAAATGGCAAGAGTAAAGATATGGAAGTACAACTAGGAAACTGCAGAGAAATGAAGTTTCAGAATAGTAAGCCTTGAAGAAAACTGTCCTGTAATGTATCTGAAATGCCAGGGCAAGGATTGCTCACTTAATTTGCTGCTTAAAGGGGGACTACTCGGGGCTGAAAAAGTCACTTGGAACTGGGCTTTGTGCTGAGCAGTTGGACCTCTGCTTAGGAAGAACTGGCTTGCATTGGGAAGTTGCACACGTAGTGAAAAACCGAGCTGCGTCATGGCAGAGGTAATGGAAAGAAAGGCAAAATTCCTGACATACTGAATATGTGGAGTCCGTTGTATTTGGTGCATACTTGGATATAGAGGATGAGGAAGACTGGTGTTAAGGATGACTCCAAAGGTTGAGGCTGAGCTGCTCTGGAATGTTGGCTGTTTTATTAATAGAAGTTGAGAAGTCAAAGAAGGAGCTGTTTGTGGGGAGAAAATGTAGGAATTAGATGGACTTCACATGCGCTTTTTTCCCATAGCTCTGGCAGAAATAGTCTCATCTGACAGTTAAACGCATGTGTGGGTTTTATTTTTTATATTAGTATCTGCAAGTCATTCTAATTTGTATGTGAAATTCTTTTATAAATTTCTTAGATTTGAAGTTACATACAAAAACTTGTATCACTGTGCGTGATAGCAGACCAATTACATTTTTTTACATCTTTATTTAAAAAAATTTTTTTAGAGGTATAGTTGATTTACAGTGTTGTGTTTCTGGTGCACAGCAAAGTGATTCAGTTATACATATACATGTATATACAAGACTAGATGGGTCTACCTCTTGCTGTGTTGTGCAAATGAAGTGAAAGGCCTGAATTTTTTCCTAAAAGTTCTACAACGAGAAGATAATATTGTTGGCCAGATGCTGTGGAAAACAAATAGCTGGCTAGGACTACTTTCTTTTTTTACTGTATAAGTTTCAGGTGCACAGCATTATAATTCGACATCTGTACACATTACAAGGTGATCACCTCCACAAGTATAGTCACCACCCATCACCATATAGTTGAACTTCTGTACCCATTTCACTTACCCTAGGCACTATTCCCTTTTTGCTACAGATATTAAAACATGTTTAGGAAGATGTATAAAACAGGGTTCTTGCTTTTGCTTTTTGATCTTTGGTTCATACCAGATATTTTACCTGCTTCTATCTTTATAAGCACTTTTATGCACCAATGTTATTTACAAACAATAACATGCAATTCTTTAGTTTCTATAAGCTCCTAGAACTCATTGAAATGTTCAATGGGTGATATACGCAGACAAGTGAACTCATAATAAATACTTCCTGTACTGCCATTAATATTTAACAATAATCAATTGAACATTGAGTTGGGTAACTTTATTTAAAGTCTCATGGAATCTATGGCATGATTAAGTTTGATGTAATATTTGTATTTTATAAGTTTTACACTTGACATACGGACATATCTTGAAGTTATTGCCGAGTTCAGTTCCAGACTACTGCAATAAAGTGAATATTGAAATAAAGTGAGTCACATGACATTTTTGGTTTCCCAGTGCATATAAAAGTTATGTTTATTATGCTGCAGTTAAGCATGCAATAGCATTGTGTCTAGAAAACAATATATATATCTTAAATTTAAAAATATTTTATTGCTAAAGCATATTAATCATCATCTGAACCTTCAGCGAATCATAATCTTTTTGCCGGTGAAGGGTCTTGTCTTGATGTTGATGGCTGCTGACTTATTGGAATGGTAGTTGCTAAAGGCTGGGGTGGCTGTGGCAATTTCTTAAAATATGACAATAGTGAAGTTTGCCACATTGGTTGATCTTTCATGAGTGATTTCTCTGTAGCATGCAATGCTGTTTGATAGCACTTTAGATACAATAGAAGTTCTTTCAAAATTGAAGTCTGTCCTCTCAACCCTGTCACTGCTTTATCAATGAAGTTTACGTAGTATTCTAAATCCTATGTTGTTGTTTCAATAGTCTTCACAGCATCTTCACCAGGAATAGATTCTGTTTCAAGAAACCACTTTTATTACTCATCAGTAAGAAGCAACTCCTCATCCATTAAAGGTTCATCATGAGATTTCAGCAATTCAGTCACATCTTCAGGCTCCACTTCTAATTCTAGTTCTCTTGATGTTTCTACCACATCTGCAGTTCCTTCCTCCACTGAAGTCTTGAGCCCTTCAAACTCATTCATGAGGGTTGGATTCAGCTCCTTCCAAACTCCTGTTAATGTTGACATTTTGACCTCTTCCCATGAATCACAAATGTTCTTAATGGCATCTAGAATAGTGAATCCTTTCCAGAGGGTTTTCAGTTAACTATGCCCAGATCCATCAGGGAATCACTATCTATGGCAGCTTTTAGCATTATGAAATATATTTCTTGAATAAGACTTGAAAGTCAAAATGACTCAATGATCCATGGCCTGCAGAATGGATGTTGTGTTGGCAGGCATGGAGACACCATGAATCTTATTCTGCATCTCCATCAGAGATCTTAGATGATGGTGCATTGCCAGTGAGCAGTTATATTTTGAAAGCACTCTTTTTTTTTTTTTTTTTAATGGTAGGTCAGTCTTGAGTAGGCTTGAAATATGCAGTAAACCATGTTGCAAGCAGATGTGTTGTCATTTGGGCTTTGTTCCATTTATGAAGCACAGGCAGAATAGATTTAGTGTAACTTTTAAGGCCCTAGAATTTTTGGAATGGTAAACAAGCATTGGCTTCAACTTAAAGTCACCACTTGCATTAGCCCCTACCAAGAGAGTCAGCCTGTCTTCTGAAGCTCCGAAGCCAGACATTGACTTCTCTTCTCTAGCTATGAAAGTCTTTAATGGTGTCTTCTTCCAATAGAAGGCTGTTTGGTTTATATTGAAAATCTGTTTTGTGTAGCCACTTTCATTAATGGGATCTTAGCTAGATCTTCTGGATAACTTACTGCAGCTTCTACATTAGCACCTACTGCTTCACCTTGCACCTTTATGTTATGAAGATAGTTTATTTCCTTAAACCTCATGAACCAACCTCTGCCAGCATCAGACTTTTTTCTGCAGCTTCCTCTGCTTTCAGGATTCATAGAATTGAAGAGACTTAGGACCTTACTCTGGGTTAGGTTTGGCTTAAGGGACTGTTGTGGCTGGTTTGATCTTTACCCAGACCACGCAAACTTTCTCCATATCAGCAATAAGACTGTTTTGTTTTCTTATCATTTGTGTGTTTACTGGAGTAGCACCTTTAATTTTCTGTAAGAACTTTCCCTTTGCATTCACAACTTGGCTGTTTGGCACAAGAGGCCTAGCTTTCAACCTACCTTGGGTTTCAACATGCCTTCTTTAGTAAGCTTAATCATTTCCCCCTTTTGATTTAAAGTGAGAGACTTGCAACTCTTCCCTTCATTTGAACACTTAGGGGCCATTGTAGGGTTTTTAATAGGCCTAATTTCAATACTGTGCCTCAGAGATGAGGGAGATCTAAAGAGAGACAGCAATGGGAGAACGGTCAGTTGGTGGAGCAGTCAGAGCCCACAGCACACTGATTAAGTTTGCTGTCTTACATGGGTTTAGTTCATGGTGCCCCAAAACAATTATAATAGTAAATCAAAGATCACTCATCACAGATCACTCTAAAAATTTAATAATAAAATGAAAGAGTTTGAAATAGTGCAAGAATTACCAACCTGTGACAAAGAGACATGAAGTGAGCAAATGCTGCTGGAAAAATGGCTCTGATAGGGTTACTCAACACCAGATTGCCTTCATTAAAAAATAGCATCTGTGAATCACAATAAAGCAAAGTGCAGTAAAATGAGATATGCCTGTATTTTCCAAATGTTTTAGGTGTAAAGTGATTTTTTTTTATTCCCTTAAGACTCATTTAAAAAAACAAAAATGATTTATGACACAACTCACTGAATAGTTTTTATAACACACATACTTAAAATCAACCAAAGCCAGTGCCTCCTAACAATTCCAGCTTCCTTCAACTGAGGAACATGAAACTTGGCTAAGGTGATGGTTTAAGAGATTCCCAAATAATCAGTGAGTGTCCTAGAGCACTTCTCTGACTTCCCACTGAGGTTTCAGTTGTAGTCAAAACCATCGTTAAACATTTGTTTGGAATTGCTTGGGCGATTGTGGCATATTTTAAAATTTTGAGCAGGGTGACATGCAGTAGGAAAGTGTGAATTAGGATCAGTTGGAACATTTAATAAGTTCCAGAAACTATGCAATTTTCTGTTTTCACATCATATTTACTCTTCAGTAACTTTTGAATCACTCTGTTATCTCACTGTGGAAACTGTCTTTGCAAAGGTCATGAATGACCTCTTTTGTTGCAAAATCTATTGGCCTCGTTTTAGTCCTTTTGCTGTATCTCAGGATCATTTGACACTTAGGTGTTACCTTCTCAAAACTCTGTACTGTGCACTCTCCTGATTCACTTCTGAGCACCTGTGCTGCTGCTTCTGTTCCCTTTGCAGGTTTCTCCACCTCTTCTGCTTCCCCAGTTCTTGCTTCCAGGAGTGCATGCTGAGGCTGTCTTCCTGGCTGTCCGTCTCTCGTGGTTCACTTCGTACACTTCCATGACTTCATGTGCCAGTATTAATGCTGATGGCTCTCATATTCATGTCCCTAGAATGAGTCTCTTCCACACACACCAGACTCTCTTGCATGATTTCTGCAGATCCCCACTTGGAATGGGGTTTCTCAGTTATCAACAAAGTGATTTCCTTGAATGTTTGCATCAAGTAAACACATGCCCTGACCAGATTTGCTTCTCTTTCTGTGTTTTCTGTAGTAGTAAACATCACCATTATCCTCCCTGTTGCCAAAACCAGAAACTGAGGAATTGTCTGTGAAATCTTGACTGCTCTGTTTCCTCAACTCAGTTTTTAAATCCTGCCTGTTCTGTTTCCTTAATACTTGTTAAATATGTCTACTGTTCTTTATTTTGAATACAGAGTTACAGCCTTAGTTTAGGACTCCATCACTTCTCACCTGAATCACCATTAACTGTCTCTTTACTGGTCTCCCTGCAGCCAGTCTTGCTCCTTCCATTCTAGTGTACTTTATAGTCACAGTGACTTTTCTGAAACTTACCCTAGTGGTTCCTGAGAATGAAGTACAAAGTCTTCAGCATGGCATATGAGACTCTCGAATATATGGTACTGCTTAAACCTTCGGATCTCATATTTCATTGTGTGTTCTGTGCTGAACCTGTTACACCATAGCTCAGATCTGCCCTGTTCCCTGCTGTTCCAGGTGAGCCCTCTGTCTCTTCCTTGCATTCCCGTGGTACACAGTGTTTAAGACAATGTATTGCAACCATTTGTTTTCTTATTCTTTGTTAAACTTTCTTTTAGTATTGATAGATAAGGACTGTGGCTTTTTTCCTTATATACTTACTGAATAAGTGTTTAGCATATGTCTAGTAGATATACAGTAAGAATGTTGAATGGATTAATGAGTAACCAAACTAAGATCAATAAAACCTGCTTTCTACTCTCAAGTACCTCATCGCCTAGTGAGAAGTTTTACAAGTACAGATAATTTTAAAAAGCCATCAACAATCAATTACAATATAGTGTGGTGTAAGCTATTAAAAGTCATGTTTTCAAGTAGGAAGTGATTAAATGAGAATGACTCAAGGGACTGTCTCTTGAGGATATATGATAGAATTAAACAAATTTTCATGGCGTTCAACCATGTTTCTTTGAAGTGAGGTCTTATAGTAACACTTAGGGTATTCAGAGTACTTTACAAAACGTTCTTTATTGACTCTTTAAAACTTTACTGAGTCTTTTGTTTTGTCAGTTTTATGAGGACTCAACAAAAGTGAGGCAGGATGTGTTAAGCTCCTAGACATCTTGCTTGGTTAGCTAGGAGGCGTGAGGATCATAGCTTATTTTTCTTTTCCTTTCTGAAACTACTACAATAATTTCTGTTATCTAATAAGATTTCAGTGACTTTATGCTTTAGAGTTAACTCTCTAATTACAAGAAATATAGTGGGGTTTGAGTGCGTTACTTTTATGATTCCCCAGATTTAAAAATGCCATCATGACATGATTTTCCTCATAATAATGGAATAAAATATTGTTGAAAAAATTAATGACCCCTTCTGACTTTTAAAGTTTTAAATGATGTGGGTCATGGACTTGTGTATTGCTTGGAGTAGGCTACACTGTGAATGTTAACCCTGTGATTGCAAGGGCAGGGTCTGTTTAGTTGGTTTTCAGATCATGTCCTTCAGGACTCGGGTTCTAGGGACATCTAAGGAGCCCTGTGTGGAAGGTGAGGAGCATGGGGGCAGGCTGTGGGTGAAGTTCTGTAGCCCTTCCTGCATCTTCCACGCTTCTGTTATATCACTTGCTTTTATCTGCTATCTATTGGCCTTTCTTTGTGAAAGATATTCTTTAAGTGGGGAAAGATATTCTTTAAGCGGGGGGGAGCAGACTTCAAAAATACCTCAAGCCATTGATTGGTTAAATCGTTGCAAGTATTCGAGGAAATCACCTTGGTGACAGTTGAGAAAATCCATGAAAATGGAAAATGTACAACATTTCCTTCACTAACTGCTCTTTCTATGTGTCATCTGCAGTAGCATCCCGAGAGACAGTGAGGGAGAGCTGTACACTGAGAAGAGCTAGGCGAGCAGTGTGTCCTGTCTCATCTGTTTTCCATCAGAGACTTTCAGTCACCATGTGGTATTTCCATTGTCTGGTCTTTAGAACCTGTGAACCGGGGCCTGACTAGGTTTAGAGGGATCTTGAGGTGGAAATTTTGGGGATGGTGAGAAACAGAATTTTAATGCTTCTTGAGACCAAGGGAAAGGGTTGCTGATCTTGCCAGTTTCATGGTGTTCACATCATAAGGCTAAATACTTTATGCCAAGAAGCTTAAGGGTCAGGTCAGAGTTTTATAGATTTTGGCCAAAAGCAGTTCCAAAAGAAAAGTAAATGTTTAACGGGGCTGACCATTGCCCAAACTTATTCTTCCATTCTTTTTGTCCCTTACTTCTCTCCCCTGCCCCAAATAGGGTTAGCCTAGGTGCAAAATCCAGGTCACTACCATAGTAACCACACAAATAGAGCACAAAGGAGGGCTGTTTGCTTTAACTTCATAATGATGGAAAGAGAACTACACAAGGAGAGGCTTAGAGGCAACATAGATGATGGTATAAAAATGTGTCTATAAGAGATAGATTGGAATGGACTTTGTCCATAAAAATTTTGTATCTTAAGAATCTAGGGAGTAACTGCATCTTTTTAAACACTTTAAAAAGTTGGCAGTGTTGATTCAAAGTGCTACTTAAAGACTCACTTTCAAAATGACATTTTTGGGGGGAAACTAACTGTCAATTTGAAGAATGGGATTCTTTTCAGCAGAGCTTGTAAAAATATCCATTGCCATATGTGAGGCAGGTTTAGGGTAGTTTATCATAAATAGATGAATTTGTCAAATAAATAAACACACACCCATTTTTGGCTGCAGAGAAGAAATTCCAAGCCCATAGATAAAGAAATATCGTGAATTTCTGCAGCACGTCTCACAACTAAGATATTTCGTTGATACACATATTAAGAGCAAACAGTTTAAGAAGGGATTAATCATACCTGATTAGTATTAATCACACCAGAGATAGTATTAGAGATTATCAAGCTTTGTGGACCTGGTTGGAGTTGGGGTCTTAGGAAGTGGTTGAGGAGAACACCACTCAGAAGGGTATGACAGATCCTTTGTTCCACTGATGACTTACATAAGGAACATTACCTTGAATAGCCACAACTTCACTTGGCTGAAGCAATTGTGGTAGCTACTGTAGCTGTGTTTCTAATTATAAAAGTAATATATGTTCATAATTAGAATTGTATTTAGTTCTACTACCCTAAGATAACCTCTCTGAACACGTTGATGTATCTTTTTTCTTTTGTTGTAGGACTGTGCATATTATATACAAAAGAAGAAAACAATACTTTTATGTAGTGTGCATGTATATATTAAAATTGGAATCTAGCTATACATATAGTTTTTGTATAGGTTTTATAAACTGCATTTTTATTTCCATTATTTAACAATTCATTGTGTGCCTGCCATAACCTAGGGATTTTTCTGTCCCATTAAATTTTCCTTGAAATCATGACATTCAATAACTTCTTGATATTTCACTATATCACAACTTATTTAAATATCTTCTTATTGCTGGGCACTTACATTGTTTCAGCTTTTTAATATTAAATTGCTATCTTTTTATCTCGAATTCTTTTCTATTTCAGTATTTCTGATTATTTCCTGAAGAAAAAGTCCAAGAAATGAAACTATGTTTTAATAATCCTCAACTTAATGACACTGTTTGGGGAGAATTATATGAGCCCAAGCTTTTATGGAGCCCAAACAATAAGATATTCAGGAGAAAATGAAAGACATAGTGACTTACCTTCTCAGCAGCCCAGCATACTGGTTGGGTTTTAAATGGCCTAGACCTTAGCATCACTTTAGTGTAGGTGTATCAAGGTTCTTACATAGTGTGGTTGCCCAGTGTATAACAGATACTTGTTATGACAGATGGTGTCATTGTAAACTGAGTTACTCATTTCTCATTACTGTTCTCAGACAAATCTGAACACCCAATTCTTATGCATAAAACTGCTTTTAAAGCCTAATATCTTACACACATCTAGGTCCTTGATGCTGTAAAATCAACTTCACTGTACCATGACCCCACTGAATAAAAGAGAAGGAAAAATTAAGAGAAAAGACAATTCCTGCACAGTGCAAAGGTATTCATTCTGTTGTGCTGTATGATAGCCAACAGATTTTTATTTTACTGTTGAATTTTGAACTATGTCTGGTATGTAGTTCTTTTAGCTACACCTTGCAGTAGCTAATGGATATAAGGTGAAAGATAACTGATAGTTCTCGCTCTTCCTCCCCTCCTCTCTTTCTCCCCCTCTGTGTGTTTGTGTCTCATGTCTGCTTCTTCAAATATGTGATTTGGTTCATTTCAGTCATTTGTAGCATCCACAAATATTTAGTCAAGTACTTAATCTTCCCATGAAATGCTTCGGAGAGTCGTCACATGAAATCATTGGTTTCTCTTCAGTGCTAAGTCATGGCAAATTATCATCTTTTTTTAGGTTGATTTTGTGGAGTGTTAAATGCTATTTAAATTTCACTTAGATATGAAGCCATTTATTTTTCTCCTAATCACTTAAAATAGCAAGAACTAATCAACTGGAGTTTTTCTCCCTTTTGTAAATACATCAGTCTACCCCTGACTCACGTGCGTGTTTCTGCCTTTAGGTCAGTGGGAACTTTTCCCAGCCATGTTTTCTTTTTCCCCTTCGTTCCTAATTTCTCTCAGGAACAAATGGCAGCACAGTTAAGCATGAGAAACTTGTTGCTGAAGGTGCTAACCTAAACATCAGTGCCAGGATATGGCTGAGACTTAATAGACTAATTAATTTGTCTACTGCACCTCTGACCTGGGAATTGCATACAATGGGCTGCATGTACATATAGAGCTGAGAGTCAGGGATCCAGAGTAGAGAAAATGCAGCTTTTGTGTGCTTTATACATCGACATAAGTTAGTACTGGGTTCTTTCAGAAAATAGATTTTGAAAATGGAACTTTATCTCATCACATATGTTAGAAGTAAGATACTGCAAGATTCAGTGTGCCTTTTTGTTTGTTTTCTTCTTTTACATTTTATAGGAGTGCTAAACAACACCCTCCCATTATTTGATCCCAATATGCTACTGACCTCCAGTAGAGACCAATTATATAGACTGCCTACCACAGTTTCTGTGTTATCTATTCCAGCGTAATACGCTCACGTGACAACCACAGTCATCCTTAGAAAAAAATAGGAGCTTGAAGCTTGAACGACATTTTAAAAAGTGTTTTTGCTATGAATTCCTGACTGCTATTTATGCTTCTATCAGTCAGAAGATTAATTTTCTCTTGTATTCCTTTTCTCCCTTCTTCATTTTAGAGACGGTTTAAATATACTTTAAGAACAGTTAACATTTGACTGCCACTGAATTCTCATGGCACTGAATAAAAGCTGAAATCGGTATTAGCCTGTCAGTGTAGGGGTTATGCATATCTGGGTCTTGTGAACTCATAGAGGTACCAAATAAACCCTTTTCTGTTAGGAATTTATTTAGAGCAGGGTTTTAATATTTTGATAGTTAGTGGGTTTGGCAGCATTTATTAGGCCACCAAATGTCTGTTTAGCACATGGCAGGCATTCTGCTAGACCCGGCTGATGAAGTGGTGAACAAGACTGGTGGTTCCCAGCTCTGCTGAGGCTCACAGTCCAGTAGCAAGAGTCCTATACAAAGTAAACCCTAAGAGTAGTAATGGAAGTCGACAAGGCTGCTTGTTATGTACCCAGTGAAACATCAGGGAGATGCTATTGCAGCCAAAGTATTTAGGGGACAGCTTTCTGGGAGGCATTATGAGAGCTGGAAATTAAACGATGAGATGGTAGCCTTTGGGGAGATGCTGTTCTTTTTCAGTTATTGGCAGTCACTTTACCTGAAAGACCAGGCAAGATGTCATATACTTCTCAGTACATGCGTAGTGCATGGATACAGTAAGATGTTTGGTGGATATTAGCATGAACAGAATAAATAGATATTGGCATAGGATTTGAGGGGAAAATGCTTTACCTTTCTGAAGTTATGTTGCTTCTAGTAGTGGAGTGAATGATTTAGGCTTTGTGTGCGTTCTGTTGTTAAAATGTAATATGAGCCTCACACTGAATTTGTTTTCTTGCAATTATTTATTTTACAGGCTTCCGAGCGGTCAAGAGAGTGAATGTGTCTGAAGTGGATGTACTGTGCATAAAACATCGAGAACATTCTATGCTACACTTACCAGCAGCCTATTTATCTGGTTGGTATCTAAAGCAACTCAGATTGACCATGATATACACATCATGGTTAATAAAAACATTGATTTTAAGGGAAAAACCATTCAATGATTTTTGCATGTCGGGTTGTATAGACCCAATTCATTTCTGTCCAACCGGGTCACATAAAGGTTAGCTAAGGTGTTAAAGCAGTAATTTGAAATCTGGGCTGGGGTGTGAAGGGGAGTTCTAGTGAAGGCAAGATGTCAAGTGGTGTAGAGGCCACAGTGATGGCAGACTTTATTTACTGCCTTCAGTGAATTTTATTTGTACCCATTTTCAAAAGAAAACCTGATGAACAGGTATGTTTGCAGTCCCTTCACTTTGACAGGTTGAGGGTGGGCAGGGGAGATGGAATTCTGTTATCTCTCAACATTTAGCGTTTGAAAGACATTCCAAGATCAGTAGATAGATAAACATGGTTTCCAGTTTAGGCTTTAAAATGTTAATCTTGACCTGTTTCTTCTTGTTTATACACTGAGAACTGCAATTTTAAAGGTAGAAAAAAATACTTAATTTATTCACAAAGTAAGAATGGATTCGACTTTCAGCAAAGATTCATGTTAAGTGTTGATGTTGCACTGAGTCTCTCCTTGGCTAGCCTCTCTTCTCAGTTTGTTTTCACCCACACCTATACTTTCAATTATCAGGATTCCATTCCCCGCATCCATTATCTCAGATCCTCAGTATTTCTCAGCTATACTCTAAAATAGCTTCCTAACATCTGTCTTCTCTTCCCCTTTCCAAGCTGTCTACCATTGCATCAGCAGAAGGGACATCTGATCCTACCACTCTCTCTCCCATGACCCCTAATGCCTATGGGATTATGTCCTGCAGCATATAGGGCCCTTCAACTTGGTCAAATTCTGACCTGCCATTCTATCCTTGTTACTTGTCGCTACCCTTTCTGTACCTACACTTCTAGCCTGTGAATTGTCTCTGCTTCCTCAGTTCATGTGCTTGCTCATTCATTCATGGTTCTGTTCCTTTGCACTTGATGTTTCCTCTTTCTTGGATGTCATTCCTACCTCCTCTTGTTTGCGTGGAAAATTTTTACTTATCCTTCATAATCCTATTTAAAAGAGATATTTCTTTCTCTGTGATACTTCACCTGGCAGAGTGAGGTACTGTTTTTCTGTCTTCCCATAATGCCTTGACTGCATCTCTAATTTGATTCTCAGTATAAATGTTTTCATGGCTCTCTCACAGTGCTCTGTTAACAAAACCTTTATGGACAGACTGCCTTCTGTTTTCTGCTCTATCCCCAGCCCTCAACACATTAACTACTAGTGACTGAGTTGTCATGCATTGGAGGAATAAACTGATAACCTGCTGTGTTTTAGCACCATGCTGTATATATTGGAAGAAAAATTAAAAGGATATGATTTAGTTCCTGTTTTCAGTAAGGCTGTGATCTTACTTGGTGGACAAGAGTTAAACACATGAAATAATTAGGGAACACAAAGCATAATATGCAAGTGAATTATTTACATTTTAAAAGTTTAATATATACGCATACACAATACACATGGTGCTTTGGGGGAAGGGCAAAGATCAAGTTTAAATCATGAGATAAGCTTCTTGGACTAGATAAAAGTTCTGAGCAATAGTGAGGGAGGTGAGGTTGAAATGTGGTCTGAGGCATGAGTAGAGTTGTGGTTATTGTATTGATGAGTCCTTACCGTATGTATGGTTTGCTTAGCTTATTTTTTATTAAATCTTATATAGCTTATATAGCTTTACTCTAAAGGCAGATGTTTAATATTTTTATTTTATAAAGGACCAAAAATCAAATAGAAATTAGAACAATGAATGAATGTTGAGGTGGATGCTGGGTTTGGGTTAGAAAGAGGTCCATCCATGTAAATCGGACTCTGGACAGAATATGTCCTAAATGCAGATGCCCAAGTAGAAAATGGAATGACTGACAATTAGAATAATCTTAGGATGACAGTGAGGTAAGACTGCTCTTTGGGTTCTAAACAGTAGTTGGAGATAGTATTTACTGGGCTCTCGGATGTTATAGCTAGAACTCTGTTCACCCTCACGGAGAAAATGAAACTCAGAGATAAAGAACAAAAACAAGCTGAATTCATTCGTTTACAGGTGAACAGTGAGACATGGTTTAAATTGAGTTGGGCATGACTGACTGATGGAAGAGAAACCATCTTTCTGGGGGGTCAAAAATGAGAAAACCAGTGGGAATGTGCAGAAGTTTCACAAATTGAGCAGGTAACTGAGTAAGGCTACAAAGGCTGAAATCTTCAGTGACAATATGTATGGATACATTTCTCACTTGCATATTAATTCCTTGAGTACATTGAAGAGAATGCTGCCTCCGTCTAGGACAGGTAAGGCAGAAAGAATTTAGGGAGCTCAAAGCCATGTTGTTCCGCTTGGGTCCTGGGGTCCCTACATGGTCGTCACTTCTGCACTTTTCACAGTCTTCTGATGTGCGTTTTATAGATGAGGTCCAGATTTTTCAGCTGTGGTAGTCTAGTGGGAGAAACAGGAAGAAGTACTTGCACTCCATCTTGGTCCAGAATCACTTAGATTTTTAGAAGTTCTTATTGGGTCCTTGGAATTTAGTATTGGAATATGTTGAATTGACAGCTTTTCAAATGTCGGGAGGTAATAGCTTCAAGATGCTGTGGATTCTTAGGCACTAGAAGACAAACAAACAAATAATAGCCACACTTACCATGTAGTGTAAACCCTCTTTAAAAAAGTACATTATAATTTTCACAATACCCTATTTCTACCTCAACTCTATATGGAAGGGAAACTGGGGCAAAGAGGTTTTAGGGCTTCTCCCCAGACTCCGGACAATCTGATTGCATAATCTAAACTTTTAATCACTGTGTCTCCTTTACCATTTGACAAATAATTATTTTTTAGGACTCTGACATCCTAAATTGGGAATCACCAGCTTTCCGCAAAGGATTAAGGAAATTGCTGATGGAACCAGATACTTAAAGTGATACACTGAGAATTGTGTATGTGAGCCAAAAAGAACACAACTACCAGTTTAAGTTTTTCCCATAGTTTTTCTCCTGTGCTCTAAAATAATTTTACAGATTTTATAATTAGGGAGTAACCAACACTGTGAGTTAAAACCAGGGTAATAACTAAACTCTTCAACCTAAAAGTAATAGTTCTTGACAGTATGGTGGTCTGTGATGTTATCTGGCTGTTATGAAAACTTAAAAACTACAATTTGAAAGTGACCTCTGGGTGCCCGCTGTTCTTGCACATTTGGAAATTTTCCTAGACCAGTGTAGTATGAGTTTCTCAACTTTGTCAAGTTTGTAAAATTCATAAACTTTGTTAAAGTCGGGTCCAAAGCAGACTAATAACTAACATTTGATACCAAGCCATAGCTTTATCTTCTCTTAATTTCTTGATTCTTCAGTCAGGTAGAAGTGGCATATTACTAACGCAATTTGGTAATACATACACAATAACAAATCCCATTTGTTCTTTTCCAGTTCTTAGGGTTAGTGGTTATATTTTCTGATTTTTGTAATTTGATGTAACTCTTTCCAGACACTACCTAGGAAAATGTCTTGTTTTTGATTTGACACATTTTAAAGCCAAAACCTTTTTAGGATACTTTTGCTGTGTTTGAAGGAATCCAATAGTCGTGAAAGTACCTGGCGAATTTCAACAGCATTCTGGCTAGTCAGTGTGGTCAGTGCTTTAACTTGAATTGTTTGTTTTGAATCAGATACTGTTACAAATTAATCTAATACAGCCCCCCCCTTTTTTTGTCTAGGAACTAAGCCAACAATACTAATGCATTTAGGGGTTATTATGATGATGATGTAAAAATCAAAACATGTATGAAATAACAAAGCAAGAATTGTTCAAGATACATACTCTGAGTCTGGTTAATTTTTCCATCTGACTTCTTATAAATTCAGGCTTCTGCAATATTGTGTATGATAATTTCAACATGTCATAGTTCCTGGTGATAAAAATTTCTGTAATATTGCCAGAGCTTTAAGATCTTAAAGTTTTTTTTTCTTTCTCATATTTGTTGAATATGTGAAGAAATAGTGTTTACTGAGTTGTACAATACATACAGGCTGACTTGATATGAGGCTACTGGATTGCTAGTCAACTTAGATCATTACTTACTGCAGCATTTCTTTACCATATCGTTAGCTGTGCACTAGAGCCACTGGCGTTCCTCTTTGACGTTGAACTGAATATGTTACCAAGCTCTGTTACTTCATTCTCTGTTGGCCTCCAGATTTCACTCCTGAAGTTGATTCTCACTTTCACAATCCTCTCCAAGGCTTTCATCCTCGAAGGACTGAATTTTGGCAGAGACTTTTAACTGATTGCTCTGCTTCTGTTTTTTCCCACCCCCTGCAGAAAAGTTATCTGAGTTTTGAGGTACGTGGTAGTAGGTACAATATAAGGATGCAGTAAATGCTTATTGATTGATTAGAAATCAGTTCTCAGAGGTAGAAAGTCAGGTACTTCATTTGAATGTTGAAACTTTAATGGTGAAGCTATATTTAATTTAATTTAATTTTTTTGGTTTGGTGAATAATCCTTTGAAATTCAATTAGATTCTGTCTTTATGTACCTTCTACATTTTAGTTGTGAAGTGTGCACCCTGGCTCTCCTATAGGTGATAAAAGAAAACAAAAATGCTGATTACTAACTCTGAGTAAATATTCAGTAGTTCAAAATAGTAATGTTAAAAGAAGTATTTTCTTTAATATTTTCCATTTTTATCTGTAAAATATATTTAGACATTTAAAAAAGTTAAAAATTATGGTGAAAGCAGGTGGTGTGGGAAACACAAACAAACAGAAGAAAGAAAAATCAGCATTTTATAGGATTTTTTCACGTATCTGTGAGATTGTTGACTTGGTAACGGTTCATTTGGGGGGAGCTTATTTTCAGTGGGTTGCTCTGTTTCCAAGAAGAAAAATAAAATGCTACTCTAACTCTAGTTTTTACATTTTCATCAAAGTCTTTCAGTAAATTTAAACTGTCCGAAAAGTGTGCAGTGAAAGTTGTGTGAACAGTCCCTTGCTTCTGTTGTTGTGCGTTTCAAACATCACTCATCTGTTTCCAACAGGTGTTCTGCCAGCTGTGCCCAAAACGTTTCAAATGATTTAAAATCTGTTTCCACACTTACCTTGTATAGTGGCTATTTACTGTAAGAGGAGTTCTCTGATTACAGAGTGCTCTGGCACAGGTGAAGGACTAGAAGACAGAAAAGTGAGTCTAGTATGAGGTCTACCTGCCTGTTGTTGCTTCAGCAGAAGGAAGAGGTGGGAGGACTAGGGTTGTGTTTGTGTAGCACTGGTGCTGATAAATGGATTTTCCTCTTAGTCTTGTATGCTTTAGCATGTATATTTATCTTGTGGCAAGAAAGAATTTAAATGGAGTCAGAATAATTTTATTTTCACAATTGCTTGAAGATACAATGAAAAGTTTGAATTCTTAGAGGTTTTAGAGCTATGTGGTCTATTAAGATGGAGGAAAAGATCTATATTATACTGCTTTGATGAAGAAGTAAAAAATACATAAGGTCTTTTCTATCTGTAAAAATTATCTGATTAGTGATCATAAATGACTGGGAAATGTAAGAAATTTTGTGAATATATCACACCATGGTCAAGATATTAAGCAAACTTTAGAACTTCTGAATATTTATGCTTCATGCTACTAAGGTTAAACTATTCTTTCTTATTAAAGAAGTAAATAAACACATCTCAATGGCAGTAACTTAATAAAGCCGTTTTCATGCTGATAATAGAGTTTGACCTCAGCTATAAATAATCATGGTTGAAACATCTCATTTTCAAACTGCAGTTATATGTAACAGATACCATGTTTTAATGTCACCTTATAGCTGATATCAGATTTAACTGTTGCTGTCACTTTATTGCATACCATTACTGGACTGAATTCTAGTCTCACAGTGCAACTCCAAATATAAGCAGGTGTTAAGAATTTTGCCTGAGAGTTGCAGGCATAGAAGAGAGTATGTCCATGCAGATAAAATGGTCTTATCTGTAATGAAGAGAGTATGTTTGCATTTTATGGACAAAATAAAACTGATTTGGAGCTAGAGAAATATCTAATACTTCCTCCATATATTGTATCATGTTGAGGAACTGCTGTGATCTGAGGCACTGTAATATTCGCAGTCAGCATACCTTCCACTCCCAAATTTTGGCTTTTCCCTATTGCAAGAAAATTAAAACAGCCAGACTCTCCATTCCAAAGAATATCCCAGTTTATGTAGTAGTCCAGTGTGGTGGTGAAAAGAGCTGGCCTTGGAGCCAGTCAGCTTGGATGTGAATTCTCGCTCTTCCATTTATGGCTTGTCTTCATCTCTAAATGAGGATAATACAGTACCCACCACATAGGTTTGTTTGACAGTGAATGAATTAATATGTGTTCAGTGCGTAGGACAGTGCCCTACACCAAGCAAGTGTGGCCTAGTTGTCTGCATTCAGATGCTTGATCCTCCCGTGCCTGATGACTGTAGGTTGAGAAATGCTGTTGTGGGAAAGTAGAACTTCATATACCGTCGTTTCTCATGGTTTGCATTTTTAAAGTTAAGGAAATTGAAATTGAATGCTGTTAAATGACTTGTTCAAGATTAAACAAATACTTAGTGGCAGATTTGGAGCTAGAGTTTAGCCCTTTTTCAGTGTCTGGCATCTGCCCTGTTTTTATCTCAAGAGCATTCAAATAATTCTAATAATTATCTTACACATTTGATGTTCACAATTTCTCTTTTCTTTAATTTGGAATTTCACTGAAATAGTTTAAATGCTGCAAATATGTAGAGTATAAACTAATATTTATATATTTCTAAAATCACTTTAAAAATTCTCACTTGGAAAATGGTTTTCATGTATTGTTACACAAGAATACTAAAATAAGGAAACAAGACTCCTCTTCTGCATCTCCTCCCCCATCTGCCAGGGTCTGAAACTACTCAACATTCTGTGCCATAGCAAGTGATCGTAGTTTTTAAAATAAGAAGTAATCTGTTTAATAATGCATTATTGATTTGCAGTTCTCTGGAGACCAGGATTCAATTCATCACACTTCCTATGTAGAAATGTATCAGTAGCCAAAGAGACATTGTTTTATTTGTTTGGAGGAGCTTGTACAGTTTTCTTCAACAGCCTAATGATTTATATTGTAATTTTTGCAAAGCTTTGTGATTCACAAGAGGGTATCAGACAGTTAAATGGTGATGTTTGTACTTTTTGGGTAGTTCCATGGTAAGTGAAGCTTCCTGAAGGCAGAACTATAAATAGGCCCTAATTACCTGCCCTCCGTGATTTTTTTTTTTTTTTGTAGTGAACTTTTTACCTAATTGTAGAGCTCCATAATGTTTATGGTGCAACCTGTATACCTGCATTGACTGGGGAGATTGATTGGCTTGGCTGTCTGGGACATATAATAGATTACAGCCTTTTTCCGTGACATCATTATTATAATAGACTTCTTTGAGAATATGAACAGCAGCTGTGCACGTTTGTGAGTTTTACATTATGAACCATAACAGCCTTTTCAGCTCTATACAAGTGATAGGGCAGCTTGATGCTTAACAAATGAGGCCAAACTCTGAGCTGTGAAACTGTTAACAGATCTAGTAATGACACGGGCCCCATGTGTGGAACATTTCATGACAACTGGGGAAAATGGGCGACCGTCATTTAGCACGTTGGCTAAAGGTTTTCTTTACTTCTTATTCAGTGTGACTGCACAGAATCAATTAGAATTGAAGTTTGTGTCCATAGATGTAGCATCTCTTCAGTTGAATTTTATTTTGAAACTTTCAAATTTTCCAGCTTGTGAGTGTTCCATTTTCCAGCCTTTAAAAAGGAAAAACAAGAATTCCTGGTCCTTGAAGATCAAAAAAAAAAAATAATAAAATGCTTTCTTTTACTATAAAGGTAGGAATCTAAGTTAATATGATGTGGGAAAAATATCTTGATTAAACAAATACATACTATTTAAGAGTAGGAAAATAAATGTATTTCTAATCTGTACAATACTAAAGCAAAAAAAAAATCATTTTAGTAGAGAAACTTATTTAACTGTTGTAGGCCTACCTAAAAAGTTCTTTGTATATTGTGCCTTGTCAGACTTTTTCTTTTTGAATAATTTATTACTGTGATTTGCAGTGACAAATGGTATGCTGTCAATGTGTCTTTTTTGTAGTAAAAAAATTAACAAGGTAATAACTTGGAAATTATCTTTTTCTGGGATGTGTAAAATTCTGTGTTGTATTTTAATTAAGAGATAAAAATTCCTGAGATGGGAACATTTTTAGAAGATTATCTTTTATAATTCCCTGTTTAGTTTAAATCTAGACTCTTGGAATAACAATGACCTCCAATTTACATTCACACCAACAGTGTAGGATGGTTCCTTTTTCTCCACACCCTCTCCAGCATTTATTATTTGTTGACTTTTAATTAATTAATTTTTATTTATTTCTATTGAAGTACAGTCAGTTGCAATGTGTCAGTTCCTGATGTACAACACAATGTCCCAGTCATGCATATACATTTATTTGTAGACTTTTTAATTATGGCCATTCTGACTGGTATGAGGTGTTATTACCTCATTGTAGTTTTTGATTTGCATTTCCCTAATGATTAGTAATATTGAACATCTTTTCATGTATGTATATATATACATGGATGAATAAAATTGGTGCAGCCACTATGGAGAGCAATAGGGAGGTTCCTTAAAAAAATTGAAAATAGACTTACCATATGATCCAGCAGTCCCACTCCTGGGCATATATCTGGAGAAAACTCTAATTCAAAAAGATACATGCACCCTGGTGTTCATAGCAGCACTATTTACAACAGCCAAGACATAGTAACAACCTAAATGTCCATCAACAAATGACTGTAGTTGTCATATATATATCCACCTACCATGGAATACTACTCAGCCATGAAAAATAAATAATGCCATTTGCTGGAACATGAGTGGACCTGGAGATCATCATATTTATTGAAGCAAGTTACACAAAGACAAATATCATATAATATCAGTTATATGTGGAATCTAAAAACAATCACATAAATGAACTTATTTATAAACCAGAAATAGTCTCACAGACATAGAAAACAAATTATGGGTAAGTCTATTTTCACTTGTTTAAGGAACCTTTATACTGTTTTGCATAATGGCTGCACCAAACTACATTTCCACCAACAGTGGGAATTTTAAAAAGTAGTATAGTCAATCATGAATAGTACACAGTAATAAAAGAACAAACTATTAATATATGCAATGATCTAGATGGATTCCAGATGATTATGTTGATAAAAAAAAATCCAACCTCAAAACTTACATGCTTTTATGATTAAATTTATGTAGCATTTTTGAAATGACAAAGTAATAAATGTTGAGAATAGGAAAAATAAAAATAAAAAACCAACAAACTATGATTACCAAAGGAGGAAGGGAGAGAGAAATTTGGAGTTTGGGATTAACATACACACACTACCATATATAAAATAGATAAACAACAAAGATCTAGTATATAGCACAGAGAACTATACTTAATATCTTGTAAAAGCTATAATAGAAAAAAACCTGAAAAAGAATATATATATACACATATAATTGAATCACTTACTGTACACCAGAAACTAACACAACATTGTAAATCAATTACACTTCAATTTTAAAAAGTTAAAAAATAGAATTTTTAAAAGAATAACAATAATCTCATAAATAGCCATGTACAGTCTTTGCTAAAAAAAAGTGAATACTGTCATGGAATATTGGTGAGTATATTTGAGTTATCTTTTAGGAATCTTTCGGCAACAAATGCTAATTTTTTAGATTGTTCTCATCACTACTTTTTTTGAATGAGGATTAGTTGTTTCTTGTTTTGCATTGAAAATGAGAGGAAAATTGTGGCTTTTAAAAGTGTCAAATCTTTGTCAGGGAATAGTAATTCTAAAGTTTCATCAGTTCTGCCATTGTGTTCATATATCACTTAGTTTGATGTGTGGGTTCATTTTTATGAGTGAGGCATTTAATACATTGAGGAAACAATTGCTCTGGGGAAAGCTATTATATGGCTTCTTATTAGAAGGTACTGGAGCAAATTTGAAATAAGCTACGTATAATTGATTTTTCAGTGGCAAGAATTGAAACTATAGTACATATATTTAAGAATCACCTAAAACTATGATAATTGAGTGAATTATGAATTTACAGTTTTTTAGCTTCAATCACTAAATTTTCCAGTCAAGCTAATAAGCCAGCATTAATTAAATATGCTGTCTCCTTTCAAATGCTTTATTTTGAGATTAAAGTTCATAGTTTATATCATGATATTCAGAAGTGCAGTTTCAGGAGAAGAACCTGACTTTAGTAACAATGATATGAAGTCATAATCTGTGTATTCTTATGATTAAATTTAGATTGATTGCTGTCAGTCAAAGATGGGAGATTTAATGGCATGTATATTGAATAAATCTGGGAAAAATTTTAAACACAGCATTTTCTAAATTTCTTTAACAAGTGTTTTTAGTTAAGAAAATTCCAGCTGTAACTTCTAGATGGGCTTAACACTACTTACATGCTTATCCGGTAGTGACGGTAGGTTTAACCATCTAGATGAAGTAAAACTGGTGTAAGATTGCTGAGTACTGGTATGAAATAAACTCATTTTAAAAAATAGTCACAGTTCTTCCCAGATACCTGCTGCTTTGACCTAACTAGTGGCTGTTACTCACGGGTGTTAATCCTTGTTCTATTAGATTGTAAGTTCCTTGAGGGCTGGATTCTTCCTTTACTTGTACCTCCCTGTGATTGGGGGTAGAGTAGGTATTTAATACAAACGTGTTAGCTGAAGTAATGCTCTTGTTCCCAAGCAGGATTTTGAAGTCAGGTTACATACCTTTGTATGATAGGACCCGCTGGACAAGTAGCCAAGGGTGGTGTAGTTGATTTAATTTTCTGGCCTGTCTTGGCTCCTTCATTCTATTCCTGGAAAAGAGGTTTCCTCCCAGCCACATCCCCTCTGGCAATTCATGGCCCTAGTCCTGAACCACACTTTCCCTATCAGGCTTCACTTTCTCCTAGTTCTCACAAACTTCAGATCCTACTACTGCACCTCTTACTGCAATTTATTTATTTAGGTTTTAAATCCTTTACGTATACAAATTTATTCTCACAATCCTCTGCAAACACACATTTTACACAGAGGAACAGGTAGCATGTCCAGTGACGCACATGCCACAGATAGAGACCAGATGTTCACCCAGGACTTTCTGACGTGAAACCTGTGCCCTTCGTCTCTCCCTGGTCGTAGCTCATTTTGCCTGCCAAACCAGGTCCTTACACTTCTCTAACCGTAGCTGGGTTCAAACTTAAGAGTTCAGACCCTTCTAAAGTGCCTTTGTCCGTACCAGGAGGCAATTTCCACAGAAATACAGCCAGAATCACTCTGAGAGGTCCTAGAGAAACAAGCATGTTGAGAAACACGAAGGAAACCTGAAATGAGGACAATGGAAGCAAGAGCAGGAGAACATTCTCAATCCCTCAGTCTCTGGCAGAAGTTCTCAGGTTTCCAAGGCAAATAGTTGTATTTAAGCACAAAACCAATACTTCTGCCTGAAGCTAAATGAACAAGTAGCTCTTTTGAAGTATTCAATCCCTCTCATTTAGATAGAATTTAAAAACAAAGAAAAAAGAAAAGAACAAGAGCATGAAGAAGAGATAAGGCTTTGTAGTTCCCATCCTTGAGAAGCTCTGGTCCTTTATTTTGAAAGTTAAAAGGTCTATAGAATCTGGGGCCCTTAGCTGACCATGTGATATTGGCAACTTCTAAAACTCTCTGAGCTTAAATTTCATCACTGATAAATTGGAGATTGTAATTCCAGAATTCAGGCTGCACAGCAAAATCTCCTGGGGGCTTTTTTCCTCTTTTTTTCTTCTTTTTTTAAAAAATTTTTTAAACTACAGATGTCTAGGATTCAGCCTAGATTTGCTAAATCACAATCTTTGCCTGGGCTTGTGCAGAGATAGGGAGATGAGACTGGGGTGGAGGTGGTGAAGTGTGCCTTGCTAAAGAGTGTGGGCGTTGCTGTGCAGCTGGTCGGGAGGCTGTGCAAGTTTTAAGGCAATTTATCAATGTCTCTGACAGCAGTGAATGAAGGTAGGCAACAGGTGTGCCGTCAGACAGGTAATTAAACATGTCTTTATTTTGTGAAATGTATAACTTAGGGTAAATGTATTTGTCAATAAATTGTATTCTGAAAAGAATGAAAGGTGAAGTCAGTTAAGAGACTAGCCTTTCTTCTCAAAGGTGGATTTGTATTTCTAGTTTCTCTCCAAGTGAACATTTATTCATTCTTTTCATTAATTCTTTTCATCCATTTAGGAATGTTAATTTTGTGCCAGGCACAAAATTATATGTTACTTCCTTAGAGGAGTCCATGTGATGTTACTGAGCTGCTGCCTATGTGTGGAATAGTGGAGATGGGTGATTTTAAATCTGAAGGACCTTTTAATTGACAAAAAAGAAATACGTGTTAATTATCTGTGCCTCTCATTTATACACTCCTCTTATATATTAGGATTTAAAGACAACTATAATTTTTAAAAATCACAATTATATTAACCTTTAAAAAGAAAAACATTTGCTTTCTCTGTCCAGTACAGGACAGTGGACCACAACTGCTTAATACCAATTTTGCAGTTTTTTGGTCTAGTCTCCAATTCCTGCTGAAGATTTGGAACAGATAGCATTTCTTTTCCAGAAATTTTATCGGGGGACGGGGGGGGAAGCAAGTCTTATTTAGACTTTGGTTTTAGATTTGATAGCACATTTCTTTCTTCATTGCTGTTAAAATATTAATTGGGATTCCCTTTATGGAAACATTTTTACAGTGAGGTAGAGGCATCTGAAGCTAATTCAGCTTTTACTAACAGGTGATAGAAAAAGTACCTGATGTAGCCTGTCAGTTCATTTCCTTTTATAAATTCAGCTTTTACTAACAGGTGATAGAAAAAGTACCTGATGTAGCCTGTCAGTTCATTTCCTTTTATAAGAGCCAGAGATCATGAAGTAAACCTACTCAGATTTATGAAAATTTTGCTGAATTGATTCATACTAAGAAGTTTGAGCCATGATGGTCTAGCAGAAAGAAAATGAGTTTTGGATTTGTAATTGTATCTCCAAGAGGCTTACAGATTGCCAGATCTTCACCTTCCCAAGTTCCTTACATAAATTTCTTAGCCAAGACTCAGTTTTCTCACGTGCAAAATGGATGTGTTAATCCCTATCTGATAGAGTTGCTGAGGATAAAATGAATTCTGAAAAATAAGTACCAGACTTAATATTGAGTCTTAATAAGTGTTGTTTTTTTTCAAAGAAAGTTTTCCAGCCTCTAAATGAAAGCATGAATAAGCACATCACATGTGCACTCATGAAGCCAAAAAGTTCTAATTAGGCGCTTTGTTTCATTTACGTTGACTTAATTTTCAAGAGCAGTTTTAGGTTCACAGCAATTTAAGGGAAAGATACAGAGATTTCACATATACTCTGCCCCCATAAATGCATAGCATTCCTCATTATCAACGTCCCTCTCCAAAACGGTACATTTGTTACAGTTGATGAACCTACATTGACACACTGTAATTACCCAGAGTTGGTACTTTGTATAACAGTTGACTCTTGGTGGTGGTGTACATTCTGTGGGTTTGAACAGTTGTGTGACATGCATGTACCCATCACTATGGTATTTTCATTGCCATAAAAATTCTTTGTGCTCTGCCTATTCATTCTTCCCCCTGAACCACTAATCTTTTTACTGACTCCATAGTTTTGCTCTTTCCAGTATATCATATACTTTGAATCATACAGTATGTAACCTTTTCAAATTGGCTTCTTTCACTTAATATGCACTTAAATTTCCTCTATGTCTTTTCATGGCTTAAGAACTCATTTCTTTTTAGCACTGAATAATATTCCATTGTCTGAATATACCAGTTTATCAGCCTACTGAAGGACATCTTGATTGCTTCTATAATGTTTTATATTCTTTTGAGTCTTTTTTCCCAGTCATTTGAGACAGATTTAAGTAGTACAAATATAAGTATAATAAATATAGTCAATTATATTTTACTTTGTAATTCATCATTCTTACATTTTTCTGAATGTTATTTAGGAAATTTATAATACTGCAAATGCTAATAGGAAAATGAAACCATATTGTATAATATAGACTCCAGTTGATCTTAAACTATATTGCATTCTCATCCCATCCATTATTCAATGTTTATTGCTTCCCCATTACTATAGGCTGTAACATTTTGTATTTGTTAGAGTTTTTATGTTTCCAGAATACTTCTACGTCGATTAACAAGTTCCATACTATGACAGCTCTGTTTAAAGCACTTCTGCATGTGGTTGAGACTCCATCCCTTGCTGCCTCCTCTCTGACGTTGAGCCTTCAGTTCTTCTTTGTTGCTTCTTTTTTTTCCGGGGCAGGGTTGGTTTATTGAATTAAAGTCAGTTTACAATGCTGTGTCAATTTCTGCTGTATAGTATAATGTTTCAGTCATACATATACATACATGTTCCTTTTTATGCTTTTTCATTATAGGTTACTACAAGATACTGAATATAGTTCCCTGTGCTATACGGAAGAAACTTGTTTATCTATTTTATATATAGTAGTTAGTATCTGCAAACCTTGAATTCCCAGTTTATCCCTTCCCACCCCCTTTCCCCCCTGATAACCATAAGTTGTTTTTTTCTGTGTCTGTGAGTCTTTTGCTATTTTGTAAATAAGTTCATTTGTGTCTGTCTTTTTTTTTTTTTTTTTAGATTCCACATGTAAGTGATAGCATATGATATTTTTCTTTCTCTTTCTGGCTTATTTTACTTAGAATGACAATCTCCAGGTCCATCCATGTTGCTGCAAATGGCATTATTTTATTCTTCTTATGGCTGAGTAGTATTCCATAAATATACTATGACTTCTTTATCCAGTCATCTGTCAATGGACATTTAGGCTGTTCTATATCTTGGCCATTGTAAACAGTGATGCTGTGAACATTGAGGTGCATGGATCTTTTTGTACTTGTTGAATTTTTTTTTTTTTCTCAAAAGAAGTTTGCTTGAAATATACTATTGGTGCAGTTACATTTTTCCTACTTGTAATATTGGAAGGTTCAGATATTTCAGACAGTGTTTTATCCACTGTACTTTTCAGGAACATTCAGTGTTTGGTTTTTTTGTTTTTTGTTTTTTTGTTTTTTGCTCTTTCTCCTACCCAGAGCGTAGAGATTAGATGGGAAGTGAACTAAGAACCTTTATCCTTTTTCTTTATTCTTTCTTTTATCAAACCAAACTTGTTTACTCCTTGGATCCCAGAACAAGTCTTACTCATTACCCTATCTTGGCTTTGCTGATTCCATGTCTGACTAAAAAGACTGTATTTCAGATTCTGATTGTAAAAACTGTGCAACCTGATCTAAATTATTAAACTTTCTGTGCATACAGTGCAGATCATTATGACTGCTGTATCTGGCTTCTCAGACTGTGCACTGCACCTCTCTGGGACTCTATTTACATAGATCACAATATGTGGAATGTGTGACATCCTTTGCAGGATAGTTATAAGATATACATGAGGTCCTAAAGAGAGTAGTTGAACACAGTGATAGAGTATGGACTTGAAAGTCCAAACTCCTGGGATTACAACTCAGCCATTCTATTTATTAGCTGTATGATCTTGGGGAAATCATTAAACCTTTACTGTGCCTCACTTCCCATATTTTTAAAATGGAAACAAGTGCCTACATCGTAAGGGTATTCTGAAGATCAAATGTGTTAGTATTAATAAAGTGCTTAGAACAGTTCCTGGCATGCAGAATGCCTAGTATATGTTAGGCATTTCTCTTACTGTATGAAAATTGCTTACTGTGGTTCTCATGCTCTTTAACTGGTAGCTCTTCTTTAGATAAGGTTCACTCCTCACATTCAAGGTCCTTCTTCACCAGATCTTTCCTAACCTCCTTATACTTCAGTTATTTTTTCATAAGAATTCTACACAGCAGGAATTATAGTAGGTATGTGATTTAGCTTGGAACTTAAGCTGCTTTATAGTATGCATACATCTCTTTCTAGAAGGCCAGGACCCTCATCTTTACCTTTAAGGTGTTCTCAGCTTTTATCCCCTTCTGCCTCATTTATGACTGGTGTTGCTGGAAAAATGATCCATTGTCTGCCCTTTGCTCTGAAGGGAGTTGGTCTCAAGCGTCCGAGGCTTACGAACCAGAAAAGACAGCAGTAGTGCACTCATGGTCTCTTCTTTTAAGGCTTGTATAATCTAGTTTATTATATAAGATTAATGTGCACAACAATGAACAATTCAAAGTGATTAAATTCTGTGATACACAGTTAGACTAACAGCAGTGAGAGTTTAGGAGAAAGCCATGTGTGTAAGAGCTGAGTCAGTGAGAAGAGCCTTCCTGTGGGGTGCAATTTAAATGGAGTTGTATGTGAATAGATCAAGCTGATCTAGGCCTTCAGATAATGCTGATGATGTTAATGTGTATGTTGATACTAATAGGTAATATGTGCTAATATTAATCCTCAGAGCAAACACGAACGCAGCATGCAATGCTAGATGTTGTTCTTAGTGCTTTACACATAGTAACACAATTAATTCTTTCTACAAAGTTGAGAGGCAGGAGCTACTCCTGTCATGTTAAAAATAAGGAATTTGATGTTGCCAGTAGGTTATATTTAGTTGTGATCATGATTACAAGTTTTACTTTATTTCACAGTAAATGAAAGCCTTTATAATTTTTCAAAAAGATCGAACATTTGAAATTAAGTTTCATCATATTTTCTTTAATCTTGCCTTGTAATCTTTTTATTTATTTTTTTAAATGAAAGTTGTTTTTATGATAGCTCCTTCCCCATAAAGACATAATATAATTATCAACAACAACACAAAAAGATGAAAGACTTTCATGGTTTGGAATGTGGTGTAGCTTATTTTATAATTTAATAACTTCTTTTATAATTTAGGTCAGCACATCAGATTTTAATGGTTTCTTATTTGTCTGATTAAAAACAACTGGTAAAGCTCATCTCCAGTGAGAAAAAAAGTGGAGTATTGAAATTGCAAAATATTTATGGTGGTGGAGTTCTGAATTTAATTGGTAGCTACTTGGGTGCCAGTAACAGATTAGAATTTGGTTTTTAACAACTTTGATAGACTTAGTGTACTCTTGCCAAACTTTGTAACATAAATTGTGGATTATTGGCAAATCTCATCCGTATTTTTTTTTTTTTTGGCAGCCCTTTGGTGGAAATAGACTGATTTTTATTGTGTTGTTTAAAGAAAAAAAATAATTGAAATCTGTTTTTTCACTCATCAAAAAGACTGTCTTGGTTTTATTTTGTAACTGCATCTTTTTCTAATGAGATGTAGGCTGTATTCCTTGGGACATCAAAGAAAATTGTTTAGTTTCTAATAGAAGTCATTTAAGAGGTAGCTAAAGATGAGCAGACTTGATTGGGTTTTAGAAAGTCTTTTAAAGTGTAGATTATTCTGTTGATGCCCACAGCTTTCAGTTGTTACTGGCTTATTCATTTGCCAAAAGAGCAGATAAACAGTCTGTAGGGCAGGAGTTGCTGAGTTCTGTAATTGGGGCCATAGTTCATGTGGGCATTTGCCTATCTTTCCTCTCATTCACAGGGCTTGCTGTGGCTTAGTGTTAACAATCCTGTGTTTGAGGGTGGCTGTGAAACTCGAGGCCTCACGCAGGAGGCCTGCCTTCCATGGTGGTGTAGGTGTGACTGTGAAGTGTGAGACTGGTTTCCACCTTATGGACAGCCTGTGCCCAGGGAGTCTGCCTCTGCTGGGTGGTTTTTTCTTTTCGCAGTGTGTGTGTGGGAGAACGTGTACAGGAATTCTTTTTGCTCTTTCTTTTCGTGTTTTTTCTTACAAGACCGTGATGTTTGAAATGAGCATTTGGTCTTTCATGGCTCCTTTTTGCTTTTTTCCCCCATTGTCGCCCTGCAGCTGTAGATGAGAAGCATTTTTCTTTGACCTCCCTTCCCTGTGTTACTTTAGCTCCTCCCAGGGATGCTTCACAGATGACCTTGTGATCCTTCATTTTCACTCATGTCTAGGAGGTAACATATAACTTCAATTAGTGAGTTGAGGTATTGATTCAATTCTAAGATACAAGATACATTCCAACTTCAGGTAACAGTGTGAAAGCATACCTATAGTGGTAGTAACTGTTACTCATTTACGATGCACGTTTTTTTAGGATGTTACAAGGTAAGAAGAAAAAGGAATGCAGGCATTTGTATCAGTGAAATATTGTCAGTTTTATTAGGTCCTGACTACTGTGGGTTATCGCTCTCATTTGATATGAAGTGAGAAGTATAATATGGTTGGAACCAAGATAAACCTTTGTGTGCCAAATTCCCTTCTTTGAGCATTTCTGAAAGCAGCTCTTTTAAATAGGCCATTGTTAATTATGGAACCTGACTACCACATGTGTTCTGAAAATATATATGGAAAGAAGGTGCTTTCTACTTCTCAGTCTACCAGTTTTTTATCCATCAGCATTCTACTGAAAACACAGTGTTAGTGGTAATAATGTTCTCTTTGGATCACTCACATATGGGCAGTAGAACATGAGGTTTAGTATCACGAGCTTCAGAGGCAAGTTAGATGTAGGCTCTACTTTGTACTAGGGTCTACTTTGAGACTTTGAACATCATTTCTTTCAGTTTTCTCAGGTAATAATATTACATAATATATAGAGCTGTGTTGATTAAATTACTAACATAAGGAAGACACTTTGCACAGTGTCTGGGCATATGGCAGGAATATTAGTCTGCTAATGCAGCCATAACAACATACCACAAGCTGGGTGGCTTAACAGCAGAAATTGGATTTTCTCCCAGTTTCGGAGGCTGGAAGTCCGAGATCAAGGAGCAGGCATCGGAGACCTTTCTTCTGGGCTTACCCATGGCTGCCCTCTTGCTGCCTCTTCCCATGGTCGTCCTGTTGTGGACACACATTCTTGGTGTCTCTGTTTCCTAAACTCTTCTTATGAGGACAGCAGTCATATTGGACAAGGAGGAACCACCCTAACAGCCTAGTTTTAAGTTAATAACCTCTTTAACCGCCCTCTCTCCAAATACAGTCATGTTCTGAGGTACGTGGGGCTTCAAAATATGAATCTGGGGGAAATGCAAGTTGAGACCATAATGGCAGCCCCTCAGTGTTAATTGTTACTCAGAAGTGATTGTTGCTCAGGTGGTGCCTGGTGTCAGAACGAGTAGCAGGGATGTAGTCAAATAAGAGGACTCCGCTCCGGTTAGCACGGTCGGGATGGGTCACATGGGAACATTGGGGTTTTCCCTGGGTGCTGAGGATGGTAGTGCAAGTTTAAACAGAAGGTCAGGATTTAGCAATGATGTTTGAAATAATGAGTTTGGATGAGCCTGGTATGATTGGAAAAATGTGAGAAACTTGATTTAACAGGAAAAGAGTTTCATATTGGGAAGTCATGAGAGGTTAAGCACCTGTAAGATAGAAGACCAGATTGTAGAGTTGCTTGAAAAGCAGGCTGGGTTTTTTTTGGTTTTGTTTTTAAGCTCATGTTAAAGATTACTGAACTGGAGTGTGACATGAAGAGAATTTTAGAAGGGTTAAAATTTTTTCTTTAACTCTACAAATTTCTCTATATTTTTAATATGAAAAATGAAGTGTGTATTTCACATATTAGAGATGTACTTAACACAAATACCTTTCAGAACATTTGAAATGATCTTGTTAGCAATTCATGGTAATAGTTGGGTAGTCAGCAGTCTCATAAGGCATGTGCAGCTCCTTGAAATAGTGTGTTCAGATGCTCTCCCCGCCTTGTCTGTGAGAACATTTAAGGTATAAGGACCCTTTGCAGACCAGTTTGGTCGGACTTGTAGGTCGTCCCTGAGTCAGTTAGTGAACATTTTACAGAGACTCCTGGAAGCTGAATATTTCTTTGGATTATTAGAATGTTTCTTACTTCTCATGTTTATTTTAAATATTTTTTACTAATATTATTGTTTGAGCCATATGGGCTGTCTTTAAAAGGATAACATTCTTTCTTGAAGTGTAATGTAAAATTTCATTACAAAATATGTAGTTGTGTTCCATTTCATAAAGTTAATTTACTTCACAGAGCTTTGTGAAGTGCTTTGGCTAGTGAAGTTTTTGATCTTTGATTAAAATGTCAGGTAATAAAAATACTATGTGAGTTGAGATAGCTGAAATCTAGGGTAGAGAGTATGACTTTAGTTGCAACTGGGAAGGTCTTGTGCATTATTTATTATTTTTGAAATCCCCTTAAAAGTTAAAAAGCTCAGTGTGAGAAGTAATCTAAAAATTAAGTTTTCAGAGATTTAAATGTTAATTGAATTGTCTGCATGTTCTCAGTGTTGAAGAAGCTTAATAGCTTTTGAATTATTGTTCTAATTGAGAGTGTCAACACATCTTGAATTATTGAATGATCCTAAGGACCAGCTCCTCTTAACTTGTTGGAATTGTCTGGGATGCTAAATTTTTCTCTTTTTGCTCATACAGAGGGCCAGAACTTTGCAGATCTTTTCATTTTATGATGGCAGTTTTAGTCATGTCATCTTTTAAGGGAAGTAAAGTTACATCTCAATAAAAGGAAACACTGTATCTGTGTCACCAGTTCTGAGGCGCTATAATCTCCTCATTATGGCTGTAGTATTAAGACTCTTGCTTACCTTAAACATAATTTCACAGCATAAATCTCCTATACTAGACTCTTTGAGAGCTTTATCCTTGGACATTGCTCGCTTTTTACTCTTTATGTCAATAAACTGTTTTCAGGGACAACCGGAGTAAGCAGGGTTGGTCTCTTACACATCCATGTGTTCTAGGAATGGATGATAGTAACGTTGGAACATAACAAGAGAAAGCTATTTGGCATTCTGAGGCAAATTAGGTCTTAGGGTCTGCTTTAATTTTAAAAACAAAAGCTCTGCTGTTTTAGCCAGAAAACAAAATATCTTGGAGTTAAACATGGAAAATGTTTATAGTGTTGTATAGTTTTATTACTTCAGACAGAAGGAAAACAGTTTATTGAGAAACTTTTTCAGCCAATAAGAAATCTTATACAAGCCAACAATCAAGAGGTGAACAAAAAACATTTTCTGGTTTAGGGAGAATGAATGGTGAAGGCTTAAGACACTTAACCATTCACTTTGAAACAAGTGCAGTCTTTTTTTGCTTTTATGTGACAATAGACAGCTAGCCAAGTAGAAAGGCTTTGAGTTACAGAATTGGCCTGAAAATGAAGGATGTGCCCTTTTCTATTTTTTCTTCCCTGCTTGCTAGAATGCTAATTTGATGGCTGAACCTCAAGCCAGTTATCTTGAACCAAGAGTTGGCAGTCACATGTGGAGGATGGTGCAAAAACGATTATCAGAAGAGGCTAGGTCTTTTGGAATCGTGGTGCTGTCATACCAAACCTGTCTGTTACCTGGAGATTTTATTTACGAAAGAGGAATAATCTGTCTGTTTAAGCCACTGTTGTTTTAGGTTTTCTATCACTCATAGCTGAATATAATTGTGAGTCATACACCCTCCCCTGTTGCATCTACTCCTGGAGTCAGTAAACTATAGTCTGCTGACCAAATCCAGCCCACTGTCCATTTTGTAAACAAAGTTTTATTGGAACACAGCCATGCCCGTTTGCTTACGTACTGTCTGCGGCTGGCAGTGACTGCTCTCCTGCTGCAGTGGCAGGGTGGAGCAGTTGTGTTAGAGACCATGTGACCCCCAAAGCCTAAAACATGTATGACTGGCCCTTCATAGAAAAAAAAAATTGCTGGTCTTGTCTGTGCATTGACCTCACTTATTTTTCTTTGAAAATGTCTCTTTTATTGTTCTTTTTTCCTGTATTTATACAGGTCCTTTACCAGGCTAACCATTTTTACTTTACATTTGAACTACTTTAGCTGTCTTATTGTAAGCTTTCTTAAATCATTTGTAACGCTACCATTTATTCATTCTACCAGATGCACCGTAACACTGTAAGCTTTTGTAAAGTTCACATTATGTCACTCCTCTGATCAGAAATTTTTGGTGATTTCCTATTTCCTACAGCATCACATCATACAATTTGTCTTTTATGATTCTTTATATTTTTGCCCTGCTCCAGCATGCCAACATTATTTTTTGTTCATTTATTCATTAATTTAACTTACTTTAAAAATACCAATGTGTCCTGGGAAACCTGAAGCGAACCCACAATTCCAGTGACTCTTTGCCTGTAAAGTAGTAAATAGCTTCTGTTGGTCGCTTAGCCACAAGTCTTCCCTATTCTGCTCTTATCTTCCATACAGCTTTTTGGGTGAGTTTTCTGGAATGCAGTTCTGATAATGTCACAGTCCTGACTACAGCCCACATCACCTGCATGGCAGGCAGTGCAGGTTAAATCTGTGCATGGCATAGTGTACAAGGCTTTGTCTGATTTGGCCCTTGCGTATTTTCTACAATTCTGTTTCTTCTTTGAGAGGACCTTTCACTATAACCTTGAGGGCTTGCCCTTTATAAAATTTCTGCCCAGTTTTTTCTTCTTTTGCACATACAATACCTCTGTCTAAAGAATCCTTCCTTCCACCTTCTTCCTGCCAGCCCTTTTCTGCAATAATTACGTGTCTGTATTAACTCTTCCTAAGTGACGCACAGGTGCCTCCTTCACTGTGAGGTGTCCTGCCCCTCCTGAGTTCACCACTCCTCCTCTGTGTTTCCATGCAGCCTTGTGCGTACTTACCCTTGAGCCCTTGTGTATGAGCCCAGTGACTCCTTGGACTGAAGTTTCCTGGTCATATGTTCTCCTTGGGTCTTGTTGTTTTCCCTTATGCCAGTTATCACAGTTGTGTGCTGTATTTCTCTGTATTGCCATGGGATGAATGTCCTTCCAGTTCATCACTTTCCTGACCCTAGGCCAGACCTGCAGCCTTGTGCTCACCATTGAATTTCCCAGCATACAGCTAAGTACCTGGCACACAACCGACACTCAGTACTTGGTTGTTGAATGAGTAGACTAATTTGTGGAGGGCAAAAGATATTTTTTTCTTTTATGTTTGTGTCTGTGTCGCATAGCACAGAACACAGCAATGTTAATTTATCACTAATGAAGCCTTAAAGAGTACTTTTTTTAAAACAGAGACTCTTTTCTTCAAATAAATCTTATCAAAAGTCCAATGTATAAAAGAGATAAAAGCAGAACTTCCATGTTTGAATACCCCTCCCCTGGCTCCCCACTAGGGCTCCTGAGGGAACGTCACAGCATCCCCTGGCCTCCCCCTCAGGGCTGGGCAGTGTTTGGGAAACCACTGGAGAGTGGAAATAACTTTGGCTGCAGCAGCAGGTGAGCAGTGTTTTTCGTCAAGCCCTGGCTGTCCCTGTCTGTCCCTGGGCAAGCGATTTAAGTGCTCCGGGACTTGGTTTTCTTATCTTTGAAATGAAAGGTTCAAACTTACAGTTCTTGGTGTTTCTTTCCAGCTATGCAAGTATATTTAAACGTTTCAGGTTTTTTCCAGCTCTTGGTCCCCACTTAGATATGCTTGTTCTCTTATTGGAGCGTGCTTGCCTCTGCCTCACTTGTGTGCTGGATTTCTCTGACTACCGTGCCAACTCATCTCAGAAGTCTTCCCCAGCTACCCCTTTGCGTATTGCACCTGTCACGTTCATTGTCTACAGCACGTAAACTAGAACCTAGCAGAGTTGGCTTGGTACAGAGTTTCCATGCCGAACATGCTTTAGCAAGTAGATTGGCCAGACACCCACTTTGCTTACCTTAAACAACCTAATCCTATTTCATAATACTAAGGCACATTCTTTCCATATGTATATTATTTGCCTCCTGATAAACATGTAAATATATTCTGTGGGA
Organism: Camelus ferus; assembly: GCF_009834535.1. NCBI lineage: Eukaryota > Metazoa > Chordata > Mammalia > Artiodactyla > Camelidae > Camelus > Camelus ferus. Next base: position 66,708,940 of record NC_045697.1, read on the forward strand.
GGGAACGCTGTGTGGAGTGTCTCCTGTTGATCAGTCACCTCAGTCAGCTTTATCTGTGTAATTGCACAGACTTCATATTTCTATGTACCTCTTATCCTTTACTATTTACTTGTTGATGGGCTGATCATTTGAAAATTAATCACCTATTAATTCCTCAAGTTAGGAGAAACAGGAAAATGCGCTTTCAATTGCTGAGATCACAATTCCAGTGAGATTGTACTTATACAAGAGGGGCAATCCATTGAAGTCCTCTCTATCCATTTGTCATTAGATTCAAGAATGGAGCAGAAGAGGGACCTGCTTTTGCAGTCAGGTCTGAATTTGAATCAGATTTCTGCACGCCTTTCCACAGATTAAAACCCCTTTGACTTTAGATTCCTTATTTTTAATAGAGTAATGCCTACTTTCTCAGGGTTGTTGTGAGGATTAGAGCTAACATATGTCTAGAGCCTGTCACATAGTAGGCAACCCGCCCCACGTAACTGTTCATGGTATTTCTTAACACTGGAGGAATCTGAGACGAACTCCCTATGGCCAAAGAAAAAGATCTAGGTATTTGATAGGGTCCATGCAAATCCATTTGTTTTCTGGCCGGGCTTGTGTAAGAGATTTCAAATTGAAGTTACGAGCTTTTTTTTTCCTTCAGGCTAATTCTCTCCTGGTTTGAAAATGGTGAAAGAAATTGGAGAAAATAAGGAGAAATAGGAACTTTCATTAAAGCTGTTCAAATTTTGTGGGACTGATTTTTTTTTCTTCTGAATTTATTTAGTAGCACACTGGAGGAGTGTTCTTCTTGATGAATATGTTTCAAAGAAATGTAGTTTGATTTAGACAAGAGTAAATTGTGTAAGTTTGTTCTCATGTTTACACATACGCACAGGAGTATTGCTACGATAAACACTTCTTTAGGCACTCGGCAGCTCTGAACTGTATTGAGACTAACAACCCTATGATCCAACAATGGAACATTTGTGGAATTGAGAAAGACAAAGAAACATTGGAAAGCAGGGTCATTGGTGCATAGGGAAAGCATTAAACCAGCAAAGCACTTAGAATGGACATGCGACCACACAGTTGTAGAAAAAAAAATTTTGAGTCTCTCAACACAAAGTCTTGGTTTTGGACTCCCTTAGTTTAAATATTGACTTCTGAAATGGGATGAAAGTTGATATGTGCCCTGTTGCAATGTCTTTCTCACCACATATTAAGTGGCAATAACGTAACCTTGTTGGGTAGAAGCTAGTACTGAGTTGTTCCTGATTTACAGCTCTGGTAATTTTTCTTGTTCTGGGAATACCCTGCATGAGAACACATGTTGAAGCTAAAATTGGCTTTAAACCTACCTAAGTAAAAGAATTCTTCTCGTATAACCAACTTATAAATATTTAGATTTTAAAATGGTGTTTCAATATATAGATCTTATTCCCTTTTTCAGAGAAATTATCAAAAGAATAAAAAATATAAGCATAGAGACAAAGGTAGCATTAGGAGTAATTACAAAGAATGATAGTTCAGTTTTAGAAGAAAATAGAATGCTTAAGCAGCCCTGAAAAAAACAGTGTAAGAATTTTGCCATAAGAAGGACAAGCGTATGCTTGCTTATTCAAAGGGTAAGGAATATACTGTAATGAAAAAAATGCAAACTTTTTAATTAGTCACAATGTTTGTTACTGTGAGTAATCCATTATGCAGTGGACATTCTCTAAGTCATGAACCCTTTATAATGAGCTCTATGGAAAATCTCCCAGTAATTGGGTAATTCCAGAGCCTTCACTTGGCTATGCATATATGGCATAAGTGTTAAGAGAGTTTATGGCTTAATTGTCATGCCTGAGAAATTTTTGCATTTTATTAACTTTAACTTAAAGTACCATTGGGTTGAAAACCTAAAGTTTGATGACTAAATTCAGATTATATGCAATGATTGAAAAATATTTTATATGGTAGGTTTATACTGAAAAATTTTCATGAACACAATCATCTGTATCCTAAGAGATAATGTGGGAAAGTTTAAGGGTAGAGTCTGAAATTCCACGAAGGGAAGGAGGGCCCTTGGAGAAATGTTTAATCTTGGGAGGTGACAGGAAGTGGCAGGAAGACCAAGCATGTGAGGTATTTTTATACACAACTGATGGGTAGGGAAGAGATAGGAATCCATGACAAAATATGTCAAAAGTTGGGTTATGTTCAAACTCTGTATGTTTACGAAAAATAAAACCATGGAATTAAGGAATAGTTTCCTCTTTTGACCAAGCCCAAGCAAGCCCTTGTAGACCTTTTGTGCAGTCTTCAGCTCCCTGAAGTAGACATACAAGCACCTTGAACATCTTTCTTGGGCTTAGTGATTAATGTATTTGACTTGAGAAGCCCACCTAGAAGTGGAGCCATGCAGGAAATAGGGGGAGTTACAAATGCCGCATTCTCCTTACAGATTATGTACATCAACACATTTGTTGTAAAGTGACCTTCTATGATTGCATTCCATTTTCTTACTAACTTCTCTTATAGAATAGATAACTTTATAAGTGTTTTTGTCCATGTGAATTAGACTAATATTCCTTTAAAACTACTTAATGAAATAGTAGGAACATGAAAAATTCTGACTGTGGTACTGTAAGAGCTCAAAATAAGTCAGATCCAGAAATTTATCAGAGAACGTGAGATAGCACCCATGACCATGTTCTTTATCCCGCTTGGAAGGTTATCTCCATAAGGGTAGTGATAATAACATTTTAGGATTTTGATTAATTTTCCTATTAGCTGTATAATTATAAACAATACTTGTAACTTTATATTCAGAGAGATTTTGTTTTTCCTTTTTGTCATCTTCGGACTTTCTTGGCATCTCTCCAGTTGCCATTACTTAAAATATTTGTATGGTTTATTTTTTATTCAGAAAGAAAGAGGTAGCTAGAGACCAAAGTGATTACCTTGCTCGTAGCGGCAGCCCCACCTGCCCTGTCTCCCTCCCTCTTCAGGATAAGACCTCACTGCGTGTCCACTGGAAGAATGTTACAATGCTAAGTGTTGGCATGTGGTGAGTAATTAAAAAAAATAAATAAAGGCAGGTTTAAGAAAGATATTTTTTATGGGCTACACTTTAAATGAGAAAATTTGAAAATGCTATACTAAGTTCTGGACAAAACACGTTTATTTAAAAATTAGGTATCTTACTTTATCGGGCTGAAAAATGTCAGAAAATTTACACTGCTGTTTTAGACACTGAAATGTTAGGAGGAGTATTTGAGAAGCGGCAACCTCAAAGTAACTTTACACTCCTTAAATTAGTCTTAGCTTTGATCCTTATGCCGAAACTTAAAGGCAGCTCACAGACTTGGGCAGGTGGCAGGCACACGGCCCATGGGCCTCTGGTGTTCGAGTCAGCGCTAAAATCCATCCCGGGCTAAGTCAGTGTATTTGCATTTTAGGATTAGGAGCCTATGTTCATGTTGCAAGAACAGAATCAACAGAGCAGAAACCTTCCTCTTCTGCTTTAGCTTTCTCCTTACTAACGTGCTGTATTTCACTTTTGAATCTGGTTTATAATTTGTCTTCTTCACTACAGTGTAAGCTCTGTCTGGGCAGGGAATTGTCTGCTTTGTTCCCCTTTGTATCTTCAGTTCTTGTAACAGTGCCTGGCACACAGTATATGCTCAATATTTGTAGACTGAAATTCTAACTTTGTCAAATAAGTATGTCTTTAAGTTGAGAAGTCGGCTAAGGAATTAATGTTCACTGTGTTCTGACTGCCTAGTGGTTTCTTATATGTAAAAAGTGATACTTTCATGAGGTTTTAAATGTTTGCTATACTTTTCAGTGTTTCAATATTTACTACACTCAAGAACTATAATTACAGATTAACTTGCAAGCCTAGGATTATGTTTTTGTTCTATATCTTATTTTATATTTTACAGCCCTTTAAAATTCTGCTTTTTTGTTGTATAAACCCATTAAAATCAGCAATAACTTATTAATTGATCCTGAGACAATCTTTTTTTTTTACGTTTTCATCTCTTTGTTGAACTTCTCCTTTTGTTATTATACTGTTTCCTTATCTGTTACATTGTTTATCTGGGTTCTCTCATAGCTCTCTTAGCACCTTGTTGTTTGTTTGTTTAATGGAGGTACTGGGGATTGAACCCAGGACCTTGTGCATGCTAAGCACGCGTTCTACCACTGAGCTATATCCCTGCCTGCCTCCCCTCAAGACCCACAGTCTTAAAACATTTTACAATTGCTGAATTTGGGATATATCTTAATGTCATCATATGACAATAACACCATTTTTTTCCTTACTGCTACATAAAATGGTGATGTGCTGCATCATATAAATGTTCTATATTTGATGAAATACTTTAGTTATGCTTTGAAATTTTGGATAGTGTTTGAGAATCCTTAAATTTCTAGAGTGATTTCCATTTGAATCACAAAACTAGTGTGAAAAGCCTTCACAAAAACACCTTACAGTCCTATTTCCTACACTTCATATACCTCAGTTACTCTAACAAAATATTTTGGAGGGGGTTTCCTCTTACTAAATACTGAACTGGAGGGACTGCTTGATCGCCCAGCAGTGATTTCAAGGTACTACTTCTGACATCGCATGTAATGGAAACCTGTCCGTTTGCAGTTTGACAAATGAACTCAGCCCTTCGTGTGACCTTATCTGTAAGGTGCACTTTCCATCTCCTAAGTAAACCAGAGGTGCCCTTCAGAGGCCATTCAATTTTTGATAGCATATTAGAATCACATGTAAAAGAAGTGTTTGTGAGAGTCCAGAATATGTCTCCCAGGTGGGGAAGCAAGGGCTTGTGAGAGTTGTCAGAGAAACTGTAGAGTTGTCAGGTTTTGAAGAGACTGTTTGCTGCCTCTGATTCACTGACTGTCTTGGTAGAAAGTCATCCAATCCCTCTAAGCCGCAATTTCAATTCTTGTGAAATGAGAGAACTGGACCGTGGAATGTGATAAAAATAACTGTTTTCGCTCTAGGAATGGATTGTGTTAGAAAGGTTCAATTTGATTTAAGTTTAAAAAAAGAAAATGGGAGCATCCATTGGTTGGAATTGAGTGACCCCATCAGTGTTTGAACTCAGTATGTTTATTGATTGAATTAGTCACTATAAAAAACTTTTACTAAGGTAGTTTATTATTCTACTTGTCACTTTAAGGAAGAGCAGTGTGGTCCTCAGCTCTATTCCCTGTGTCAATTAACTGTAACATTTAGTTTCATGTGGCGATTAAAACATGATGGATAAGCATGTGCTACCCTAATGTAATTCAGAAATGCCTCAGCCACAGGTGGCAGCTCCTTATCCATTTCCTTTCCTGATCTTACTGAGCCTGACACCACAAAGATCAGATTTAATTACCATTTTCCTCTTACTGCTTGTCTATTGATAGACTTACTGCTTTCAATATTTAATGTTACAGAATATTTGGATTATGTAATCCAGCAAAATTCTAGTTTTTAATGCATCTGATAACTGTGTAAATTTCAATAATGAGATGAACATAAGTGTTATTAGCAGATTTCAATTCCAGGTAAAACTTTTTTGATTTATAATTTTATAATTATTCAGTTTCACCATTTATAAGATGGAGATAATGCGCATCTTGAAGTATTTAAATATTAGAAGCACTATAGTGAAAACACTTTCATAGAACCCAGTTAATAGTAGTTGCTAAGTAAATATCAGTGTCGTAACTATAATTGATAATCACTCTTTGATTATTCATAACTCATTTATTGAATTTAAAAGTTCATATTTGAATTTATGAGTTGCTTTTGATGAACTTCTAAAACTTGGATTACTAACCAAAAAAAGTATTTGACATTGACATTTTAAAGACTCCAGTCATACATGTAAATTGCTTTTCAGAATGTTTGTATTAATTTATACTTGCATCATAAGTGTGTAAGTGTGTTTTTTCTCCATACCCTTCCCAATATTGAATATTATGAAAACTTTAGACTGATTTACTTAGGTGGGATCTCTCACAGTTAATTTTCATTTGTTTTGTCAACAATGAAGTTAAATTATTTTCATGGTTATGGTTCTTTGCTGTGAGTTATCACTGCATGATTTTTCCTTTTATTTAGTATTTTTCTTACTAACTTAATTATATTAAGGCTATTAAAACTCTGTCATATTTCTAAAAAAGATATTCATAGCCTGGTATTTATCCTTCATTTTACTTTGAAAAAAATTTAACATTTAGTTTCTATAGAAGAATCATTTAAAATATCTTTTTCCACACTGAATCTTTTTTCAACAGCCTTTGCTGTCTCTCTCTAGTCTTTCCTAGATTAGTTTGCAGGACTCCTCAATTTCTGGTCTTCTCATGCATCCCTCATCTCTCCTTTGGATTCCAGTTGTGCCCTGATTCATGTGGATCCCATATAGCATCAAAAAATAGGCAGACCACACCACTAACTCTGAGGAGCCAGCACACTGCACAGGGAGGAAGCTTCCAGTTTGTTAAGAAAGTGTTGGGGCTGCTTCAGGCTCCATAATCTGTGTCGGCATTGGGGGTTGGCCAGGTGAGTGGGAGGTATGTGTCCTTGGCCAGCTCTGCAAAGAGGACGCAGAATATTGCTTGGTTGTGATAAAATGAAGAACAACTTACTCTGCCCAAAAACATCCTCAAGTGTTCAGAGATTCAGGTTCTTGTTTGGAGACTTCGGGAGTTTGGTGCCTGCATCTGAGCATATTTTAATTTGCCTTTCTTTAATACCTTGAGGTGGTAGTACCTTTTTGATTTTGCTTAATGATTTCACCTAAAGATTTATGGACAACGTCTTTAAAATATATTTGTTTTTCTTAGTAAAGTTTGATCAGAATATCTATTCCTATTTTTAGAAATTTTTATGACATTTCCCATATATAGCCTAAATGAGATGTAATATTTTCTGCTCTTCATTTCTGTTATCTCTAGCCGCATAATGAATTATTCCAATCCAAAGTGGCTTAAACCTGCAACAGCTATTCTCTCAGTTTTTGTGGGTCAGGAATGTGTATAGGGTTTGGCTGTTTGCTTCCGGCTTTCATGCGTTTTGCAGTCGGACAGTGGCTGGAGTTGGGGCAGCAGGCAGCTGAAGCAGCTGGGGCCTTGTCCAGCATCTCTTTTCACACACTCAGGGCTTGTCCATGTGGTCTGTCTACATGGGGTAACTGGGGCTTCACAGCATGGCAGCTACAAGGCAGTCACCCTGCTAACATGGTAGCTGAGTGCTTCAAGAGTGAGTACTCTAGTGACAAGGGGAGAACAGTAGTGCCTTTAGTGGTACACTCTCTATATCGCGTAAGTTCAACTTACATCACTTATATTGAAGTAAAAAATTCAAGGTGAATCAGAGTTATAGGAAGAACATAGTGGGATGGCAGATGTTACTGTAATTATCTTAGGAAAATGTAATCTGCCACTGTCCATCCTCTGACCACAACCATTTACAGCCCTCCCACATGTAAGATACGCTTATTCTCAACCTCAGAGCCCCTGTTTCATCCCATTACTGCATTACCTTGAAGTCTAGGATCTCATCTTCTACATCAAGTCCAGGTGCAGCTGAGGCGCCGTGAGTAAATCTTCCTGAATATTGAAAATTCTTGAACTAGGGATTTCCTGAAAAGCTCTAATCAAGAGATAAGTTATCTGCCCTTCACACAGCCAACATTTGGTGGTGTGACAAGCACAGGGAAGTTCTGTAGTCCCACCTGTTCAAAAAGGGAGAAATGAGAAGCTACTATATTCCACAGCAAATCTCAAACCCAAGTGGTCCTGCTGCCATTTGCTTAAGTAGGGACTCAGTCTGTTCCCTGGGAACTGTTCTCTTTGACTCTTGATTCTTCCCACTGTATCCTTGTTTCCATCCTCTGAATCATCCTTCTCCCCCACTTCCCCAAAAAAGGCCTGTATTTATTGCTGACAAAATTCCTCCTTCCTGTTCATGGAAGTCTGGGGGGTCCAAAAGCCACTTTTTGCTTAGTATTGTGTTTGTTTCCTCTTAGCTCAAGCTGATATAAATCTTTAAAAAGTTTCTTTAGGGTTTCTTACATATCAGTTTAGCAAAATCACTCTAGTAGCAAAAGTCACACCCAGAAAATTTTGAGGTAATTGCTCCTTTACCAAGGGTTCCCTATGAAGCTGTGGTGAGATAACACCCTTAAGATTCTTTTTTTTTTAATTGAAGGATAAAGACTTAGTTATATTAGTTATATTAGATGTACAACATAATGATGTGACATTTTTATAGATGATTCTCAATATAAATTTATTAAATATTGGTTATATTCCATTTACTATACATTACATCCTTATATCTTACTTGTTTTATACCTAGTAGCTTGCACCTCTTAATCCCCTTCCCCCATCTTGCCCTGCCTCCACACTTAAGATTCTTAGTAGTCCTACTGTTCAGCAGAGAAAGTTGGCTCCTTATGCCCTTAAGATCCTTAGAAGGCCTTTTATCTGTTTTAAAGGATCTATGAGGCAACTACCTTGATATTCCTGAGATGCTAATACAGCCAGTTTATAGTCACATGCTTATCTTTACTTGTAGACCAGGTTTTTCTGACTACACCTGGCATTTTATCTTTTCCCCCTGAGGCTTGTTTTTGAGACTGTTGTTTTGAGACAGTTTTGCACTCTGAAGCCAAAGGGAAATGAAGATTCATTCTATTTTTCAAACCTAGCAAGTTCTGTCTTTTATAGTTCCTCCAAATTTTGCTGGAAACCAACAGTTCCTTTTTTAACTCATCTATCTCTTCATAAGTAACAAAGGGAAGGCAGATGTCCTTTTAGTATTCTGCTGGGAAAGCTCCTCAGCTTAGATCCTTGGAGTTCATTCGGTACACTTTCTATTTTCTATGTCACTGTGGGTGTTCGAATTGCTAAATGTTCTTCAACTGCGTAGCAAGAATCTCCTTTTATCCACCTTCCAAAAACATAACCTGTACATCTCTGATGCCCTCACAGTCAAACTCATTGAGGCCCATCAGGCTCCCAATAACAGTCTTGTTCAGGCTTCCATCTGCTTTCTGGTCCAAAGGCCAATACCATATGTTTTGAGTTTATTTTATTATACCACTTCACTTTTGATATGAGTATGTTTTGGTTATATATTGCTTTTTAACAAATAACTGTAAAACTTAGTGGCTTGAAACAACAAAAACAATGTTATTCCCTCTCATAGTTTCTGTGGGTCAGGATTTTGGGCAGAACTCAGTTGGGTGGTTTGATTCTCAGTTGGGTGCTCTCTAATGTAGGTGCAGTCAGTGGTGTCTGGAGGCAGAACAGCAGGAGACAGAAGCAGCTGGGAGCTGTCCAGGCATATCTCTAGTCATGGAGTCTCAAGGCTTCTCTGATTTCTCCACATTGGTAGTTTGTTTTTTAGCATCGTGTCCTCTGCATAGTCAGGCTGCTAAACTGGCAGCCAGAGGCTCCAAGAACATGCATTCTTTTTTTTTTTTTTTTCTTTTTTAATAGTTTAGTGGTTTTATTTATTTTTTAGCGGAATACAGTCAATTACAATGTGTCAATTTCTGATGTACAGCACAATGTCCCAGTCATGCATATATATACATATATTCATTTTCATGTTCTTTTTCATTAAAGGTTATTACAAGATATTGAATATAGTCCCCTGTGCTATACAGAAGAAACTTGTTTTAAAAATCCATTTCTATATATAGTAGCTAACATTTGCAAATCTCAGACTCCCAAATTTATCCCTTCCCATTCCCTTTCCCCAGTAACCATGAGATTGTTTACTATGTCTGTAAATATATTTCCGTTCTGTAGATCAGTTCTTAGTGTCTTTTTTTTTTTTTTTTTAAGATTCCACATATGTGTGATATGTGGTTTTTTTCTTTCTCTTTCTGGCTTCACTTAGAATGGTATTCTCCAGGTCCATCCATGTTGCTGCAAATGGCATTATTTTATTTTTTTATGGCTGAGTAGTATTCCATTTTATAAATATACCACAGCTTCTTTTATCCAATCATCTGTTGATGGACATTTAGGTTGCTTCCATGTCTTGGCTATTGTATATAGTGATGCTGTGAACATTAGGGTTCATGTATCTTTTTGAATTAGAGTTCCCTCCAGATAAACACCTAGGAGTGGGTTTGTTGGATCATCTGATAAGTCTGTTTTTGGTTTTTTGAGGAATCTCCATACTGTTTTCTGTAATAGCTGCACCAAAGTTCATTCCCACCAACAGTGTAGGAGGGTTCCCTTTCTTCAAACCCTCTCCAGCATTTATCGTTTGTGGACTTCTGAATGATGGCCATTCTGATTGGTGTGAGGTGACACCTCACTGTAGTTTTGATTAGCATTTCTCTGATAATTAGCAATATTGAGCTTTTTCCATGTGCCTATTGGCCATTTGTATGTCTTCACTGGAGAATGGCTTGTTTAGGTCTTCTGCCCATTTTTGGATTGGTTTGTTTTTTTCCTTAAGTTTATTCTGGAGATTAAGCCCTTGTAAGTTGCATCATTTGCAAATATTTTTTCCCATTCCATAGGTTGTTATTTTTATTTGTTTATAGTTTCTTTTGCTGTGCAAAAGCTTCCCATTTGTTAATTTTTCCTTTTATTTGTATTCCCTGGGTAGACTGCCGTGGAAAACATTGCTAAGATTTATGTCAAAGAATGTTTTGCCTGTATTTTCTTCTAGGAGGTTTATCATGTCTTATATTAATGTCTTTAAGCCATTTTGAGTTTATTGTTGTGTACAGTATGAAGGAGTGTTCTAACTTCACTGATTTACATGCTGTTATCCCATTTTCCCAGCACCACTTGCTGAAGAGACTGCCTTTTCTCCATTGTATAGTCTTGCCTCCTTTGTTGGAGATTAATTGATTGTAGGTCTGTGAGTTTATTTCTGGGCTCTCTGTTCTGTTCCATTGATCTATCTAAGAACTTAGGTTCTGATGAGTCAGTTGGGAGCTGAATCATATTTTATCACCTAGCCTTGAAGCACATTGTGTCACTTTGACAGTAGTCACAAGCTCATCTAGATTCAAGGAGAAAGAATTTAGACCCCACCTCTCAATGGGATGTAAGAAGAGCATTTGAGATAGGAGATACTGTTGTAGTCGTCTTTGGAAAATAATATAAAATCTACCACACTTCTTTGTATCCAGTCTTCACAGGTTGACTCCAAGCTTAATGGAATATAGAGGTAGATATTGATGGAAATTTAGGTAGAACCTTTTATGTTAAGAAAAAAAAATAAACAAACCAAAAAACACCCTTGAACTTAACATCCTTGCTTTCATCCTCAAATTTTGCTATTTAAACATTCAGTGAATTTCTAGTTATAACATTTAACGGGGATCTAAATTTGATGTTTTTCTCTTGGCTAAGCCAAAATTAGGATTGTGGGTGGTACATGTTTTAAGTTACATCGAATTCTCAGACATGCAGCATTTATGAATAGTAATAGCTTTAACTGGCCAGCTATTGAAACCTTGTGTTTTTATAAGAAAAGAAGAAAAATGTTTCCTAAAAATTAAGAGAAATTACATCTATTCCTAAAATGCCTCTGCATAAGAACTGACAGATTGTCCTCGTAATTCTTAAAATTAATCTTTTGAAATACCAAAAACCACATGGTTGAACTTCTGAAGGTGAACAGTGAAAACTTCATTAAAGGCGATGAACGTGCAGCCACTTGGCATCTCCTTTCTTCTTGGCCACATCAGCTTGGTTTGTCTTCTGTCGCTGCATAAACGAGCCACGCATGCTTTGGAAAATCTTTGACTGTTTCAGATGCTTGGTCTGCATAGCCTGGACCCTGTTCACTGCGCCTTATTACTTCGATTTCCCTCTGCTTTCAACAACAGTGCTATCAGGCCAGCTTCTCTAGGAGTAGCAGCAGCCTGTGAAAGCCAAGGGCCAGAAACCCGCTGCCTGTGAGAAACAGTGCTGCGTCTTCGCAGGGCTGTCGAGGGCCAGGTTCCACTTAGCCTTCTTAAATGGACCAAAGGTGATATCAAATGCATTGAAAATACTGGAATAAATCATCACAGTTTATTGCAGTTGTTATACCTAGGGAAGAACCTGCTTCTTAGCAATCAGCCTGGCCTATTGACAGTGAAAATTCAGTCATCAGAAAATTGAGGGCAACATTATTCAGTGAACTATTAACTGTAGTTTGAATCATCTTTTAAAATTAAAGTTAGATCATCAGGTGAATAGTAAACTTAAGAAAGCAACAAATGACAAAATAACATGACAACGTTGAAAACTGGATCATAAAGTAACATAAAAGTAACATGAGGTGAGTAGATAATTGGAATGTCAGATTTGGGTAAATATTTTCAGCTCATTTCAGTTTAATTCACTGAGCATCTTAGTTGTATTGCAAAAGGGACTAACAATTGAGTTTATTGAGTGTTATTACTTAACCATGAACATTGGACTTGTCATTCATTTTAAGTAGGATTTTAAATATCCTATTTATTAGTTTCCTACCCAAATTCTAAAAGTTACTTATTTCTAAGGAGGTTAGTAACTCATTGATTATCATAATAGTAATTGTGTTAAGTTTATGTGTTTGATGTTGTGGAGGGTCACATAACAGAATTTGTTAGTAATTTTAAAACAGTCTTTTCAGGCCCTTGCATTTTTTGCTTACCTACCCTCCCACCCGTTCTCCACACAGCTTTACAGAGCTTATGCTACACTGCTTTTTTTTTCCATTGAAAAATATTTATTTATTTTAATTGAAGTACAGTTAGTTAAAAAAAAAAAAAGACAATTGCTTCTTAAAACTGCTCAGTGGCTTCTCATTGCTAGGAGGATAGAAGTTAGAGTACCTTTTCATGAAAGACACAGGACCTCCATGATCAGCTCCCTCCTCCCTCCCTTACCTTACCTCCTGCCTCTGCCTGCTCTGCTCCATCCACAGAGACCTGCTTGTCGCTCCTGACACACTGTACTATCTCTCAGAGCTCTGCCTTTGCCTCTTTCTGGAATGGATCCCTCTCTGCCTTTTCTTCTAGACTAATTCCTTCTCACCCTGTTAAGATGCAATTCTGTGACCACCTTTCCTCCTCAGTGAACTAGATATTTATATTTTTTCACTTAAGCGTAACTCTTGCATTGCTTTTATTACTATGCGTTCTAGCTCTTGCCTGTGTGCTACTTGGAGGCAGGAGTTGTGTCTTTTAGTTTTGTGTGTTATAGATGCCTGGCATATATTAGGTATTCAGATTGTTTACTGAAGAAATGAGTGATTGAATGGATTTATGGTGCACTTTATTTTTCATTTGAGTCTGCAGTCTTTAGTCATCAAATCTTTCTTTTGGCCCTCCCTCCTTGTTTGGGACAAGCTCTTGTCTCACATTTTCAGGTATTTCTCACTTTTGAAAATTTACCAAGGAGGAGAGAGTGGTAGTCAGGGCTCGGCAGTGGTAATGTCCACTTGCAGAAGTGCGTACCAGCACTGTGCTGCCTTAATGTGTCCTACCTTCAGCAGTGGGAGGCTGGTAAGTCTTCATTATCCATTCATTAGTCGGGTGTTTGAATGACACCACAAAGAAAGGTGCTGTGAATATGCAAAAATGCATAAAACATAGCTCCTGATTTTAGTTAAGGTCTTGTCTACTAGAAAAGAGAAGACAGGTACCTCCTACAAGTTGGGAATGCTGTGGGCTTTCATAAAGGTACAGAAAGAATGCAGAGACTCATTTTGACATGGATTAGCTCAGCTGGCTTTATCAGATGGAGCTTTAAGAAGAAAGGTTCGAGTAGAATTTGTCGTTCCTTTTCACTCACATGCTATGAATTCCATGACAAATGGACTGTGCAGAAAGTGTGTCTACTGCCTTGAAATTCCTTTAAAGGAAGGTTGGTGGTAGTACAGTATTTATATGTGCAATTTTGATAAAATACTGTTTTGACTCGGCAAATAAAGGAATATCTTAAGCTTATCTTCTATGGAGTGTTCGAATTTTTAAATGACATTCCTTCAGGTAGTTAGTGTATTGTAATATGCTAATAGAAGCTGGAGGAGATGCTATCTCAGCAAACTTCTAGGGCTATCGCATATGATAGTTAAGTCAGTTTTTAGCAGATTGGTTTGCTTGCCTGAAGTGTGACCAGGACTTGATTGCTTTTGCTTTTCCATACTTTAATTTAGATACCTTAGCTTATGCATGATTATTAGCTGTTAAAAATATGAACTTAAGTTGGCATTAAGAGTTGGATAATGAGACATTTTACTACCATTAGGAGACTTTATTCTTCTTTATTAAGTGCAGTCCAAGAGAAGGTATTCTAGTGTTTATTTGAGCAATAGAAATGCCATCTGTACCTGATAAATTTATCTAAATATTTTAAGCCATGACAAAATTCTCAGGTTACAGCAGTCCTACTAAATAAACCCCAGATTGTTTCCCAGTGTAGTGCTAGTGGGTGAACTCCTATCAGAATTACCCACCATGAAAAAGATGTACCATTTACAGCAAGTGGGGTCAAGTTCTTGTGTGTCCCACACTAGAGGAATCCCATGTTAATGTTACAGATTATCAAAAAGAATAATATAAGCAAAATTCAAATACTGTCAAGTGTTTTGTGTATTTTTTTCCTTCTCAAGAGACACAAAGTTATTCACAAATTATAAGCAAATATATTTTATTCTAGAATTTACAGGGAGAATTCATAAAAGCAGTGAATCAGGAATGGATATAATTACATGGGTCATTTCCAAAATAACTTAATTTTCACCTAAATTACTTGAATTTTTAGAGGGAAGTGTTTTAATAATTGCTTTCATTTTTGTTGTTCTTCAGGAGAATTTGTTTTAGAAACTAACTTGTTCCTAAAATGTATTGCTCCTTTTTACCAAATATCCAGATAGAAATTAAACAGTTTAGATGTATGAGAGAAATTACAGGTGAAATTTTAATCTTCCAATGGCTGTTTGTGTAATTAGACTCAAATTTAAATCCTTATCTTGGCCTCTGGTGCTTCTCAACCTGGGCTGCGTATCAGAATCACATGGAGGGCTTCCGAGAGTGCTGATCAATGGCTCCTGCTCCAGTGATTCTGATGTAATTGGTCTGGGATATGGCCTAGCATCTGGATTTTTAAAGCAGTCCAGGTGATTCTCATGTGCAGCACAGTTGAAGAACCACTGGCCTGAAACACCTGCATCATTCAGTCACTGTCTAATTATATGTCTTCTCTGTGTGCCCCCTCTCCCTTTTGTGTTGTCACTTGAACACTAAAGATTGTTCTTACCCAAGGATCTTTCTGTAGCAATTTCTTCTGCCTGGAGTGTTCTTCCTGCAGATCTTTCTATGGCTGTCTCCTTCTAATCATTTAAGGATCTGCTTTAGGCCAAGCTTTTCTTAATCCTCCTAGCTAAAGCTTTCTTTTTCTTTTTTTTGGTGTCTATTTTTAAAATTATTTTTCATTGAAGTATAGTCAATTTACAATGTTAGTTTCAGCTGTACAGCAAAGCAATTCAATTGTGTATATATATATATTCAGATTCTCTTCCATTAAATCTAAAGCTTTCTTTCCCCCAACATTATCACATTATTCTGTTTTACTTTTATTATCATACTTTTTGGGGGCTGTGAGATATTATCATAGTCATCTGTCAGTTTGCCCAACCCCCACTAGAATGTAAAGTCCTTGAGGATGTGTCTGATTCACCATCATATTCCCAGCCTCCTAAAACCAAGTCTAACATATAACAGTTGCTCAGTAAATATTTTTTGAGTAAATGAATAAAAATGTTGATAGAAAAGTGATTTGAGTAATATAAATAATTAATACCATCTTTTCTCTCAAGAAAAACAAAACAAAACAAACATGAGATCATATTTTTAAAATTAGAATAAAGCCAAAGATGAAATGAGTGAACAAGTCAACAGGCAAAGAAGTGAACCTAGAGCTGTGACAGCCGCCAGCACCAAAACCTTTAGGGCGGTGATCCTGAGGCTGGGCTAGTTCCCGCCACCTAAGGCTCTCACCCCGTGGCTATGCTTTGGATCTTCCCATCATCCCAAATCTTTCAAATCTTTGTACTCTTTCTGGTTAACTTCTGTTTTAAGCCTTCCCTGAGCTCAGTCTGCAGGAAGAGTTAGGCCTCCTGTGCTCTGCTGGCTTGCACTGAGGCCATTGCTGCACTGTACTGTGAGCTCCCTCACCAGCCGCTCGCCTCCCTGCGAGCAGGGATTGTGCCTGGATTGCTAAATCCACAACTGATTCTCAGTAAGTGTTTTGTTGAATGAAAGCGTAAGCAAATGTGAAAATAGTCCACAAGAAGCATTAGAACTGCTAATTAAAATTACAAAATGGATTTGTCAGGAATATAAGTAAGTTGAAGTAGTTATTAATAGAATAAAGTAATAAATAAGGATATTCTAGCCCAACGAGGTGGGTGTGATGCTATGCCCACTTAGGAAATTAAGAAAACATTGTTGGTGCCAATAAGTCTGAGCACTGGCTTCCAACTGATATGTGGTTTGTCATCTATACAAGGTTTTCATCACTCACTTGGGACTTTTTATACATTATTTACCCTTTTTGATAAACTTCTTCGCAATAGCTACCATTCTGATGGATGCATTTTCCAGTAACACCTGATAAGCTTTTTAAAATGTAGCTTTTAATTGGTATTGATTGCCAGTAAACCCAATGATAACTTTCATCAGTGTACTTTGAACTTCATTGTTCTGCCCAAAAGAAAATGGAGCAGTCTTTGAGCACATAAATATTTAAGTCTCTGCATAGAGCCCTGTTAGTTCCATGGTGTGACTGTGACAGTTTTAGCAGCAGAATCTTACTTTGGAGTGCTCTTTCAGCTTGTATCCTGCTTCCGAATCTCTATCACTGTGCATCCTTCTACCTGGAAGCTAGATGAAGAAAGAGAACCACGCATTTGAAATGAACATTTTCAGTAATATTTTGGAGTTGTTCATTGCTGCATTTTCTATCACAAAGATGATAAAACAGAGGGGAAAAGAGTGAGTACTTAGGACAGAAATGCCAGTCAGGTCCCCCCAAATTATCCTGAAGAGCAGTATTATCACGGCTTTACTGCTGGCAGCCTGGGAGCCGGCACATGCTTCTCCCATCTGCTTTTAGAAGGAAGCACGCCGTTTGTCACATCTGAATGAGACTAGCAAGTACAGCAGGGAGTTCTAATACCAGCATCTCAGCATCTGAGGACATTTTCCTCCTTTTAATTTTCTAATCTGCGTTCCCACAGTTAGATCTAGTTCTGCCCCTTAAATGTTATTTCACAGAAATCAGGGCTCAGAGAATTCTGGTTGTTCTCCACACAGCATTGCCAGTGAGCACATGGTTTGGTGTGTCATGAGAGTGTAATGTGGTATTTGTGTTGTGGGCAAAGGGGGAGTGAAACCAAGAGGACAGGGCCAGGTCGAGATGGTGGAGTGGCCTATATTCTGTGCTGAAAATCCAAACCCGCTGTTGTCAGCAGGAGGAGGTGTTGACATTTTTCAAGTGTTGTAGTCGTGTGGAAGATTGATGGAGGAGGAGACAGAGTGGTGACAGGAGACTTGATTGTGGTCTTTTTGGTACTTAAGATTATATAAAAGCTAAACCTGAATTTTGGTAGGAACAGAGGGAAGGAAAGAGGGGACAGAGAGATTTCAAAGATAGACTGTTAAGTGTTTAGTAACTAACTAGAAAGAGAGAGAAGGGGAACACGAGTTTTTCCTTGGATGACTACGTAGTGGCACTGCCATCACCCAGGTAGTGGTTGTGTGCGCCTGTTTGTGTGTTTTGCCATTGTCAACAAAAGTATGTATGCCTCAAATTGGAATACTTGTTTGTCCCCTAGGAAATACAATTTTTTTTCCATAGGAAGATTATTTCTGCTGAGATACAGCCCCTCAGGTATTATTAAAAAGTATAGTAATAAAGGCCAAGAATATAATGTGAAAAGACCTGAATTCAGTATTTCTTTCAAACTTTGATACATTGGACTGTTACCTTACCTACTTTGAACTTCGGTTTCCTCATCTGTAAAGTAGGGATACTTTCTCATTGGCTTGTCCTGATGATCAAATGAGAAAAACATGAAAGAACACTTCTTAAGAGTATGAGGTGCCGTATAAATCTGAGTCGTTAGATTTGTACATACCATTGAGAGTTGGGCGGTAAGAGAGATTATACTCCATGAATGTGGGTTCCTTGACCCTGGGGGTGTTCTGAGGTTCCTGTACTTCTGAAGTATTCTTTAATATTCTTTACTAGTGTGATTTAAGTGTCAAGAATGAGTGGCAGTTCGTATATGCTTTTCCGAACACAAATGTTCATACAAAACAGTTATTTTGACTTAATGGTTTAGTACAAATTCTCCTCATAATAAAACAAAAATATAAGCAGATTGATTACTAAATTGGTGCCCTATATGTTAGCAGTATTTCATCTCTTTGTTGGATCATGAAAGGAAAGTATAGAGATGTTCTTAATCCTTACCTTTTCTCCTTTTGCCACCCGCCCATCCTCAGCCCAGTTTCAGCTCTGATCTTGGTCCATGCAGGCTGAATACCAGAAGGAAGCAAATTAGAGGAGGTGGGAAAAAACCACACACACATACGCCTCTCAAAGGGTACTCCTGTGCAGTTTTCACCTACTCCAAAGTAGTCTAATGAAATTAAAGCTTACAAAAACTAGAAAGAGTGCTAAAGTTCATCTCTAAGTATGATTTAACTTGCTCTTAGGAATGTGTTGTACATGACAATATTCAGATCCACCAAAATACAGAAGTAAAAGTTAGATTTAAAAAATTTAGTCACTCTTTCTGTATTACTCTTTAGTTATCTTTGATGCCACATTTCAAGAAAATTTCAGGCCCCATCAAGCAGGACAGCCAGTGGAAACAACCACATTTTATACATGAACCAAACAGGAGTAATGAATATCTCATTCATTGCTTGTTCAAATTGGTTTCCTTTATTGTTTCCTTCCTATTTCCTCTCCCTTTTTTTGAAATATGTTTTACTTAGAAAACCATGGCATTAAAGTGAATAATTATATTCCTCAGCTTTACAGATTTAAATCTTTCTTCGTAGAGCAGAAAGCAGACTCATCGTAGAGCAGTAACATAAACCAGTGTTGTTTTTATTTTCTTTTATGAATGGTTCAGACTTGATGTACATTCCTATTTTTACCGCCTGTTAAATTTAATCGTTCAGTGATACTTTTATGGGCTACTGTCTTACGATTAATGAGTAGTAAAAGAAAGAGTTCAGCTTAAATGTGGTAGCAGGTATTTCTCTCCTCCGCTGAGTTGGGTTTTGCCAAACCCTTCCTGGCTGGGATTTCTCCCTTTTCATCCTAAGGAGTGCATGGTGTTAGCTTGTTTCAGTGAGTCCCCCAGTCTTCCCAGCTCTCCTTTTCAGCTGCATAAATCCCTCTGGTGGGGGTGACTTCAGGATTACTTTCAGGCCCCTCCTGCCTTGGGGAGGACACTTAGTATTTTCTCAAGATTCCAGTTCTGCTGTCCAACAAAACATACTGTAATTTTTTTCCTAGAAATAAATGTTCCATTTAATTAATGTCACATTGCTAATTATGGTATCTGTATGAATGGAAAGATCCTCGAATGAGTTCTTAAAAAAGCAACAAATATTGAAAGTCCAGCTACATGTTTATGATGAAAGAAAATCATCGTTTCGAATGTGGGATAATCATCTGTCACCTGGATATTAGAACTATTCAGAGGTGAAAGAAATTAAAAATTCTCATCATGGAGAGTCTTATAGTCACATGTACCCTCTAATGTCCATTTTGCAGTGATAGTAGAAAAACTTGAATTAGTGAGGATTAATTCCTTAACTTTAAGAAATAGACAGATGATGACTTTAAGAACTGTATGCTTTTTTAAAAGTAGAAAATGTTTGAATTTCTATTGCAAATAAATACTAAGTTTCAAATACTTTATGCGACTGCCCTTAGTATATAAATATGTGTGCCTTTATGAGGAAAACAAGTAGGAACACTGATGTATAGTTGGGCACTCAGCTATTATTATTTAGCATGAAGAGACATTAGTATGGTTTTAATATAAGTCCAATTAGCAACAACTATAGTATAAAGATAATATTCTTGATGCTTTTCACTTATTATTATTACTTTATTTTGTTAAATGTAATTGAATTTTATTTTTGGTTATGTTTATATGTGTTACATACAGTATGAATTTCAGAACAGTTTCTGTTTATAAGTGATAACATGTTTTAGTTTAGTTTGGCATTAGTTGGTATAATGTCAAATAAGTTAAAAAGGACACAGATTCTTTGCTGTTGTTTTCTTGTTCAGTATTTTTCTTTTTAATTTATGTACAACATTGTTTTAGTTGAAAGTAAAAAATGACATTAATTGTGCAGTCAGTACTTCTCAAACTAGTAATGGGCGAGCTTACAAGAAAGCGGCAGCGCTGAAGGTTAGTAGACTCACGTGTGCTCTTCCTCTGGGTCGCTGGAACCCAGAGTATTTATTACCTGCGAACAAAGCACCTTAGAGTTAAAGGTAGGTCATTCTGTATGATGTGACTAGTATGAATAATGATGACATGCTTGGGTTACTAATATTTTCCCAGTACCCGTTTGCCCCTGAGGAGTATCTCAAAGTGTTGTTTATATTTGTAGTGTTTATATCTGATTAAGCTTGTCAACATCATTTGTAAATCATTCATTAATCGATTTTTTTGCTTCTTTTCACCTCTAACTTCAAGGAAGCATTAAATTAAAGCATGACTATAACTGGATTACAATTCCTGTTTCCTAACATTGATCTGATAGAATACTTTATTATTACCAAACTGAAAGTCCTATTATGGGTATTTATCATAATGCTGAACAGAGGATTAGCCCATTTTCTGTCATTACATTTTTTTAAAGTTTATTTTCTTTACTAAAAATTCTATTGAAACTGCATAAGAATTCAAAATAACTTAGTTTAAAAACTGAAACAATGTATGAACAAGTATTTCTCATTCCTAATCTTTCATATGTTGATTAGTTTATTCATTTATTCAGTAAACAAGTGAGTGGCTGTGTTTATGCCCGTACAAGTTGAAAATATGTATTAAACTTTGCTTGGTCCTAGGCTTTTCTGAAATTGTATTTACTGAAAGTAGAGAGTAAATGGACAAAAGGCCAAATAAGCACATGAAAAAAGGCACGACATTTAAGTCATTAGGGAAATGGAAGTTAAAACAATGAGATTCTACTTTACAAGTATTGCTTGTAATAAAAAAGACAGATGATTATAGGTGTTTGTAAGGGTGTGGAGAAACTGGAACCCTCCTACATTGCTGGTGGGGATTAAAATGGTGCAACCTTTTGGAAAACAGTTTGACAGTTCTCTATGATGTTAAACATAACATTACCGTATTACTTAAAATTTCATTCCTGCTATTTACCCAAGAGAGATGAAAACATATGTTCACCCAAAAACTTGTACGTGAAAGTTGATGGCAACATTATTCATAATAGCTTGAAAGTGGAAACAACCTAAATGTCTGTCAGCGAATGAATGGACAAATAAAATGTGTAACGTATACAATGAAATATTCCAGGATAAAATGAAATGAAGTACTGATACCCAGTGCAGGGCACTAAGACTAAACTCATTTCATTGATGAGGAAACTACCGTTATGTAACTTATGAAACAACATGAGAAAGATAAAAACTCAAGTCATTTTGACTTCAGAACACTCACTTAACTTCTAGACTGTGATGTGCTGTTGTTTCTTGTTTTAGATCATTACCCCATCTGTCTTTCCCTTTTCTTCATGGCCCAGCTTTTTGAAAGAGAGCTTTTACTCCATGTCTCACTTTGCTTCCCCCTCCAATGGAAATAGCTTAGCCATTGGTGCTCTTGTTCCTTTCTTTTTAAACACCTGCTTTGTTGAAGTATAATGCGTACACCATAAAATGTACCCTTGTAAAATGTTCAGTTCAGTGGTATTTAATATCACAGTGTTTTCTTGATGTTGTGCGTAGGGGGCTTGTTTCAGTCATTTTCACGTTGAGTCTTTCCATGGCATTTGACATTGCTGACCACTCCCTCCTGAGTACTCCATCCTCATTCACCCCTATTCTCGGTTTCTCATTCTTCTACTTACATTCATAGATGTTTTATAGGCTTTGTGGACTTGTCTTCCTTGACCCACCTTTTAAATGTTGGTTTTGGGTTACTTCCCATTAAACGTGTCATCACTGAGAGACCTCGTGAGTCCGGGAGCCACCTGTGTTGGTGTATGGAATACCGTTGTTTTAATTTGCATTTCCTTGATGACGTATGAATTGGAGCATCTTTCATATGCTTATGTGACATGTCTATTTCCTTTGGTGAGGTGTCTGTTAAAGTTCTTGACCCATTTTTCAATTGGGTAGTTTTTTATTGTTGAGTTATAAGAGTTCTTTGTATATTTTGGATAACAGTCCTTCATTAGATGTCTTTTGCAAATATTTTCTCCCTTGTCTTCTCATTCCCTTGATACTGTCTTTCTCAGGGCAGAAGTTATTAATTTTAATGAATTTCAGCTTACAAATTATTTCTTTCATCAGTCATGCCTCTGTTGTATCTAAAAAGTCATCACCATATCCAAGGTCATACAGGTTTTCTCTATTTTATCTTTTAGGAGTTTTTATAGTTCTGCATTTTACATGTAGATCTGTGATCTATTCTGAGTTATTTTTTTGAAGATGTGTAGTCTTTGTCCAGATTCATTTTTTTTGCTTGTGGATGTCCAGTTGTTCCAGCACCACTTGTTGAAAAGACTATCTTTGTTTCATTGTATCTTTGCTCCTTTGTCAGAGTTGACTATCTATTTCTAAGCTCTCTGTTCTGTTCCATTGATTTACTTGTCTGTGCTTTCTCTAATATG
This sequence comes from Camelus ferus, assembly GCF_009834535.1. NCBI lineage: Eukaryota > Metazoa > Chordata > Mammalia > Artiodactyla > Camelidae > Camelus > Camelus ferus. The sequence continues at coordinate 66,731,832 of NC_045697.1, forward strand.
CATTGTCTTGATTGCTATAGCTGTGTAGTAAGTCCTGATGTTAGGTAGTGTCAGTCTTCCAACTTTGTTCTTCAGTGTTGTGTTGGCTATTCTGAGTCTTTTGCCTCTCCATATAAACTTTAGTATAAGTTTGTTAATATCCAAAAAAAAATAAGTTGTTGGGATTGCACTGAATCTGTAGATGAACTTGGGAAGAACTGACACTTTGGCAGTATTGAGTCTTCACACCTTTGACTCTCCATTCATTCACTACCCTTCAGTCAAATGAAAGGCAGAACTTTTAGTTATTTTTTTTATAGGGTATGTCAGCTATTTTATTTTTGTCTACTGATTTCCACTGATCAGTTTCTTCATCTTATCTTCTTGTTACCGTTTATAACTCAATATTAAAATCTAGTAGTTCTTTGAGAGAAACGGAGGGTAAGGCTTTAATTTTTTTTCTGATTTTGTGAGAGCACTGCTTAGTCTATTTTCTTGCCTGGCCTGAGCAGCCTCTACCTTTTATTCAAGTAACTGATAATAAAGGCAATATGTGGGATTGTAGACCAGTCAGACAGATTGGAGCTGAATTCCAGATATACTGTTTATTAGTTATATGACTTCAGACAAGCCACTTACTAACTCCAAGCCTCATTTTCTTTCTCTTGAAAAAGGCAAAAGCATACCATTCTATGAGTGTTGTATTTAGTGTTACAGATAATATTTGTAAAGCCCCTGTTAGACAGTAATCACTCCATGAATAATAATATTCCCTTTGGGCCACATGCTTCAGGAAGATAGGGGAAGAGTCTTAACTAAAGTCTATAGTTTTCATTAAGGCTCTCTCTTTGTGTTGTATATGGGTTTTGCCAAATGCATAATGACATGTATCTACCATTACAGTATTAAAAAATATAGATATGTAGTTTCACTGGCCTAAAATTCCTGAGCTATACCTACTCATCCTTCCTTCCCATCCAAACCCCTGGCAACCACTGACCTTTTTAATGTTTCAATATTTTTGCCTTGTCCAGAATGTCATGTAGTTGGAATCACACAGTACATAGCCTTTTCAGACTGGCTTCTTTCACTTAGCAATTGAATGGACAGTTTTAATGGAGTCAGTGTCCAGTTTCTCAACTTCTGCATAAACTCTTTATAATGTTGATCTGACTCAGGGCAGTGCTTTATTCACAGCAGTCTTTCTCTTACTATGCAGAAGAAGGGCACACCCTCATCCATCCCAAATCATACTATAGTGCATTATCCTGGGGCCATAGAAAACTTGATGAAAAATTTTAAATTAATGCCTTAAATTTTTGTTGTAGAGAAGTATGATAGGGTGAAAAATGAGACTTAATTGTTAAAGACATTACATAAAAATTCTGTGAGGAAGTGAGATAAAAATATAGGTCAAAAATAGCAATGTAAAATTTTCAGCTGTTAAAAGAAGGGTCTATTCATGTATTTTTAAAAATGATTAATGGTTTTATTACTGTGGATTTAGGTTCTATTGAGTATTCTTAAAATAGTTGATAGAAGTTCTGTTCTAAAATGTCAATATTTCTAATAGGGCAGAAATTAAATTCTTTTCAAGTACGTATTTTACCACAAGTGAAAAATTGTAGTTGTTAACTTGGTAATGTGTGAGTGGTTATATATTTTTCCAAAATTCTTTTAAGTGTCTGAATAAAAATAGTTGAAGACTACTAGCCTACTGTATAAAACCCAAGTTTATTAACCTGGTGTATAAAACCCTTCATCACCTTCTCCTTCTAGTCTTTTTTTTTTTTTTAATTTAACCATTTCCTGCTTCATATTCTGTGCTTCAGCAAGAAAGAACTTGAAAGCTCTGTATTCTGCTCTTTCCTACCTCTCTGTCCTTACCGTGCTAGGCTTTCTCTTCTTTGCCTCTCTGCTGCCTACTCTTTCTCTAAGGTGCAGAGGTCTTGATTGAGGGGTTGCCTGTATACCACCACTCCGTACTGGCTCAGATGCTCCTGTTCCATGGGCCCGTGCTCCCCTCCTGGTCTGCATCACCGTGCTGACACACTGTTTTGTCAGTAGCTTTTTTTCCCTGTGAAATTGGACTGAAAGTTCTCAGAGTAGGAGCTATGTTTCATCTTCGGCTCCTCAGCAGCTACCTATATACTTCTCCTGGTATTAAGTTAATTTACTGGGCACGTACTGATTATTGAATGAAACAAGTAAAAGTAGATTTCAACTGTTAGAATGTTATTTCTTGTGCATAATTTTTTTTAGGAGGGTCCATTAAACTGTTAAAGGCTGTTGTTGTTTTGTGCTAGTTATTTTTCTGGCTGTAATATTTGCCCTTCCTGATAAGGTTTTTAGTAAGATTTCTCATGAAGATCAGTTTTTGAACCTAAAAAATGAGTTTAAGAACCATTCTTACAATAGAAGTAGCACAGCATTGTGAGCAATAAGGCAAGGCCTTCTAGTCTTGGCTCTGCCACAGACTTGCCATATGATTGTGGGTAAATTATCTGGTCCGGAGGTCAGTTTTCTCATCTATTAAATGAGTAAGTGACCAGATTACTTCTTAAGTTTCCTTTAGTCCTGATTTAATCAGGAGAGGAAATTTCAATAAAGTGAACATATCATTATTCTTGGCAAGAAGAATAAAGAATATGGGCTTGATTTATTTCCTCATCATTCATACTGTAGACGTTATATGTGGTACATGCAGATAATGCTGCCTTGTTCATACCTCCTACAGATTATGTAGTCATGGCTTAGATTTTATCCTTAATTTTAAGAAAAGTAAAATAATTCAAATTGTCATAATGGAAAATCTAGAAGTGTTTAATATAATACGTTGTTCATATAATTCCCAGATTATATTTTAGCTTCTTTCACCAAATACATAATTTGATCTTATTGATACTAGACTTTCCAATGCTCTTCTGTCATTCTGGGGATGAGTTGATTTATGTTGAAACATTTCTTTGTGGCCAGTTACTCAGTCACTGCAGCTTTATTCAATGAAACGCAATATTAAAAACAATTACAAAACTGCTTTCCTACGTCTTTTGGTCATTCTTAATATGTAGCAATTCAGTTTTATAAAGCTAGATTTAATGACATTTAGGTATGGCTTTTATTAAGGGTTTGAAATTATGTTGTTTGGCCAAAACAAAGGCAGTATTTCCTTTCTTGTCTTCCACTAAACCCACCCCCCTTTTCTCCACCTGCTTGAGGAAAACTATTTCTTTAGACATACCTCATAATTGCCCTTCTGTGCCTGATTTGGGCCTCAGGAAAGGCCCATAGCATCTGTAAAGCTGGCAGCAAAATGGTATTTCCAGGCAGGCACAGGATTGCTGGGTAGTGAGCCAATCCACAGCTTTGTCTGAGCAGCTGAGAACTTTGACGGAGTATTACCACGGTGTTCAGTAACACAGACCTGTGCCACGAGCAAGTAAAGCACTGAGCAAGTGTCAGGGTCAATATTTATAGACCACTACGTAGCCGCCTTGCAGAGAGAGAAAACGAGAGAGAAACACGCACACACAGAGCAAGGACAGAAAGGCTGCAGTGGAGGGGATGTTAATTTCCAATTTTCTTCTTTAAAAGAAATTTTTTTTTAATTGTCAGGTTCAAACTTCTGCTGAATCACAACCATTTGCCCCTGAGCTATGACAGGAGAGGAAACAAAAAGTTAAAGGAGCCAGCCTGCCATACATAAGAAGGTAAGTAATTAGCCAGTTCGGTCTCGCTCTTACTTGTAAACTCCATCTCCCTGTTGGCTGCTCTACATCAGTAAGCAGAGGGCTGTGTGGCATGTGAAAGCTAGTAAGGAGGGGCTGGCTGCTGGTGAAGAGAGTTCTTGGTGGCCGTGTGGTTTTGTGTTCTGCTCCTAAGACTGCTGTGTGCGTTCATCATACACTGAAATGACGTGGGTGGTGGGAATGGCTCTTGAACGCTGATTTCTTGTTGTGTCCTATCAGTAAGTTTCTGTTTCTTCAGTCTGTCATACGTGAAGTCTTCTGATTGGTAAATTCCTGTTTACCTTTATACTGGTATTAAAACAGGAATATGAGTAGGTTGTAGTGGAGGGTGGTCTAGAAATAGAATAGGGGGAAAATTCAGATGAATGTGTGAAATGTTGTAGACGTTATCAAAGTGTGCCAGCTCTGAATGTGAACAACATGGGGTCTTTTTAAAAGAAAGCGGGTGACCATTTGACAGTGCACTGAAAGGAAATAATGACTACGTTTGGGGACAGAGTGATAGTGAAAGGTGCAAAGGATTTAGCATTTAGGAGAATTTCTCTGCTTGTCCAAGTGATTTGCTAGATTGGTTCCTCACAAAATGTGATTTCTCTACTGAAAACATGAATATCTCTTGCTCCGCATCAGCAGTTTCTTTTTTCCTTTCATCACAGGTCGTACTTCGACATGTGCTTCTCTGCGTGTCCACAGTGCTGTCGTTTTTATAGCATGGTCATTTATCATTGTTTTGCATATTCCAGATTAACATTAAAAGCAGTGGTGCTGAAGGGGGACAGAAAGAAATTATTTTGTATGTTTTCTGATTTAGAAATTTATATACTTAAGTGTTTTGTGTCTAGTGCACATGGCTCCGAAAGTAAGTATGTTGCTTTGCTGCAGGTGTGGCATTAACTAGATGAAACTTCTCTGACAGAGTGAAAGTTTCCGTGTCATTGTTGGTCCTTAATTGTGGAAGCTAAACATTTGTGGATATTTAAAATTTTTAGGCTAAGTTATAGATGGTAATTATAGTTCCAAAGGGTTTTCTGTATTACATTGTTCAAAGTAAAAACAAAAATAATACGAAAGTTGTTGTAGAGCTTAGACTGTAGGCCCATTAGAGGAAGAGCTAATACTCAGGCAGAGGTTTTGTATTAGGGCCAATATTCAGGTACAGCTCACTGTAAAATAGGCTAAACCACATCCAAAAGCAGCAAGTGAAATAGATCTAAATGTAAACATCTTAAAATGAGGCCAGTAGTTGTAGAATATCACTGTTGTTGAATCAGATAAAATTGAAAAAATAATACAAAATCTTTCAAAATCAATTTTTAATTCATATATGGCTTAAGACTAATCTAATATCTGAATTTAAACTGTATTTTAACATTCATTTAATGCTTGTTTTAGCCTCTGAATCAGTTTTTTCTTTGTACTTTTTCAAGTACTGCCTATTTCTTAATGAGTTTGATTTAGATTTTTGATAGCAATATGTTTATTTTGAAAATGCAACTGTGGTTGATCTACAATGGGCATTTCTCAGTTAAATTTTTCTTTGCCTACTGCCTTTGAGTAATGTCTCACGATCAAGATTGTGATTTCAGTTATTTATTTACTATCTTGTATTTATTCACTTTATATGTTGCATAAATAACATGATATTCAATCAGTGATAAATGATTTCTTATGACTTTTATTTTATTCTATTTTTTTACTTTTATTCATCTGATATCTTGTTTGTGAAGTACCCTGTGGAAACTCTGGGCAGAAAATAACCTGATAAAATTACTAAAATAAAAATAGACTAAAAGTTTTCCTTTTAATAAAGAGGAAATAGAAAATTGTGCTTCTGGTTGACAATGTCTAAAATGGGATATATTTTGGTTGAAGGCTTGTTGAGTATTTTAAAACCTGAAGCACCATCTCAATATTATTTTTGACTTTAATGTCAGTGCTGATGTGGATTATTTATCATATTTGTAAATAACATTTTATATGTAGACGTATTATATAAAATGGAGATGGGATCTTTTGTATCGTGTTTTAACTACCTATTGAAGTAAGAGTAGTGAATTTAGCTTGAAATGTTACTATTAATCTCCTAATAGATCTCACTGCCCTGTCTCGTTTGCTGCACGAGTCCATATGCTGTGCTGCTTTTAGAGTGATCAGTCTCCCACCTTGTGAACCCTTCACTTTCCTGCTAAAGCCCTCCCACCCCTGGCTCTCTGATGCTCGTAGATAAAGGTCAGGCTTCTTGGCACGATGGGTCTCTTCTTGATCTAGCTGCTCCTTTTGTTCTGTAGTCATCTTCTGCTGTTCCTTGTGGGCTGTTTCCCACATGTCTCTTGTCTCTACCCATAAGAGATTTCCCTTCCCTCTGTAACAACACTCCAGTGTTACTGAATATTTTGTATTTCTCAAAGTAGTCCATACTGTTTTATTCCTTTTTGGAATTATGTTGCTCCCTTTATCTTGAGAACTCTCTCCCTGTCTTTGCCTGCAGCCTTAGTAAAGGCATCCCTCCCCAGATGCCCTCCTGGTCCACTGTCAGCCTCTGGACTCCTGTGTAGACCATTGTCAAAACAATGGTTTTAAAAAAATTTTGTTTCTTTCTTCCAACACTTATAGTAGTGTGTGTATGTTCATCTATGGAAGTAGATATTTGTTGAACTTGTAAACTATTTGAGTGACACAAGTTCAAAATTATATTGGTTAGCCCATGCAAATTCAGGGTTTATAGTCTCAAGATGTTGTTAAATTAACTTGATAAAATCTATCAACAAAATCAGCTAGTTGCTGTACCCACATGGACTGCTGCAGTAAATTAAATGATGCTCTAGTAAATGAAGATAGTGTTACACTTTCCAAAAGGCCCAGAGAGAATCTCAGGAGAGAAGGGGTCCATCCTTGTGTATCCTAGAGAATTACAGAGTAGAATGACTCCCAGTCATTCTGATAAGATTACACATCCTAATTTTATTTCCCACTGTAGAGAAAGTTAGGATTTTAAGGAAATAATAGAAAATCATGGATTAAAAATTCTCAAATCTGAAAGGTGAAACTTTAAGTCAGTCAGAATAATAATTTTCTCCTCCAAATAGAAATGTTGAAAGAAAAGGATGTCAATGTTTAAAAAAGCGGTTGAGAAATAGCAGCTGTTTCTTTTAGTTCTGATACTCAATACAATTTTATTTTGTCTTTGTGTTTTATTTTTCCACCATACATAAAAATACTTACTTCGCATATGAAATAATTTGTATACCAGAGTCAAAGGTAAAGTTTCATGCATGATTTAGAGTAATTCACAGCTTTTCTCATTTTGGTTGTTTTTACTTCTCAGCATAGCCTGCCAGCAGTTCCCACTGCTGTTGGAGCCTTACACACCCCTTCCAGCTACTGAGTATGACTCTTCTGTTTATTTAACCTTGAATTGTGTCTTTCTTAGGAATGAAAACAAGATTAGTATTTTTGTAGGAAAATTTGGTAGCTTTTTAATTTGCTTGGAATGGACCATAATTCAATCTATAATTTCTCTTCAGATTTATTTTGCCCACATAACTGTCCTGTAGTTAAATAGGTATGGATAAGATGCCTCACCAGAGATACAGGTATACATTTTATGCATCTTGCTGTCATATCAAGTCATATAAATATTATAAAACCGGAAGAGCATGGACTTAGAAACATACCTAGTTTCCATCGGCCAGTGATGAGAGAAACCTCAGCTTGCCTCAATGTGAGATTATAGCAAAAACAAACACAAGCAAAAAATATCACCACCACTACCACCAAGAAGAGGTCAAAGAACTTTGGTTGGAGTGAGTCATAAAGAAGTTGCCAAAACAATTAAAGTATTTTTATTATTGTTAGCAGCTTAGTTTGCCAATCCAGGTTTTTCCATAGCTTTGCATGGCATAGAATTCATAGAACATGGGAGAAGAATGAATGAATTATGGAAGCAGAACCTTCCAACTCTTCTGCAACTTTTTTTTTTTATACATGTGGGCAAATACGGTACAAAGTGGTAATGTGACTTGCCAAAGATCAGCTTTTAAAGTAACTAGTTAGATTTTGATTTTAAAATACATAATTGTAAGACCAGATCACTGTGGCTTCTCCTATCATTTGTAGTTGATTTATTTTTATTCTGTGTATTGCATGTAAAGCTTAATTTGTTGTATCTTTGTGTTTTGTGTTGTGTTAGACTCCTCTGCATTATTTCATAACCCCTGAAAGTTAGCTATTAATTATTGACCCCAACTGAGATGGAGGACTTTTCCACTCATAATCATAGTTCAAAAATTTTTGCTTATTTTTTAATGACAGATACTCTTTCTGGCTTTCCTGAGTTCTCCCATGCTTTTTGGTAGTACAATTAGATTTATGCCCCCATAAACATTCTCCTTTTCAATAGAACATGGCAGATAATCCTGCAGGAAAAAAACAGAAACTGCAGAAACAAATTTAATACTTTGATTATATCTAAGAGCTTCTAGTAGGGAACATATATTGTATATTATTTTATAACTTTGTTTTAAGATGATTGCTCTATTTACAGCTGGAAAATTTCTGATTAAAACAAAAATCAAGGGACCACATGTGCTTTTAGATTATATTGACTTTCATTTAAGAGTCTTTAAAAAATGTAAATAATTAATGGGGCAGAGAGGAGCAAAAGAAGCTTGTTTTGTACATGTCATCATCTTATAAGACTTTGCTTCTCTGTTCCTTTCCCTGCCACTCCCAAAGAAATTGGAGCTCTTTGGTTTTTTTCCATTCTTATTAATACTAAGGTCCCTGAAAACAATTGCTTGTATATTTAAAGATGAAAGAATTTTGAGCAAATAGCTGAAGGTTGTTCTCAGCCTTAGCCTGTGATTTCTATACCTTCCCATTTCCTCTTTTCCTCACATCAACTTCAAAGTGACTGTTTCTGCTCTGCTCTCCAATCGATGAAAAGTCTGAATATCCCTTAGAGAACATTTCCCATCAGATTGATACTTCCACTTCAAATATGTATTACCTGTTTTCTCAAACTCTTGCCTACTAAGAGATTTATGATTTTTAAATGCTTGCTCACATGATAGAAAAAGTGATGTTTTATTTATGTTTTTAATTACTAGTGAACTTGAATCTGAGGGGATTATTAGTTATTAACATTTTATTCTTTTATCATTTATCTATTTATATCCTTGCTCTTCAGAGGCTGTATTTCCCTTACTGGCTTGGAAGAATTTTTTTTTTTAATCAAAGGATCTTGATTCTTTAAAGTCCTGTTAATTGTAACTGGTTTTTGATTCTTTTAAGTTTTGTTTTATGTAGTTTGAAATGTGAGTGATATATCTTTATTAAAGCTGATCAATATTTTCTTCATCTCCTTTGAAACTTAGAATGCTCTTTACAATCCAGAAATATGAAAAATATTTTTCTACATTTTATGGTTTAATTTATTTAATTGTTATTCTGTGATTCACAAGGAATATTTTAACTAAATACTTCAGTACTTTTGTTAAATCATTAGTCCCCTTTCCCATTTTTTTCTGAAGTCACCTTTAACTTATGCTCCTGTGGTGCAAATTTAAATTTTGTGTTACCTCTCAAATTGGAGATCTTCATCGCTAAGGAATAAAAGTTGATGTTTCTTATTAAATAAGATTTGAGCATTGGCACATGTTAGGGTGCCGTTGGACTTAACTGGCGTGTTCCATGAAATTACTGTAGACAGGAGGCTGCATTTATTACCTGTGTTAACACAGACATAATAAGAATATGAATTTGTGTGAGTGATAAATTATGCATTAATAATAACCACCATTTACCAAGGGTTTCTTGATATATATCTGGCATTCTATCAAGAACTGTAACTATATGATTTCATGTAATCTTTGTAACAGACCACTGAGTGACTTACTTTGATTTTTTTTTTTTTTTCCGGAAAAACTGAGACCCCAGGATGTAAAGTAGCTTGATCTGCTTCACATAGCTAATAAATGGTAGGGTCATGATCTAATCTCATATCTGACTAAAGTCCATTATTTTTAAGGAATTATTGCCAAGTAGAGAAATTATGCTTTTTGCTATATATTTTAAGAGCTGCAGGTCTATAGGAGTCCGATGGCAAGAACCGTCCCAAGGGTTCTTGGGTCCATCTGTGAAGAAATGAGCTCAAGAACCATGACTTTCAAAATCTAAATAGAGACAAGTCAATGAAATCAGTGATGTGAGGAGCCGTTTATGGTTTGGGGTTAGTACTGAAGATACCAGAATCTCAAGAGGGACAGAAACAACCCTACACTTTGAATCGGTTTAAAATCAGCTAAAAAATGTTTAACTTCTTCAGATTTTAGAACCTCTATTGGTTTTGTAATTTTCCGTCATTCCAAGCCAACTTATTCAGTTCTCCCTCATATGCTCAACACACATTACTCTTGGCTCCCTCACCTACCTGCCCATGACCTTAGCAAGGAAATTGGCAAGGAGCTGCCAGGTCAGCAGGGAGTGACTGTTCCATCTGAGTCCCTGTTTTTGTAACTACAGGTTTTATTCAGGGAAGAAATGAGTCTACCTAGCTGACAGCCTTCACTATCATCTCTTTTTGAGCTTCTCAGTTAAGAGACTCACAGTTGTTGCTGTGGTATAAAGCTTTGGTATTTAAAGCAGGAAAGGAAATTCTAGATATTTTAATATTATTAGAACTCAGTACTTAGGCACTAATTGATTACCTGGAATGATGTAAAAGGATAACTTTATCTGCTATGAATGAACGTAACTCATAAATATAGTTTGTATATGTTGGAGGCAGGAATTCACATACAAAAGTGTATACAAAGACATCATTTGCAGTCTGAGTTGTTTGTTATACATTTGACCATCATGAAGTAATGTTTTCCTCTTTAACTCAAGGCAAACAATTTTGCTTAAAGATGATATAGTATTTTTTTCTCCTTAGGTCACTGTGCCCTTTGTTGATACATTGGTGCGTCTATGCTAAGATTTACAGTACACTTCACTGGGGTTTTGTTTATAGCCCTGCCTTGGAACACTTGAAAATAAATTGTGCCTTTTAGTTAATAAGCAGGTTATTCTTGTATTATCACTTGGAAAAGTATGCATTAGTATCTGTACTAATTAACAATCTTAAAAATTCTAAATAGATTATATTATTTCTCCTTTTTTTCATTCATCTTTTTTAGTTTCCTATTTTAAAGATGATTAGAACTGCACACTGTGTAGTTGGAACATGATTCCATTTATGATTTCATATGTTAATTCCTCAGGTAAATACTGACTTTTTTCTGTGTGTAAGATTCACTTCATTGAGAGTCTCTTTTCTATTTCTCTCTATGCCAAGTTTAACTTCAACAGAAAATTGATATATCTTTATTCCCAGTGGTAGTTTAGCTTACTAACCTTGAAATTTATTTCTGTGTTTGTTGTCAGAGGCTTGTTGGCAAATCAAACTTGACAATAATAGAGAAGGAAAGCATGGTGACCTAGGACACACTGTTCTATTGAAGTAATTCACGGTTCTTTGAGTGTGTAAAGTTTTTTGTTTATTTGTTTTAAATTAGCCAACATACAATGCGTATAGTCTTTTGAGTTACTGATTAATACTCCACGTGTAATCCTTTTAAATTATTATTGGTAGAAATAGACAATTATTTAGAATGATTTTTTTTTTCTTGTACCGTTGCAGTCTAAAGTAGTTTGGTACAGCTTCCAGAGCACAATGTGAGCATAAAATATGACTGCCAAAGCCGTGTGTTCTTAACTAGGGGAGCTGGCTTTTTGGTCACTTTGAAGCTGTTGTTATACTGCATGTAGGAAAATAGAAAAGGAATGTGATATTTATGCTAACATGGTTTCAGTTTCTCAATAAGTTAAACTGCGTATGATTTGCCCCAAGGTTGAGAATCAGGTTTTGTTTTGTTTTTTTTTTTTTAATTTGGTTAAATTTTACCAAAGTATTTTCTGTGATATACATATGTTTTTCTTAACTGTGTATTGTCAGTGGTATTAATTGATGCTTTTAGAGACATAAAGCATACTTCAGATCAAACACTGGTTTACAGATAAGGCATGCGGAACACGCAGATAGCCATTGTCCATTGCACTTCTATCCTGTACTTACTATAAGGCTACTGCTCATTTCTACATGTTGAGCAGTTCAACCAACAGGCTGACCTGAGATGACCTGGTGGCCGGCACAGAATCACCTATCCAGCCAAGAGCCACGCAAGCGCTCAGTCCCCTCTCTCTCTGCCACTTTGCCTCATCACCCCATCCTGCCTCCCTAGTTACTTTCTTCCTTTCCCTGCTCCCAGTTCCCCATCATACCAAATTGTTACTGATTTTTAACTTCAGATTCTTCCTTCTCTTCCATCTATTTCCCAATTACTTCAGAGAACTTTTTTGTGCAATTTGAAGAAAATCTTTCCAATTTTAACAGAAATATTAATGCCTGGAAGTAAGAAGAAACTAGTATCACAAAATATTATACTGCCATTAGTATATTTCACAATTTCCTTAAAGTCATTTATTCTCTGGTTTTTACAAAATGGTGACTTGGTCAACATTATGCCATGAATATTTGTATATATGACAACAATCTCTTTTAACCCTTAACCATAATTCTGTGAAGTGGTTATTATTATCTGTATAAGATGAAGAAATGGAAATTCAAGGTTAAATAAGCATGCCTAAGCTTACACAGCTTGGAAAATAGGAGATGCAGGATTAAGTCCTGGTTCTTTCTGACTCTAAAAGCTTTACAGTGTAGTGTAGGATTGTCTTTTAAAATAGGTAATTTCGCTTTCCTACTTCTACGCATTTCTCAAGTTTGCGAAGTAGCACAGCAGTGCAGGTGGATTCCCACTGTAACAGAGGTGCAGACCAGAGCAGCAGTCCCTTCCCTACAAGGAAGACAAGGCTCTGTTGATGTTTACAGACAGGAAAAGCAAATCATAATTTTAGTATACTGTTTTTTCATCCCATATTTTTCTCACTTTTGTAACCCTACAAGGGTTTCTTTATTCAAAGAGATAACAAAACAAATACTTAAAATATTTTCTTCCGAATAAATCCATGCTATGCTCTAAACTGTTTTGAGGCAGGTTCAGTCTTCATCTGTAACCTATAAACTCCTGATTTCAGTTAGACTCTAATAGAATTTCTCATTAGTTATCATTCACAGAATTGCGTGGATTTTTAGATGACACCATTATAAAAAAGATATTTTCAGATTATTTGGAAATGAGTTATATTGCTAGTATAGATTAACTTTTTATCTTTGCCTTGCTCTGCTTTTCAGGAACTTATTAAGAAATTATGTGGACCAGGAAATGACACTTAAATAAATTTCATTTTTAGTCTAGTTGATAAACCTGTGTTGTTTTTTTTGAAGACTTGATATGCAAGAAATTAAACCCATGCATAAAACTGACCTTTAGGGATTATCTGTTGTTTTTTTCCGTGACTGTTCTCACCTCATATTTGTAAGGTATAATTTAAGGTTATTATAAGTTCTAACTTCTGTTTAGCAAATGTTTTACATTTTAAAAGCATTTTCACACCCAGTGTTCCTTTTGACCTTTTGTGCCCCCAAATGCTTTGAAGCAAAATATATGCATTTTATGGATGGGAAAATTAACATGAAGTGAGAGTGGTGGAGTGAGGGAGGTGAAGATCCCAGGCTGGAAAAAGCAAAGTGTTTTCACCTTACCAGAATAGTTATTGAACTTGATTAGTTTAATTTAATATATGAGATGTAAAGAAATTAAGAATATAAGTATATGTTAACCCACACCAGACTCTAGTAGAAATAATGAGTAGCAGGTGCAAGTCATTTAAGAAAAAAAATTGTGAGAGTGTTAATATTGAGAAAATTTTATAAATTTAATTAGTTGTTTCTGAAACTTAGAGAGGAATTTAATAGGATTATAGTGGCAGAACACCTGTATTGAGTTTATGGAATTATGTGGGAGTCTAGTTTGAGAACCACTGAATTATCACATAAAAATTCTTAATCAGTGTGTAGTGTAATAGTAATATTTTCCTCAAGATTTTCATAGGCTGTGTTAGTATGTCAATAAAGAGTTTATAAGGAATACAGACCAGTTTAAATAAACTACTGAATGTTGTCTCGCACTGTATGGGGCGAAATGATGACAGTATGACTATGAACAGTTACAAAAACTATATGAAAGTCATAAAAATTTGGAGTGAATTAATCAAATTGATTTTTTCCCCCCTGAACTCTACTCTATTTGTTCTCTTTTTTATCACCTGTAATGATGTATTGGGGGCTTCAACTTGAATGCATTCTCCATGGCAGACATCACCAGCCCATCTATGCTTTCTTCTTTTGAGTCCCAATGAGCCTTGAATCTAAGCTGCCACTATAATCAGTGATGAATTATTTCTATGGAAAACTAAAATTGATCCCTACACACCTCATTTTCTCTATGGAAGAAAAAATTAGCTATAAAAGATACTACTACTTTAAACTATTAAGAAAAGGATATATTTATTTTAGGGTAAGATGAAAATTTTAAACATAAACAGAGCAAACCATAAAAAGATTAATAAACTCAACAACATTAAAATTTTAAAAATGTGTTCATCAAAGTAAGAAAGGCTGAAAACTAGTTTAGAATATGTTAAAGATTCTATGAATTAATTAAAAAAAAGTAACATCAGCCAATATAAAAATGAATGGGAATTTCAAGAAGAGAAAATTCAGATAATCAATGAACATATGAAAGCTTACTGAGCCTCATTAATAGAGAAATGTAAATTATAACTTGAGTGATACACTGTTTCTTACCCATCGTGTTGTTAAAAATATAAAAGTCTGAAGTACACCAAATGTTAGCGTGGATGTGAAGCAACAGGGATTCTCATACACTGTGAATATGAATGTAAATTAGCACAACCCAGCTGGTAAATTGAAATTGAGCAGAAGTGTGCTCTTTTGTTCAGCAGTTCCACCCTTGTGAGTCCTATAGAAATTCTTGCTCATAGGCCTCAGGAAGTAAGTACAAGATTTTTTATTGTGGCCTTGTATATAATAGCATAACACAAATAAAACAAACTTGGAAACAATCCAACAGAGAGTAGAATGGATGTTTTGGGGAATATTTGTATACAGTGGAATTAGCATAATGATGAAAATGAATGCGCCTGTATGAATCTCCAAAACAACAGTGATTGAAAAACCAAGTCACAGGAAATACATACAACATGATTCCAGTTATACAGATTTTGATTTGAGGAATATATTTTTTGTGGAATCATTATGTATGTGATCAGATGATAAAGTCAAGAAAAAAATTAAAACTAAACTGAGACTACTGCGTGTTCTGGTTGGAGGGGAGGGCTTGGCTTTAGGGAGGAGCCCAGGGAACCTGGGCAATATATAAGTGGGTGATGCTTACAAATTTTATTTAGAAGTATCCTGTTAACACTTATGTGCCTTATAACTGATACAGTATTGTAAACAGTGGATATATATCATAGCTTGTATCATTAATAATTATATTATTAATAATACAACTATGTAAAATGCATATGTATGAAATATTTCATAATACAGTAAAAGCAATTGAAGGAAAGGATTTCTTCCCCCATTTCTTCAAAAGACCTTTTAAGTTTCAAGCTAATTTTTATCAAGGTATGCTGCTTGGCTTTTATGTATGTACTTACAAGTTTGAATTGTTCACAGTTTGTGTTTAGTATGACTCTTTTGCCTATTGGCTCTAATGTCCAGGAAGTTTTATCATTTATACTGCTTTCTCACCCTGTCATGATTTTCTACTGGTAGTATTGTTTTCCAAAGGTGCCTGTGCCTTTTGGTGATTTGTACATTGCTATTTCTTTAGCTCATGGACTCCCACGTATTCCATCGACAGGACTTTGAACCCCCCTTTTCAGTTTCTCTCTTCCTACAGTACTTCTTGGGAGCTTAGGAATTTCGTATTTGTTCACACACAGACCAGCTCGCTCTGTGCACCAGACCTCTGGCCTCCTCCAGAGCCACCTTCCTTCACTCCAGGCTGCCGTCCTTCAGCACCACTGTCAGGGACCCCCTCCTTCTAGCCAAGCCAGGTCCCTTCATCTGGAGGTGCTGCTACTTTAGATCATTGCTATTTATCACTATGCTCTAGGTGTTTTGCCGCCACTGTTGATAATGGTGATCTGTCCCTAGCCACTGAGGTATTTCAGCCTCTCCAGACTGATTGTCCCTTGTACTAGATTCTGCACTTTGGGGTCTTATCCAGTATCCATCAGTCCTCATTAATGCTTGGACCCTGACAGCATATACTCTGTTGTAAACTGACAAAAGGGACAGCTGCCTTCCTGCAGTTAATTGCTCTTGTTTTGATGACCTCGCACGTGTTTACTTAGGCCCTAGAATGTTACAGGTTTTATGGAATCACGTGTTCTGATTTCACCTGTCTTCTTATGGAGCACACGTGCTACCAAATGGATGCATCAGTAAGGGTTATATTCACATTTATCAGGTTTTTAGCAGAAGCATTACTCTCCTCTGATCTCTGGACTTATTGCCAAATCTGACTTGCCACCTCATTCCTTCCCGGTGGACAGATTCTCTCAGAGGTCCTGGTTCCACCTGGATGCTTTCTTTTAGAAATTTTGCACTTCTATTAGAGCTTCAGCCCAGAGATCAACTATCAATCGATCAGTCAGTGAATCTCAATCTCTTCCTCCCCATTTTCCTCCTTTTTCCTTCCAGGCATATCATACAACCCTGGATTCTCAGACATTTCGAGATGCCTCTATGTGTCAAACTCTTATTGTGGATCAGGTTTGAATTATTTCTGAGGGGGTGCCTCAGCCTCAGATAAATCTGGTGGGTAGTGCATAGCTGGAGAGAATGAGTGGCCCTGACATGTGTCACCACATGTGTCAGCATCTAAACCTTGAACCCAACCTGAATCCCAATAAATAACAGAAACAATTGTATCAGCAGAGAGCAGCAGCAAGGGTAATGACATTTTATACATTATTTCATGTAAATTTTATTAAAGTCTATAAGGTAGGTTTTATCATCCCCATTTTATGAGTAACAAAGCTGAGACTCAGATTATATAAATAACCAAAATTTGGATAAATGGTAAAGAGAAGCTCTGCTATAAAATAGGGCTTTGAAAGCCTGTGCTTTTAACCACTAAATTGGATTAAACATTTTTTAATATAAATTCAGTTCAGTATATTCTTTAGAATGTGATTTCAGGTACTGTTAGCTGCTTTTTCTGAATATATCTCGAAAATAATTACTAAATTTTCTGTAAGAATATAATTTGTTTGAAAATAATAGCTCAGTGGTGCAATTTATTTTTATGGGAAATGTTCAATTTGATGACAGTCTGTTGTATTAGATGATGCTCTGTACTTGAGAATCCATCCTTTAAAAATTCAGTATCCTGTTTGCTAAACCTCAGAAGCTACAGTACTTCCCTGATAAGTAAAATCTCTTTAGTCAACATTTGATTACTTTGTCATTAAGGACTGTTAAGCTTCCATGAAATACTGCAAATAAATGTAATCTTTCAGTAGCCTTTCCCCTTGAATTATAAGTGGCATATACTTCTGAACAATAAGGAGCTTCATTTTTTTGAGCTTCAGTTATCTTACAGAATGATTCACGGAAGAATGAGAGTGATCGAAACTTTGTGAGAAGAAACATGAATCTTATCACACTGTAACAGAAAAAATTGAAATCATCAAAATGTTCATTCACAGTAGAATACATAAATAACTGTGTACATAGATAACTGTATAGTTATGCAATTAAGTGAATGAACTTGAGCTATGTTTATCAACATGGATTAATTATTAAAATATAATATTGATCAAAATAAAATAAGCTGCTAAAAGATACATGGGTTATAACATCATTTATAGAAAGTATTTTAAATACTCCATAAATTATATATATAGTTTATGAACACATATATTCATATACATGCTTGTATACACACACACATACATAACACACACACATAACCTCAAACACACACACATTAAAATATTTTGATACTCTTACACTTTCTTTTTAGTGTTTGTTGATGTTCGTTGTTTGCAGAATCATTCCAGTCCATTTAAAGAAAGTGTTGAATTTCAAATAGAATGGAGTTGAAAATCTCTGATTCTTGGAAATTACTTGATCCATATGAAGATCTGTTTAGCTTTTCCTTTAAAACAGTTGTTTAAACTCTAGGGAACTGAAATAATCTTCTGGGCAACCAGGAGTTCAACAACCATTTAATTCCAGAGCAATGGTATATCTTTACGTTATGTCTTTTAAGAAGAAAATCAACCAAATTATTCAGTAATAGGTAAGGAAGATTTGTTTCAGGGTGAGTTTTGTTGTCCACATAGATCAAAGCTATGTTAGGCCTATTACCTATTGTATGGTAGAAGTACTAGGGTCACCCTCATCAGGCATACATTTATTTTCTCATATTATGGGTCTTTGCTTTCTATCATTTATGAATTGTGTTTGGATGCAATTAACAGGAACTGGAAATAATGGTAGAAAAGGAGAAGTTTACTTCTCTTTCATATAAAGAAGTCTAAAGGCAGGCAGTCCAGGTAGGATATGGCAGTTCCATAGAATCAAAGATTTATCTCTTTATTTCCTATTTACCAACCAAGTATGTGACTTACATCTCCAAAGACACGTTTTGGTCCTTGGTGAGTATTGTCATTCTAGCTGTCATGTCCAATTTCTAGGCAACAAGAAAGAGACAGAAGTGAGGAACAGATCATATGGACAAACCATTTAGTTAAGTACCTTCCTGTGAGCAGCAAATCAAGATTCCCAACTCTGGTTACATTTCATGGCCAGCTTTTAATCAAATGACCACATTGTGGTCTTCTAGCTGGGTATATTGCTACCCTCAAAAACCAAGATTCTGTTGCCAGGGAAGAATGGATAATGGGTGATGACTACCCTATTTGTCTCATGTATTCAACTTACGACATCAATGATAAATACAAAATGGACATATTTAGTCATAAATTTTATGTGCAGGTGCCTCATTTTGAAATGTCCCTGATTGATACCTTTTAAGTTCATTAGCCATTGAAAAATGAAAAAATAAAATCCTACTATTTTGTTCTTAACACACTGAGTTAAAATGCATGGTTTCATGAAGAGATTTGAATAACTATTCCCATGAATATGTTAGAACATTGAGGAATTAAAGGATCAACTAAAGAAGTCTGTGTTTGGATGATAAAATATGTTCAGAACATTAGGTCTGTTCAGGTGAAGATGTATGTTTTTAGACAGAAGGAGAAAGGCATTAATTTGTCCAAGATCACAGGTGACTAAGTTGTGAATTATCTGAATAATTTATAGTGTTATTAGTCCAAGAGAAATTGATTCTTGATATATTTGGTTTATTTCTAGTCTTCAGTGTAAATACTAACCTAGCTTTTAGATATGTTGATATGATTGTACCTCTGCTGCTTCTAATTAGTATTGATTTGAATTAATATTACATAAGACAGTTATTTTTGGTGTTTTCCAGCTGTGTAAATATCCTTATTGCATAAACAGACTAAAATTAATCACAGAATTTACTGTGCTAGTGGTATTTACAACTTCATTGTGAACCCAGTGTTTTAAACATCTGTCCTTCATTTACTACATCTTAAACATACACTTTTATAACACAGGCCAAATTACAAGTATTCGTACAAAGACGTTATAACACAATGGTACTTGGAGGAAAGAGCAAAATTTCTAAGGAACAAGTTTCTTAGTAATTAACACGGTTTGGGTTAGTAATGCTGTCTCTCAAAAACAAATAGGGGCCTATCATAAATAAGTAAGAAAGCATTTTTAAGAGAGTTCCTGGAAGATAAACTTTATAATAATATTGAAAATGTGAAATCAGTTTTTTAAAGGGGAGATTTGTGTTGTTATTTTTAAATCTTTGTCTGTGTTAAAACATTATACAACTTTTTCATCAAGTAACTGGTTCACTAATTCTTCCGCTGAAAACCCTGCGCAGTCTTTAAGGTGAATTAGGAGGATATACAACATAGAGAAGCAGATTTAATAAATCTAACTTTCGAAAGTTCTTTTCCCACCAAACGAGTCTGTATCTGTCCAGTTTGATTATGTAAAAGTCATAGCAGTTTGTTTTTATAGTTAATTTTCTAGTTTGAACCCTGCAAGACTAGTTACTCATGTATTTCCTCCAACTGATTTTATTTTGGATAACATTACTTTTATCTGATTTTTCCTTTGAGAAAACATGGACATTTGCTTCCTTGGCTGACTTACAGGTACGGGTGAGTACTAAAGGACCCACGTGAATAGGCTTCACAAATGACAAAGCCCACCCCATGCAGAGACGCTGCGCCAGGCCAGCTATTTGTGCTCTGGAAAAGGCTGACTTGCATGAGAAAACATTTGGTACAGAGGCTACCCTGCTTCTCAGGATTTGCATGTTCTTTTTTTCTATATGCAGGGTAGTGAACGGTTCTTAAAGATGATTAAAGAAATTAGAACATGTAAAACTTCTGAACCAGTGCTACTCATACGTGGGTGTAGAAGAAAGTAAGGGTTAAGAGATAATGAATTAGAAAAAAGATACTGTTGGATGTCATCAACCTACATTGAAGTCTAGATGTACATTGTACTTGTTCTTTTATGTTATAAAATCGGCATTTTTATCATACTATTTATATTATATATTATCTTACCTAATTATATTATAGTTCCTCTGTGGAAACTATTATCTTTTATTTCTTTGGGATCTCCTGTAACATCTAGCATCATGTCAGATGCTTTATAAGCCTAAAATAAAGATACTTAATTGGATCTGGGTGGCAACTTTTACATGAGTAGTGATTCCTTCATGCAGTTTTTAGGATTCTGAGGCTACATCTGTGTCAGTAGAAAAAAATATATAGTGAGAAATTAGACTAAGGACTCTGTTTTATATATTGCAATGTCTGGAATTTAGAATGGTGCCTGACAGGCTATAAGTACTAAATAAATATTTATTAGATGAGTGAATGATTCTGCAATAGTTGAGAGAGCAAGGAAGAATGGCAACATATTTGGCACATTTCTGTTACTAAATGAACTCTAAAGTCTCTTCTAATTCTGAATTCTGTGATGAGTATAAATATTTGCTAGTTCAGCAAATGTTACGTCAGCATCCATATTCAGAAGCTGGACTAACAGTTGGTAGAATTCACCCAAGAAATGTAGATTCAAGGCAATTAAGAATAGCTAAGTTGATAAAGACAATCTTTCCTGGGATTCACCTACCATTATTTAAAAAACAATGAAAACACAGCTCACCTATAATATTAACTTGATGAAGCTATTTAAATTTTAATATTATCCTAATTTTAATATTATCCTCCAGCTAATATTCAGTTAGTTGAGTTAAATTCCTCTACAATTTGTATTTGCAGTTTATAAAGAAAGAAAGATCATTAACCTGACTGTGGAATACAGTTTGGGGATGAATGAATTCTGTTTTATGCAGGGTAAGATCATACTGGCTCATTTATCCCATTTCATAACATCAGCATTCTAAAAGGGGCATCTTTAAATATTTTACACATAAAATGGGTTCCTGGAAGTTTAGTGATCAGAACTGTAGATTTTTTATTACCAGGCTTAAATAGTACTCAGATCTCCTGATTTCAGTACTGATACCTTTTTTGGAAACATCAGTGTTTCCCAATGATTTTTTCCCCCAAATACTCGTTAAAGAAGATACTCTGCTAAGAACAAACGGTTTTGTCCTGCGTTGAGCATCATCCAGGAGGGCTGTGGGGTGTGGGGCGGGGCAGGGGGATGCTCATTTGTCCCAGTGGGCTCCCTGATAGGTGAAGAGAAGGGGTGGCTGGAACAGCGGCCCTCAAAGTGTGCTCCGTGAGCCCCTGGGAGGTCTCCAAGGACCTTTGAGGGCATTTGTGAATTCAAAACTATTTCCATAAAAATACCAAGACGTTACTTGCCTTTTTCACTGTGCTGACCCTTGCTCCCATGGTTCAGAACCAATCGTAGGGAAAACTGTTGGCATCTCAGCACCAACCAAGGTAGTGGCAGCAGACTGACAATTCACCATTGTGTTTTTCACTGCCAGACCCTAGAATAAGAAAAACAAAAAATGGACATTTAACTTAAAAAAATGTCCTTGATAAAAGTAGTGGAAATTATCACTTCATTAAGTCTCAGCACGAGTGCATGCCTTACTTTAATATTCTTTGTGATGAGGTGGAAGTGTGCTTGTCCTGCTGCTGCATACTGAAGGACGATGGTTTTCCTCGACAAATTGTTGCCAAACTAGTTCCTTTTTAATGAGTCGTCATTTGAAGTTGAAAGAGTGGCTGACAGACTGACAATTTAGACTTGGATACTTGGTGGACATTTTCTTGAAAATAATAAAGTGAGCCTATCAAGGAAAACAATGGACAGTATTTATACTGCTGGTCAAATTTGAGCTTTCAGGTGAAAATTCAAATAAAAACTCAAAATGTTGGAAAACTTGAATTGCCACCGTGAGCTTGAGTGTATAAATATTTAAATTTTTTTGGATGATCTGGTTCTGATATTAACAGATGTGATTTTTTTTATTATTGTATAAGGAAATATGTTAACATTTGCAAATTCTGCTTGAACCAATGAACGGATATTTTCGAAAGGATCAATGTATAATGTTATAAAACTACGCATGGATGAAAGAACCACTCAAAGTGCAAGGTAGTAGAATTGGTTTCAAGTTAAAAGAATACAAATATTTCATTGTGATGGTTCAGATTCTACATTGCAGCTAAACTTTCAGAAACTACTCCATGTTGAGTTTTGGTGTAGTATCAAGGAAGAATATCCACAATATCTGAAAAGACTTTTCAAGTATTTCCCCTGTTTTCAGTTCTCTTTATCTGTGAGGGACTGGATTGTCCTCATAGACTTCAACCACAAGAACTTATCCCAGCATATTGAATGCAGCAGCATAGTTGAGAATCTATCTTCTGTTAAGCCAGACACCTCTCACCAAATTATTATTTGAAGAAATGTGGTTATTTTCCATGAAAATATTTATGGTAACATATAATAGATTTGTTCCTTTTATTTTAAAATGAATTAATGAATATTTTATAAATGTCTGTTTTCATTTCTAATATGGTAAATAAATAAACCCCAAAACATACATAAACAAAAATAAACATAAACCAAAGTTCTTTGGGATCCTTAATATTTCTTAAGAATATGAAAAACTCCTGAGACCAAAAAGTTTGGGGATACTGCTCTCGAGTCCGGGTTAGAGTGGGCCTCTGTGCCAAGTGATACTGCTTAACATATTAGTGTTGTCTCAGTAGAATTGTTACCACTTCATTTTTTCATCTATTGATGGATTCAACACACAGTTATTGTGTCCCTTCTATCCTCCAGATACCTGGCTAGGTGGTGGGAGTTACTTCAAGTAAAGAATCTGTCCCCTGCTTATTTTAAAGCTCCTCTAAAGGCAGATCCATGTATTTGTTACCCTTTTTATTTCCCTAATTTTAGTAAAGTCATTCAATATTTGGTTTCTTCTTTCCTGTCATCTTCAACTTTATGGATATGAAGATGTAGCCGGTGGTTGGTTTTCATGTTTTTGTCATTTGTTACTATGGCATAGATTGACTAATATTTGGACAAGTATTTCATTTTTTCACTCCCCTTTCTTGCTGGCATATTTGAAAGTATGGAAGAGGTATATATCTTTGTGATATTTTGTATATATGTAGTTATGTACAGATAGTAGGGATAAGAGACAAGAATAGCATGAGAAAAAGATGGAAGGTTTTATCAAGGTATTTACAGTGTTTTTCAGAGCTTTCCTCTGATTTTTGCAGGGCCCACAGCAAGAGGATGAATAGAGAACTACATATCGTGTTAAAATGTTTAAAAGTTAATACATTAACACCCTGTTAAGTAAAATGTTTATTCTCACGCTCTGACAAATTTGCCATTTAACCAACAATTAGGAAAATATATGTAAAGCAACAGTTTATGCCAAGTAACTGTACATAGCACAAATTTGAAATGATTATCTTTCCACCAAGGACTGTGGTTTATTCTAGGGAGACCCAGCAGCATTTACTAGACAAGAGAAGGATAGACTAAGAACATTTATCTCGTTTTTTGTTCTTCTAGCCTCTTCTTCCAAACTTTTGACAAATCCAGAGAAAACATTCACTCTCTCTTCCCTTCTATGAGAGGAGGCTCTTTCAACCCCACCTACAGTTGCTAATCTACCTTGTGCTGTTTCCTTAAGCTCACTGTCCAAGACTTCAAATAAATGCCCAAGGGAGGAGTCTGAAGAGTTCCTCTTCAATCTTCAGCAAGCCGTGCAAGAAGTGTCCCTCTCTGGCAACATTGCTCTTTTGAGTTTTTCAAATGAAACAAGTTGGAAGGCCTGGTTTCAATGTAGAGCTCTCAGAATTACCAGAATTTCGTGTTAAACTCCTGCTGCCTTGGGAGAGAGGACCCGTGGCCCACCACCCTTGTTCCCCGTGCCCACTGCGCCACGGGGGACTTACCTTGCTCGTGTGTGGACATCTCAGCCCTCTTGTCCGAACTCTGTCTCGGATGGCCAGTAACTGATGGCTCTTGGCCATCCGAAGGAGGTACACGCAGGTTCTTTGCAAAGAGAGTTCCGGGGCCTTAGGCTTGCGGAGTGTGGCACTTCTGTACATGTGACAATGTAGTGAAATTTGCATTTTATTTCTATTGATAATTTGGATTTACAGTGCTTTTTTTTTTTTTTCTGAAGAAATATTTTTAGGTTTCCAGAATAATAATACTGTCTGCAGAGAAGTTATGGATCAAGTTGGGAATTGTATGGAAATACCTATATTGTTTTTGGAAAGTATTTTTAAAAGGAGTGAATGGTTAAATTTAAAAGTAACTAATAATAGTTCTATAAAACCAATAATGAAGCCATTTACTCACTTTAAAAAAAATTCTGGTCTCAGGCCTGTAAAGTGCTATTTAGTAGCAGGGGGCAGGCGGGCGGGCTAGTCACTACTAACCATACAGTACTCTAGTTGTTTCTCAGAGTTAATATTAACTACTACAGATTTGTAATTTATAATGTGAAAGTATTTTAGTCACTGGGATTACCTGGATTATTTAGTATTCTGCGCCTCTGAAATATTGAATGGCTCCTTGTTCGTGGAATTATATAAACTTTTGGGGCAGCTATTTTGGGAGTTATTTTATACAGCTGAATTGTCTTTTAATCATACCGTTTTTCTAGAATAATAACAACAACAACAACAGCAAAACCCCAGGATTTGATTTTGGCTTGTATCAACAAATCAACATAGTGGGTAAGAAATGGGCCCTGAACTGGAAGAGTTAATCTTCAAGTTCAGCTGGAGCTGTGTTTACTGATCCTTTTCTGCTTCTTGTTAATTGGCACCTCAGACTCTGTACTAATTAATGGGAGAGCAAGGGG
Source organism: Camelus ferus (assembly GCF_009834535.1). NCBI lineage: Eukaryota > Metazoa > Chordata > Mammalia > Artiodactyla > Camelidae > Camelus > Camelus ferus. Next base: position 66,757,054 of record NC_045697.1, read on the forward strand.
CAGGTGGTGCCGTTTTACTTTGATAATCCTTGTCAGCAATGTGTAATCTTCTTGTTTAATTATAATGAATGTGCATTTGGGGTGCATAAACTTTCAACAGCTTTCTTCACTGGAAGTTCACTGGGCAAGGACAGTTTTGCAGTTGTGAGACACTGCTGCAGATTGCATACAAAGCCAGTTGTTTGACCATTTTTGTTATTCAGCTCTTACCAATGGAAGTCACTAATGTACGTACCATGTGCTTCTTTAAAACTAGGTAACTATCCAGAGACATAAAAGAAATCTGTGCTTCCTTTAATTCTGCCTTTTTTTTTTTTGAGTGAGGATGAGAAATTTTGTTTAAATAGGAACATTTAATTTTAAAAGTACTTAATGGATGAAAATATTAGAGTAATGTTTTCTCTGGAAGGAAGAGCCTAGGCAGGAAGTCAAAATAAATGGAACTGATTTACTTAAGAATTTGCAAGTTTTAGCTGTGAAATGACTAGATAAATGATTCTGTTGGAGAGTAGGTACCTACTAGCAGATGCATATTTTGCTCATTTCCATTTTAAAGAGATGGTTATGCTTTCAAGTACAAAGGTAGGTTTAGGTAAAATAAATTCGTAATAGTTTTGAAGTTTGGGGACCAGTCTTCAAGTTGGGTTCCAAGCAATGCATTATTTATTTGGGGGAAGTGGGAGAAAAAGAGGGAGGAAGAAGTTAAAGAAACAACAACAACAAAAAACACCTCCTTGGCTGTTAATACCTTGAAACTTCGTGAAAAGGAAATAACACCCAATTTATAAGAACTCCAGTGTAAACAAACAGGAGCTATGACAGGAAGTAGCACCAGGGCCAGTTTGTAAGACTTGGTCCATGTTCATATTTCAGATAAAACTTCCTGTACATACTTCTAGCCATTTTGGGCCAGACCAAAACCAAAATAAATCTTCCTCATGGTAAAAGGAGGCATTTCAATTGAGTGATTTTTTTGAAAAATCAGAAACAGTTACTTTTGCTATGAGTACCTTGATAAAATTTAATTTGAGTGTTATTTCAGATAAAAGTATAGATTTATATAAACTTGGATGTTAATTATATACTTAGAGTTTTCATATGTAATAATGAAGTTTTATTATAATATGTTTGTGCTTCATCAGAGAATCTTGACCTAATTTAAATTTACATTATAATGAAAATCCGTATCTGTGGTTCTCAACCCAGGATTAGTTTTGGCAATGTCAGGAGACATTTTGAATTTTTACCACTAGGAAGGGGTACTACTGGCATCCAGTGAGTAGAAATGATGGATGCTGCTAGACATCCTAAAATGCACAGGACAGTCCCCCACAAAAAAGAATTATGTGGCCCCAAGTGTTAGGATTTTGGGGATTGAGAAATCTGCCCCAGTAATGATGCCTTCTACTGTTGAAACACTCACATTTATAATCAGTGGATTGTGAAGATGATGGAGATTTTGTGAAGAAATGCTATACAATTAAGGAAACAGTTATACGTAGTTAGGCAGGTATGGGGTTGACTGATAAATAGAGCAGCTTCCTAATTTTTTTTCCCTCTCCCTTTCATATTGTAGTTTTCATCCTGCAGGAATGAAAAAACTCGCTATGTGAGATGATGATTGTTAACTAAAATAATGTAAATTAAATGGTTAGCTAAAATGTAGTCATCATGTAGCAATGTGTATATATAGCAAATCCTTATGCTGTACACCTTAAACTAATAGTGTTATGTCGATAATTTCTAAAGAAAACTGGAGAAAAATGTGACTCAGGGGAAATAGTCTGAAATATGGGAAATAGCAGTTAAAATTCTTTATAGATTTCTCTTTGAGTTTTTAACTGAATATAAATTCAAAATTGAAGAAAGTATTTACTTGACTAAGAAGGAATACAGTGTGACCAGTATGATGTTTGGTGCCATATTACATGCTGTTGTGTTTATGAGGCCCGTGTGATTTCCTTGGTGTGGAGTACCTACGTACATGTTAGAGAGTTCCAAGAGGATTTTAACCCAGTAGCTCAATTCAGGCCACAGTTCATCTGATTGGAAAAATTTGTCCTCATCTTTTATTCATACATGATTTTTTGTTAACCTATGATCAGTATCTAATATTTAAATTGAGTATTTGATTTACGATGAAAACAGTAACTGGATCCCAGATGAAACAGTTCACCTTTCGTCTGCTCAGTATCTGCCTTTCATAACATTAATACAACTAAATATATGCTGAATAGCCTGGACCAAATGCCGTTTTTGGCATTCTGGTATCCATCACTGGTCTTCTTAAAGTCTCTAAATTAGTTCGTACTGACTTCCATATATAATAAGGCAGACACACTATGTCAAAATTTAAAAATTAGGTAATATCCTTATATATGCAATATATAGTGCATATGTAAGTGATGGAGCATAAAATATTTCTGAACCCACCACTGTCCCTAAGAAACTTAAAATTAATATTGTTAGTGCTGTGTGAATATTGGCTGAAATAGGGATGTTTGCTTTTTGAACTGGTCTATTTTCAGGTATTATTGGTAAAGCACATTATATTTAAAGAGCTCAGCAGAAAAGTTAATGCATATTGAGTGTATAAAAAGTGAGAAAGATTTCTGTTAACATGTATATTCCCCAAAATAGCTTTCTAAATAAATGAGAAGTAACTTGTTGAAAAACAGTTCAGTAAATTTTTATGTCTTAGACCCTGGGAGAGAAGAAATAGGACGGGCACTGTGGCCAGCAGTGCTGTAGGGAGCTTGTTAGGTGGCAGGAGACTTTGCAGAAACACGGAGGCTCATTCAGCTTGGGAGCTGTAGTATATTTTATAAGGAAACCTGTGTGTAAAAATAGATGCTGAATGAAACTTCTTTTAGAGTACAGGGCCATATGGTTGTTAAAGGGCCACTTTGTTTTACTGGAAAGAAAATACGAAAACTCCCCATTTGGAAGCAAGTCTTAGGTAGTGGCTGTTAGAAAATCTCTTTTTGTACACTGTTACTGGTAAGTGTTCCAAAACAGTTGTTTTCTAACCACACAGATGAAGTAACTGCCTTAATCAGCATTTCTCAAATTCTATTAGACTGTGCTTCTTCTAGAATGATATTAGAAATCATATATAAGTTTTTATCAGAGTTTTTTCCTATGAATTTTGGCAGGTATTCAATATTCAAGACAAAATATGAAATTGTAGGAAATTATCTTGAAGACCTAGGTGACCTTTGCTATTTATTCTTTAAAAAGTCACAAATTCATGGTTTCCATAGAGGAAAGCTGGAGTGGGAGGAGGGATAAATTAGGTGTTTGGGATTAATATATACACATTACTATATATAAAATTGATAAACAACAAGGACCTACTGTATAGCACAGGGAACTATATTCAGTATTTTGTAATAACCTGTAATGGAAAAGCAGAATCTGAAAAAGAATATGTACATGTATTTGCATAACTGAATCACTTTGCTGTACACCTGAGACTCACACACCACCATAAGTTAACTATACTTCAATTAAAAAAAAAAAGTCACATGATACACCCAGTCCAGAGTTTTGATGACAGGAAAATATTTTTATTTCTGTGATGTTTATAAGTACATGTACTTGCAAGTCCATTTCTGTGGCATCAGTGCAATTTGTGAAATTAGAGTTTATAAAAAAAATAGGGAATTGAGTTCTAAATGGGATTTTATTAAAATGATATTAAAATAGTACATACCATAAAACTACTGTTGCTAGTTTAAATGAGTCAGATTTAATTTAAAGTCCATTTTCCTTATGACAGAGGTAAGGAGAGCAACCTGACTTATTGCAGGAAGGGCTGTTTTATGGGTTACCAGCGGTGTCTTGGAGCTCAGAGTAAATGCAGACGACTCAGTAGGATCATACTGTAAAGTTACAGTTGAGAAAAACCCTGAAGGCTTTCTTTACTCCCATAAGCACAGTAAGTGTATCTTTCTTACAGTAAGGTTGCCACTAACTGTATTCTCCTTTATATGAGAGTATTTCCCACTTCCAATGAAAAGCCCATAGGGCTCAAAATAAATGAAACCTAACATGTTTCCAGTTTAAACCCCCACCCCCAACTTTCCTCCTAACCTTTCTTCCCTCTCCTCAGAGACCTCTGCCTTCTATGAAGCACATGCCTGCCAACAAAACTTCTAGTTTGGTAAAATGTTTTCAATTTATGTGTTCTTTCCAACTCTTATGTCAGAGATCCTTGAACTTACTTCAGATCTAGAAGCAATGATGGCAAGCCTTCAACACTCACTTTTAAAATGTGTTTATATGTGTTTGTGTAATACATTTTCTGGATCTCTGGCTTTGAAACATATGCCGCAAATGAAACAGACCTCTCACACAAAATATCATATACATATGCATGCTTATGCACATGAATGAGAAAGTATATGTTACAAGAAGTCCTAATGTGCTGTATGTTGCAAGTCACAAGCTTTCACATATGATACGTCATTTATTCAGTATGATGGTATTATGAGGAATGAGAGGATTTCTGTTTTCTAGCGAGAACTGATGCTAAAAGGTATTAATTGCAGTAGAGCTGAAATCTGTGACCCCTAGTCCAAGGCACTTTTCATTAGACTATACTAAAAATTCTATTTTAAAATCCAGCAAGATGACACTGCTTATTTAATAGTACTGTTGATTTCAGAATTGCTGAATCTGTGTGTAATTTAGCCCATGGGGCCAACACTCTTAGCTACTTGAATAATGACTCTAGTAACTAATGTATTAGAGTCTGTATTTGCACACTGCATGTTCTTTGTCCTATAAAGGAAGAAGTAATATTAATTTATTTGATCTTGCTTTTAGAAAACTTCCTTTTCTCTTTCATGATGACAGATGATCTTGACAACTGAAGATATTTCTTGCATTTCAGATTAAAATTGTATCTGCCGGGTCTGTGTCTTTCAGGGTTCCCCACACCCTCTGGGATTCTACTGGCTGTCTCCTCCTTCCCAGGGCAGTGCTAGGGAGAACTTAAGAAGCCCCCTGGGATTTGGAAGAGGTGTGTCCACTCCTGGTACTTTCCTCTGTAACCCACAGCCTCTGCTGCTGTGAGGGTTGCCCACCTGGTTACTCAGTCTGTGGTCCAAACCATTCTAGAACATGATTTACAAGGGTTTATTGTATCTGTAAGTACAATACAAACACAGATCATCCAGTTTATTTCATTCATTCCATAAATACCAATTGTGCTAGTTGTGCACCAGGCACAGTTACTGATGCTTTGGATAGTGTAGTGAACACGATGGAGTATCTGCTTCCAAAGTGCTGATATTCAGGAGGAGATGGACATCAAATACACAAACAAAGACTGTCGAGCCACATTGAGATAAATTGTTAGAAAAGTTGGTGGTTACTTTTCTTAGGATGGCCATGGAACTGCAATCTAAGTAATGAGAATAAGATAGAGGAACGAGTATAGGGACTGTGAAAGGAAGTGAGTGTGGTGTGTTTGAGGGGCAGGCAGAAAAGCAGCATTCGTGGGATATTTCGGACAAAGGGGAAAGTGATAGGAAATGAGGTCAAAGAAGCAGATAGCAGACAAATCATGTAGGCCACATAGTGCACGTGGTTTTGATTATAATTGAAAGTTTTATATGTGATTTACACTTTGTGCATGTTACTTTGGTTGCTGGGTGGAGAAAGTCTGTGGCTGGGCATAGTGGAATCAGAAGACTAAAGAGTCTGTTAGACAGGTTTCTGCAAGATACATGATCATAACTTGGTCTAAAGCTTTTGCAGTGGAAGTGGTGAGAAGTGGTTTGGTTTGGGATATATTTTGGATTTAGTACTACCAGGTCTTAATATAATGGATTGGATATGAGACCTGAGAGAAAGCATTTAAGAAAGATCTCATGATTTGTGAACAGAAAATCTCTCTTGTGAAGAGTGGAAATGGGAGCAACTTGGCTGGCTGGCTTTCATTCATTCACTCATTCATTTTTGTGGGAGTGTGAGGTCTCTTGACAGACTCACATTTTGCACATGAATTGTTTCCTGGAAGTTGCTTCAGAAGGTTCATATATGCTTAGAAGAGAAAATGAATGGGATGAATTTCAGAGTCCGTTTTTAAATTTCAAAGTGGTTTTCATAAATATTTTTTTAGGAATCATTTTTTTTTGAATATCCATTGTAGAACTGTGATCGGTGTCTCAGTTCGCTGGAACAGTCTCTTAATATCTCTTTTTACCATTGTTTTATTTGTCAAGACAAAGTAAAGAACGTTTCTCAGATTTGTGCTATGAATTTGAAAGACAGTCTTAATTACCTATTTTAAGATAGCAAATATAATTGTTAAACATTTGTTTCAGCTTAGATGTATGATGGCATTTTTATGTGTCACAAGTACACCTGACTGCATGTCAGGGCCCCTTGTATAATCAAAGTGTGCAGTGTATCTTCGCAGATTTTATAGAACGTAACTTTGTTATATGGAGGTTGATATTAGAATCTTTTAATTCATAACATTTTCACCAAATGTATCATTTGATTCTATAATCTAAGGAATTCAACCCCAAATGATTAATATAAGGAACAATCCTCATATTACAGAGAGGTATAAACTTCAGAACATAATTTTAAAGTACTTCCTTTGTAAAGTTACCAAATAACTTTCTGTCCACACTGAGTCCATCCACTTTAAGCATAATTCTTATCATTTCTTACTCCAGATACTTTGTATCTTATTAGTTCTGTTACTAGTATTTTTCATTTTTATGAAAAAAAATCCTTTAATGTTTATATAATTTTTAGATGACCTTAAAATTTCCTCCCGAAAGGTCTGTGTTATTTTAGATAAAAATAATAATTATCAGGATTATCCTGAATCTCATTTTTTAAAATTGTGAGTGTGCTATATAGTTATATATATTTTGAAAGTCTATACTTTTTAAAACCAAAAACAGATTTTCCTTAACTACATACTCAGAGTTACCCACAGTCCAGGTTACTGCTTCTTTCTCTGTGGCCAGTTAAAACAAGATTAGTACTCTTTTAAGGTCACAAGACTGGCGAGCTTTGTTTGTAAAACACGATGAAAAGAAATATTTGTTTCCAAACCTAGAAGAACCTGTTTCCTAATTAACTTATTTTTTCTTATGTGCTTTGCTTTAGTAAAAAATCAAAAATAAAATTAGAAGTGAAAATACTAATTGATTCATGGATTAGTTTCTTGGAGTCTGAAATGTTCAACCAGTTATCTGATGAAAAGCATGGAGGGGAGAAAACCAAAATTTCTCCATTTCTCAGGACCAGATCCGACGTGCTTTTTCCTCACAATGTGATTCTGAGAGGGAAACCCAGCTTGCTTTATTATTCTTCTTTCCTTTTGAGCTAGATGATAAACGCTGAGCTATCACATCAAGCCTATACTGAAAATGTCCAGAGTGACAATAAACCCTTTGTGATGAAAATAGCAGAGGGTAGCTATTTACCAAGTTAAAAATCATAAACTTACTTATACATTGTAGTGTACTTTACGTGTCAGCAGTCTTCAGCTTATTGATTGGGGAAGTATGAATTAACATGGATTATCTTAAGTAGAATATATTTTTTTTTTCATTTTAAGTCTTGTACTTTAATTTCCAAACCACACAGATGATCAGATTGGTAGATGAGATGCCTGCTTTTATGCGCAAATACGCATATATTGTCTGATATGTTCTGTACTTTTTATTGGGGGGCTGATAATTAATGATCTTTTATATGTGTATTGCTTTCTACTTGATGATAATTTTTGCTATGTCAAAGATTGTCTTGCCGAAGTAAACTTACCACAGTGGAAGACCCACCAGAGTAAAGGAAAGCATACTATTATTCAGATGAATTAACTTAATGAAGATAATTTCTTCAGTGCAGAGGCAACAGGAAGGCAGGGCCAGAAGAATTCACCCCAGGAGGTTATATATAGGATGATTGGAGACATTCCTAAAGACAATGAGGCACTGGCATTTGTTTAAGAGAGAGGCTATTTCACTCCAGGGCTCATGCTGGAATTAACTGGTGTCATTTTGAAGGAGGGTTTTGCTAATTGGCATCTCCCAATTGTATATAATGCCAACACCTTTTTCTATTAATTATTTCCCATAAGCATAGCTCTGTAAAGCAAAACTCCTTGCAAACTTTTAAAGGTTTAAGAGGAACTGTTGCAATTTAGTTTCCAAAAGCCCTATGTGAACTATAACAGTTGGTTAGTGTTATTTGTATGATGTTTTGTTGTTTGACGTTGGAAGCATTATGTTCATGTATTGTGGTGATGGCCTGCTGAGTAATTGCAAGGTTCATTATACTACCAAGACTGTCAAGGGGCATTTATGGATATTCATGTGCAGTGAACCCTTGAACTTGAACTGGTCATTCTTGTCTCCCGTGGCTGGAATTGTGTTTACTCTAAATGGCAGGAGAAACTTTAATTATGAAACCAGAAAAGAGGCAAAATTATCTAAGTTTAAAGTGATAAATGGAGTGTTAAGAAATGTACCTGCAGTTTTTCCTTTCTATAAAAATATTATCTCTGCTCTCAAGGAAACTCATAATTCTAAGCTTTAAAACCTTTTAAAGATGCACTGTTTGGTGGCAAATATTTGCTTCCAAAAGTATGTGTTTCAATGTAAAAAGATATTAGAAATCCATTATTTCTACTGTAGGAATTAAATTTATGGGCCATATATTAATAAAAATTGAGAATGTTAATATGAAGTTAAAAAATAAGATCCAAATATTGCACATTGATTTGAAAACTTTAGAAAATATGAAAGAAATTTTAAAAGCAGAATTTGAGATATGCATATATATATGCATGTATTTCTCAACCTGTACTTATGTGTCAACACTGAAGTATGTATTCAGTAGTTGCATGATCTCTTTATGAGTGTCCCTCCACTGGACTTTGAAGTTCTTGAGAACAGAGGTATTAATTAAGCTTATGTATCCTATCTCTCAGTGTTCAATGCATGTTGTATGTTCAATGAAATCTTACTGAACTGAATTGAAAAGAGTTGAGACAGAAGCTGACGTTTAAGAGAGAATTGCAGTTGGAAATACAAAGTTACAACTGGCATGTGAAGTACATGGAGAAGGGTAGCAAGAGATGGAATTAGAGAATTAGGTGGGGTACATCTTTCGCAATTCTGTTCTCAGGTGCTTGGACCATTTAAAGAAGGTGGTATGTTGCAGAATTTTAAAAGGCTAGTCACTCTGACAGCATTGCAGAGGATGGGAATGGAGCAGAGGTAGAAAACCAACTCTCTGATTCACTCAGGTTGGGATGTGATATCCTGGAAGCCTTGTTGAACAAAGGGGATTTTTCCCTTAAAAAAAAAAGTCTTAAAAAAATTTAATTCTGATAAAATACGCATAACATAAAATTTACTATCTTAATCGTTTTTACATGTTATAATTCTGTAGTGTTAAGTACATTCACACTGTACCAATCTCTGTAACTCTTTTCATCTTTGCAAAGTTGAAACAGTCTGCTTGGGCAGCTAGAACGTAGTACAATATACTGAGTGGCTTAAAGAACGGACATTTATTTCTCACAGTTCTGGAGGCTGGAAAGTCCAAGGTCATGGTACCAGAACATTCGGTTCCTGGTGAGGGCCCTCTTCCTAGCATGTAGACTGCTGCCTTCTTGCCGTGTCCTTACATGGCAGAGAGAGAACACAATAGAGCTCGCTCAGGTCTCTCTTGCTCTTCTTATCAAGACAGTTCCATCAGGGGGGCCTTATCTTCATGACCTTGTCTAAACCTAATCATCTCCCAGAGACCCCACCTCCAAATACCATCACACTGGGGGTTATGGCTTCAACATAGAACATCATCACAACATGTATCTTTTTGTTACTTGTTTATTTCACTTAGTATAACATCTTTAAAGTTCACCCATACTGTATGTGTATCAGAATTTCCTTCCCTTTTTAGGCTGAATAATATTTCATTGTATGCATATGACACATTTTGTTTACCCATTCATCTGTAGAAGAACTCTGGAGTTGTTTTTACCTTTTGGCTATTGTGAATAATGTTGTGATGCAAGTGTATAAATATCTTCTCAAAATTCTGCTTTTAATTCATTTGGGTGTATATCCAGTAGAATTGTTGGATCATACAGTAATTCAATTTTTAATTTTTTTGTGGAGCCTTGGTACTGTTTTCCATTCTAGCTGCATTACTTTACATTCCCACAAACAGTGCACAAGGGTTTCAGTTTCTGTACATCTTATTTTTTTGAAAGGAGCCATCCTATGGGTATGAGATGATGTCTCATTGTGGTTTTAATTTGCATTTCCCTAAAGATTAGTGATGTTGAGTATCTTTTTCTATGCTTGTTGGCCATTTATAGATCTTCCTTGGAGAAATGTCTATGTAAGTTAGTTGCCCATTTTTTGATTGGGTTGTTGGTTTTTGTTGTTGTTGAGTTCTAGGCTTTCTTTTATATGCTGGATGATAACCTCCTATCAGATACATGATTTGCATGTTTTGTCCCATTCCTTAGGCTGATTTCTCACTCTATTGATTGTATCCTTTGATGCATAGAGTTTTTAAATTTTGATGTCCAATTTATTATTTTTTAATTGTGCTTTTGGATTCGTATCCAAGAAATCATTGCCAAATACAATGATATGAAACTTCTTCCCTATGTATTCTCCTAAGTGTTTTATAGTTTTAGTTCTTAAATTTCGTTCTTTGATCCTGTTTGAGTTAATTTTTGTACATGGTGTAAGAAAGTAAGGGTCCAAATTTTCCTCTCGCATGTAGATATTCGGTTTACCCAGCACCATTTGTTGAAAAGGCTGTCTTTTCCCCATTGAATGCTCTTGGCAACCATATTGATGCTCTGTGTATGCTGCTGGAGCAAAGGTAAAAAGGGCCTTTAGTGCATGGAAATGAGAGAATAACCTAAGAGACAATTTTGGGGAGATTCCAGGGTTTTTCTAAATAAGTTAGAATTGCAGGTAATTCCAGGAATGAAATGGTGGAATCTTGTCAGATCAACAGCAGGAAAAGGAGAACTTTGAGCAACTTCCTGAGCCAAAAAGAGAATATACAGACTTTGTTTTGGTTTTTTTTTTTTTTTTTTGGAAGATATCTGCATTAGACAAGAAAGGAAGTGTTAAAAGCATAGACAAAGGTGAATGACAGGCATCCTAAGGAAATATGAAGTGTAGTGGGAAAGACAGGAGACAAATAGTTATAATACAGGGTAAACTGATAAGATAAATGTCATAGAAGTGATGGTGATAAAGTGCTGTGGAAGTTAGAAGAGGAAAAATCTACTTCTGCTGAGAGAATCAACTGGGTCTTCCTGGTACTTAAAATTCCACCCGAGCACTTACCTGTGGGACACAGCTGTTCCCACAGTTGAGCCTAGACACCCCAACTTGCCCTGCTCACATCAGCATCGCTAGAGCTGGATGCTGCCGTGAGGGCTGCTGCACTGCTGCCTTTGGGATGAATATAGCTGCTGCCGCTCCCACCAGCGCCAGTCAGAATGGATAACCTGAGGTCTTGATTAAATTCGTGTAAAGTCCGGGAGAGGTGCATCTGATTTGGAAAGTTTCAGTCATGCAGTCAGATCCCAGCTACAGGAGAGGTAAAAAAGTGCTTGTGTGACCATTTTTTGGTTTTTGTCTGTTTGTTTTTTTACCTTCTGTTTTGGTAGAGCTCTGCGTCAAACAAATGGAAGATGCCCAACATATAGAAAGTGAGAAGGGCTTAAAGCCAGGTGGCTGCAAAGTGTGATAACAGGCACAGAGCTGACAGAGGTAAAATTTGAAATGCGGCAGGAGGAGGAGTAATGTTTAGACGTGCAGTGGGATGTGGAAATATGGGGTGGTGGTTCAAAAAAAGATCTATCCTGGTAGTTGAAATTGTATTAGGTGAAGTCTGGGTGTTACAAAGGAATACATTTGAGAGAAGGGATCATTGGGAACGAATCATGATTACCTACATTTACACGAGCATGAGAGGAAGAAACTTGGGTGAATAGGCCCTCATCATGGAAACCAAAGGAAGAGCTGCTCGCGAGTACCTAGTAAATCGTGTTTGTTCAATTTACTTTTAAATGAACGAGGCTTTTAAGAAGGGTGTCTTGTGTTGCCTAGGGATGAAAAGGATACAGACTGAGAAAAATTCATTGGGTTTGTTGACCTTTGAAAGAAGAATTTCATTAGAATGATGGGAGTAGAATCCAGAGGGCAAATATTTACAAGGAAAAAGTAATTGGGATGAGAATAAGGTGGCGCTAAAGGTCAGGTATTTTAGGAAGAGAGAGAGAAGACTGGTCACAGGAAATACTTTCCAAAAAGTCACTGTTTCAGGTGCTTATGGTATGTAAGTGAGCAAAATGGACAATGATCAGTAACGCCCTTGGGGGTCCTTACATTCTAGAGGGGTGAGGGAAGCTAGACAGTTAGCAATAAATACAGTAAGTAAGTGAATTACATAGTGGTTAGAAGGTGATGAGTGGGGTGGGGGGGAAGTAAAACAGCATAAGGAAAACTTGTTGGATCTGTTGACCTTGGAAAGAAGAATTTTATTAGAATGGTGGGAATAGAGGTCCAGGAGGGTCAGGGAGGGATTTGGGGTTGGGGGTGGTTGTTGTCGTAAGAAGAGCAATAGGATAGGCTTCACTAAGGTGAGATTGAGCCAAGACCTGAAGGAGGATGATGGAGAAAGCTAAGTAGATACGTAAGGGAAGAGTGTTTTGGGCGGAGGGGTAGGAGGCAGACAGCTCTGAGCTGGAGCATGCGTGCTGTGTTTGAGGAACAGGATGAGAAAGAGGGAGAGCAGTGGGAGAAGAGCCCACTTAGTGAGACAATTGGAAGCCGCCTCTCATATGACCTTGTAAACCATCATAAAGACTTTGTAAGGACATCAGAAGCATCTGCTCTAGGACTCACAGCTCTTTGATACTTTTGTAGCCCAATATGAGGTTAATCAAAAGCTTTCTTATGCAATTCAGAAAAGCGTTGACTTTCCATAGGCTCTTTCTGTTAATAAACTTCCAGAAAGAGATAATGTGAAAACCAACACAAAGATGTAATGTTAGATAACAGATGCAAAGTGAGGCAAGTTTCTTTATTGAAGAGGCAGGAGTTAAATTTCGATGAATAACTTGTAGTTCTTTTGCCTTAATTCATAGAGTGAAGTAAATATTTTGTTCAGTTGTCAGTTTCTGATTACATACGTAACATTTTAATGAAAAATTGAAAAATCCTTTTTAGACAAGTGTTTCTAAATGAGCAGCTATTGCTTTTGAACTTCTTTTCCTTTTTTCTTTGCACATCCTTTGGTGGAGGTGCTAATGAGATACATTGAGGACTTTGAAGTGTTTCTACTGTAAACTTTGGGAGACCTCAGAGTAGAAATCATAGTGACTATTTAAATCAGGTTGGTCACCTTAATGGGCCTTAAATCATCTGGAAAAATGCAAGTTTTACTCAGGTTGGTTAAGGTTTAATTTGAATGTTTCATTTGTCATAATCCTTAAAGTAACTCGCTGCTTGACTCAATTTTTCTTTTTCAGCTGGTGCTTGATAGTAGCAGATATAACCACACAAAGTGCTGATTAACTATAATAAAAAAACATAGAGCACGATAAAGGAATCCCTGTGTAACCAAGGCTTTTATATTAGATAAGAATTGTATTACAATTTCATATATTTTTATTGGACTAGTAGGGATTTTGTGTCTAAATATGTCGCTGGTTTTATCTGATATTATGATCAGTAAACCTCATCCTCTTTGCCTCCATAATTTAAGCCTCTTGTATCATTCCACGTACATTTAGTATCCTCTGATTTTGCTGCATTGCTCTAGATAGAGCACAGAAAGAAAGGGTTTCACTGACTGAAGTCTTATTTCACTGTACTGTGACCTTCTCTGAATAAGGTCTATATCTGGGGTTTCTTTACATTTATTTATTTGTTGTTTACAAACTAATTGTTTAAACAGCCAAACCAACACTCAGTCTTGTGAAAATTCTCTATTTATGGAGTCTGTTAGAAATGCTTTCATGAGATTATCAGAAAATGTCATTTTTCGTAAAAAAAAAAATTCAAGACACTAAGCAGTTGTGCTTTATATCTGGAGACAGGTGAAAGAAGACGAGGGAGTTATATATATGTGTGTGTGTGTGTATGTATGTATACAGATACAGTATGTTTCAGGCATCCTTTTGGTATCAGCCATCTGTCATTAGGAAAATACTTCAGTGTACACAGTTGACTTCTGCTGGTAGAAGAGATGAAAGGGTTGAGCATGGCATGAATCTGAACTGAAAATCGTGGCATTATTACTTTTATTTGAAAATATTTTTGCATGCACAAAGATTCTAAATATCACCTTAAAATTTAGCTTTCTGTGGTGTTTATATTCTGGCATCAATTTTTAAAACACTAAGAGCTAAGTCTGCTAAGAGGCGTGTCGGTCATACACTGGCAGCACTACTGCTGAGAAAGTACTACAGGGAAGCTACTCTGTGCTGAATAAACTAAAATGTTTCTTATGAATGTCTTCTCTGTTACTTCAAAAAACTTTGTCTCGTGTCATTTCTAACGTATATATATTTATATATTTTCCAAGGAGTGGAAAACGGATTTCCTAGGAGCTGTCTCTGTATGATGTGTGAACTTAAACATAGACTTTTCAAATGTTTAAATAAGGTCTGTACTTTAACTGCTTTTATAATCCCTTTTATGTGTAAACTAATATGCACCTTCCTTCTAAATTATATTCAGAGGAATTTACAAGGAAAATACAAGATAAAATGAAATTTTATTAATATACTTTCTATTTAAAATTTTGTTTTCAATTTATTTATTATCAGTTCAAGTTGGCTGTGCATGAAATTAAGGCACAACTGACTCTAAGATGAAATAAGAGTGATAGTAATCCTCTTTAAGACACTGATTTTGATATGAAACTATGTTCAGATTTTTGTAGTCGCTAGCAAGGGATACAGACAGTATAGGTTTTGATTTTATGCACAGGGATGCTTTAGCTCTAATTTGATAAAGAAGATAGTATCCTTTGGAATAGAGCTTTCAGTAAGACAAGGTAGTAGCTTTGGTGTGTTCTAGTGTGTAACTTTAATTTTGAGGAGTCTGGGGCCAAAGTGTTAGGATACTAGGGTATTTCTGTTATTACTTAAACAAACGACAAAACCCCCTTTATCACATGGTTCCTTGTAAGTGGGGCAAAGTAGATCTTCTCAACTGCCTTCTCATGCTGTAAAGAAAACAGCCTCTTTTGTTAAAACAAACTCAGACTCATGTGGTGAGAGGTGGACTACATTACATGGCTCCTGTGACTTCCTTCATCCACTTTCTTCTAAGCCTGCAGCGTTGCCTCACTGTACCTCCTAAAGCACAGGTCTGCTCGAGGGAGAAAGCCTCTCAGTTCTGAGGGACCTCACTCACCTTAGTGGCTTCACTTACAAAATGTGTTTAATAACACCTGCATCAGAGGGCTGCTGGGCAAGTTAAAAATATGTATACATGACACTGCTTTACATTAATGATTATTTTAATTATTATTAATATGCTTTTTATAAACTACTGTTCATCCTCTGGAGGAGAGGTCCATCTCTCCTTGCACCTGAAACCACTGCCCTCTGCGTTCACTGCTATGGCCTCCAGCGTGTCTGTTGTCCTTCTCTGAACCGAGAGGTTTGGGATTCAGGATACCTGACCCCTCACTTGCTCCAGCCTTCAGGCAGTCATGTTCCCTGAATGAGTCTCACCAGCCCCTAGAGTCTGAGTCCTGCACCTACTGCATGGACTGTTTCTGCCCCAGTTATTTCTTGCAGAGCAAACACACATGGGTCGCTAGTTAGTGATGTACTGGTGTCTGATCCTCTCTACCCTTAACCAGTTCCAGGCCTCCTTGGCTCAGATACACTCAGGATTCTCATCTGTAAATGGGAATGATGTTACCTGCCACACAAGGAAGCAGTGAGGATTCATGAGGCAACACACTGATGAGTTACAAAGCATTGTGTCTAAAGAGTAAAAGTCACCAAGTGTTATGTGTCATCACCATTGTCCTATAATCTGTCTACAAATAACCTGTTGATCTTCTCTGGGTTTGTTACTTTCCAGCCCCTGCCAAGGCATCTTCCTCACATTCAGTTTTAGTGTCTGACCTGAGATAATCGTATTGACCAGGTGATGGATTTCTCTGTAGCGAATGACAGAGAATAATCTCATATTGTATGTATCACTTGCTCCCTATCACTAGGGTACAAGTGTGACCTTTTTAGCATTTAGTTGAATAACACGGAAGCCAGGTAGTAACTGAGCCAGAATTATGCCTATATGGGGTTTAGGGGTCCTGGGGCAGCCTGGAGGTTTGTTTTGTTTTGTTTCTTGTTAGCTTATCTTAAGTTCACCAGGCTGATTTTCATTAGTAGTTTCATCGTGTAAGTTGTCTTTAGTTCTCTTCTACTCTTTAATGTTAATTGCTTTTTGTGTCTAGTCTTATCTTGTATGTAGGCTGTCCACATCCTTGTTATATTCATTGTCTGACATGAGCTTTAAAAGAGAACTCTGCAATCCCTAGGTAAATGAAACTGTCTTAGATTTAAGATATCATTCTGCTAGAAAATGCCATGAAGTGTATTGCTGTAATGGTTTTGGTTGTGCTGATGACCAAATTATGCCCTCCAAGTACACAGTGTTACAGCATCTTAGGAGAATAAAGTTTGAGGCTTATTTGTTCTCTTTCAAAAGCTATCTCAAATCCTTTTAATGAGTTGTGAGAAGTAGCAATGATAAAAGACCAACATCGAAAGCTTTTATCAGAAGATATTATCATGTCTGTTTCATAATATTGGGGCTCTCGCCTGTTAATAATGATGATACTTGTATTAGGTGAAAAGTGGTTTATGCTGTTGATTGAAGTTTAATTTACATAAAGATATGTTCAGTGTATTTTATAACAGATACTCTACTGTTTTTTCAGTGCCTCAAAATGGATACCTTTTATGATGCTTGTTATAAAAATTCATATTTTTAGTTTTTGTTTTATATACTTAGTGAACAATTATTTCAGAAAAAATAAAATCAGTTGGCTAAAGTCCATGAAACCTGGTTTATAAGTAAAGATTTTGACATTTTAAAGCTGAAGTGAAATCTGGTTGTCTCCGTGTGTGAAATTTTTTGTTACTAGTGGTTAACTATAGAGAATTTTTTTCAAATAACACCCTTTTAATAACAATGGTCTCCCCAAATATACTGTGGCACAGCTTTAAACTTTATTAAGTCTGCCTTGGACTCCCCCTTCCTCTCCCTGAGTAAATGGAAGAAAAGTTTGGCAGGCTCCATGCTGTGTGCTTGATTGATGTCCAGAACATCTAAAGGACTTTTGTGTCCTGCCCGCTCTCCATGAGTGCATAATGTGTGGAATACTTAAAGAAGGTCAGCCCTTATCACATGTAATCTAGGCCTGAAAGCCGATCACCGGTGACAGTCATATCCCGTAAGTTAGAACACAAATCATCCTCTACATGCTTTAGACAAGTTGTGGGATAGTTTTTTCTTTTTTACCCCTTCCCACTCACGGGGGACCTGGCAGTGCAGTGAAAGCAGAGAGAAGACGTGCTCAGAATAATGTGTCATTCCTTGGAGGGAGGAAGGGATTGTTTATTTGTAATGATGTGATGGACTTTCACTGTGCAGCTGAAGGGAACGTCGGGTTGTTAATGACTAGTGATGTGGAATGCTGCAAATTAGAACGGGTTGGGGAGGCAGGAGGCAGCCTGAAAGTGGGCTGAAGCTGTTGCTTTGTAAACTCTGAAGTCAGGGGGAAAAAAAGTTTTTGTACACTTGAGTTCTCTTGTTCATTTCTCCCCCCATAATGGAGTAACTTTTTATGTCCACTACGTACGTGTATAGCTGAAAATCAGAATAATAAAATGACTTAGCCAGTACAATTCTGAGCACACTTTACTATTTTTTGCACAACCAGTATGAAAGTTTGAAAACTGTTTTACTGCAAAGCTCCATGGAATGGTAGGGACCTAAAATGCTTCAGCTTCTAATAGGAAAAAGGAAATAACTGTTGTTTTTATGCGCCTGTGTGTTTGAACAGAAGTTTAATTGAAAGGTAAACGTTGTCCCAAACAATGTTAGCAGAGATGTTAAAGTATGAAAAAAAATAACACTCACCTTATTGTTCTCATGAAGAATGATAAGGGTATTGTTGTATTTTCTTACATAAAAAGGAAAATATTCTTCATCTTATCTCAAAAACTTTTCTAGTTTCTTTCGAAATGTAATCAGCTGCACGAATTGGCTGCAGTCTATTCGCACAATGGTAACTGTGCCAACGCCTCCTTCAGAAACCAAGGCATTGCTTCCAGTGTATGTAGGATAAAATCAAAATCAAGTTAGGAGCTGTAAGGCCCTTCCTCCCCAGTGTCTCCCAGTCTCCTTTTCCAGCCTCATTTCACTGCTTTCTATGGATACCCGGTTTCTCATGTGCTCTGCAGATACTCTTTTTCTTCCTCATAAATGTCTGTGCTGTCTGTTCTCTTTGCTTGGGATTCTTTTGCCCTCCCCTCACCCAGTGAATTCCTACTTATCTTTGAAGACCTAGTTCAAATGCCTCTCCCCCACAAGTCCGATCCCCACCCCCGGCCAGAATTAATCTCTGTTTATCCACTGTGCTTTCCACATTCCCTCAGCGTAGCAGGCAGTTACGGTTTTGCATTGTCATTATTTGACTGTTTGTCCTCACCCATTACAGGGTAGGTTTTGTCCTGAAGGCAGGCACTGTCTTTTTAATGTTCTCCTACCCCATTCACTACACGCAGTCTCCCAATAACAGTTTAAAAAGCTGTATAAATACATAAAATCTGGAGACTAAGGGAGGTTCGTTGTGAAAATAAGTCATGAATGGTAATTGTTAGAAAGGTGGTCTCATAATTTAAAGCTATTTTGTGTACTTCTGCTTTAATTGCATGATTACTTAATAAATGAAGTAAAAATAAATGGCTTAAATAAATATTTGCCTTTGTGGGTGTAATACAAATTTATAAAACCTTGATTTAACCTATGGTATATTTTGTATTCTTGTTTTAGTGATCACATTTTTTTGTGACAGAAACAGTTTGGCAAATGTTACTTTAAGGAACATTATTGTTAATAATTTTTTTTTTTCTTTTGGTCAAGAGGCAGGAGCGTGATTAGTGAGATTTGTTGTGAAATTGCTGACCATTTTCTGATGTCCTCCTGTGTTCTGGGCACTGTATTCAGTAGTTTGTATTCGTTTACTTGTAGAACTCATACAGTAATTTTACCAGTTGGATAATGAGCAGACTGTAGAACAGAGAGTTGAAATAATTTGCCCAGGGTTCTTTCAGATAGCAGTTAGGCGCTCTCTGCTTCACAGCACAGACTTCATAAATCTAGCATGAGTGGGTCTGTATAAGAATTCTACAAATAGTGTATAGCAACGACATGTCCTGCTCGTGTTGGTAGTGCTGTCTCTCGTCCTTTCCTTTTCCCTTGCCCTTCTCGCACAGTGTGTTTTCAAATGGAGACCTTTCTTTTAATGTTCTCTCAGAGCTTTCTTCGAAGATTCATTTGGTGTGAATTTTAAGGTGAGTGGGCTGAATCATATGCAAATCTGGATTTTTTTTTTTTTTGCTCACTCAGATTTCTGATCTACATTATGAGTTTTTGTTTTTGTTTTTTTAAAGATCTTTGATCCTATTTGTCTGGAATTTAATTATGCATTGTATGGAACATCTCCTTCATTGTTGACACCCAGCATATGTTAAATAATAAAGGCAAAATGGAGGGAATTAATAGGGCTACCTCTTAAATTTCTTAGTAGTATAGATGAAAGACGTCTGTATTACCGAAACAGTCAACTAAGTGGAAGCCTCTCCTCACGCTTCCAATTTTCACTTCTTCCTCACCTAGTTAGAAGTTTAGGTTCAGAGACTCATCCTATATTCTGAAATCCTAAACCTTTTTTTTAAAAAATCATTAAGCCAGTCCATGCTCCAAAGCCTTTTGGTTAGTTATATAATGTATAGCCTAAAGTCTGTAACCTGCTTTCAGAATCCTGCACAACCTGGTTCCACTCTGTCTAGCTTTTCTCTCCAGCCATTTACTAATAGGAGCTGTCTGCGCCAGTAAGATTTTCCTTCTCATTCTGTTGCACAAATGAAATATTTAATCCTGCCTCTAATCCTTGCTCATATAATTTTCTCCCTTTCCATCTCCTCTATCTCTGTATAAAGTTTGTATTTCAGCATCCAGCCCTGCTTTCAATTTCTGGCCCAGTCTAATCCATCCCTTACTGTGATTTTCCATCTTTGTTCCATTTGAAGGCATTTCATCTTAAAGCAGCTTACCTTTTTACCTTAGTTCTCTATTTTATTTATATATATATATATATAAAACTTCTTCTGTGGTATTGTAAACTTCCTGAGTGCATTTACTTCAGCTAGCAAGCATGTAATATAGAATCAGAAATGGTTGCTGATATGGATTGTTTTGAACTGAATTAGGATTCTAGGGAGAGAGCAACTCTTCTCTCTTCATGCTTTGCACCATTTACGGATGCCCATACTGGGGAAATGTGAGCAGTGGGAGCTGTCCCACATTTCAGCCGTTCACTCCTCATCCCAGAGCTCAAGGCTAGGTTCCAAATTAGCAGTGGAACCATGTTGTGATGTGGCTTTGAGCCGAATATAGAAGGTTTGAACAAGAGAGTCTACTGCTTAATTCTTGTCTGCTTTTCCCTCGTACTGCCCCTCTGTTCCTGATCACCCCGTATTCATTTAATATGCCTCAATCTCTCTTCTTAGCTAAAAGGGATGTGGATAAATGATACTGAAAGACTATCTCATTTACTACCCCCGAACAGATTTTCCTGACAAGTAAGTTGCACGGATTCTGTGAAATGCAAAATATGTAGTCTCTTAAGCTTAAAATACGCCATAATTTTCTGTGTGATTAAAAATACTGCATTTCTATTAAATTCCATCTGATGAAACTGAGACTTGAGGATGTGGGAGTGATAGTAGTAGTCATTAAATCCTAAAGAGCAACTGTTGATCTACTCGAAGCAAGAGAATAGGTTTGAATGGCACCTAGGAAGGTAGTTCTGGGAGGTGCTGGTGTGTTTAGAGAAGTCGGGGTGTCTTCCAAAAATGAGAAGATGGCAGAGATTTTTTTTTCCAAAAAAAAATATTCTTAAAACTTCAGGTAAACACATTCTGATGCTATCTTAGATATAAGCATGGAACTATGTCTCTGTTCTCATAATCATAACTTCTTTATCGTGCAAACCGACTAGGTTTCATTACTTCTGTTTGTCTCTGGTGATACTGTAGTTTCTACACATTTCTTTTATGATTGACAGTTCCCAGAATAAAAGAATACAAATAGTCCTTGAGAAAGTTCTTTTAGTGTTGAAAAAGGTCACTCACAATATCATGGAAAATTGAAATTTTACAAAATGTTCATAGTTTACATTGAGGCACAGTTACAGTTAATATCTCAAAAAATTGAATAACTTACCTTGGTTTTAATTACATAATCGAATTTGTTAGGTCACAGTACTCTTTATTCTATATAAGAAACTTCAAACTATAGTCACTTCAAATTAGTGAGTAGCTTAACTGAAATATTTTAACTTGAAGTACTCATTAAAGATGCTTTTTACATGTGACCCTTTTTTTGTATCTGTGCACATGACTTAGAGGCATTTGCCTCATTCTTTAAATTTTGATGTAGTGAGAAAATTGCTGTAACATGACACCGTGACGTGTTTCTGTCGTTTTATCAAAGAAAAATTTTATTTCTCTTTGTCTTTCTACAATTCCCAAACAGTTACAATCCCTAGCAGAGAAAAAAGCTTTGACGAAAGAAATGAGCAATTGCATGACAGCAAAGTGTAGGTGTGTGTTGCTTTGGAACCCCCCCGCAGCTGCCCGGGAGGTGTGGGGGCTTTGGCGTGGCCAGTCCAGAGCAAAGTCCCGCCTGTGCTGGCCCTTGTGTGGGCAGCTGGGTCAGGCTCCTTTCTTAAGAAAACAATCCGGCTTGGGGTCCTCACTGCCCTTTGTTGTCCTCCCCACGAGGTGATCAGTTGAAGTCTCTGTGGTGACAGAACCAGTTTGTAACAGGCTTGTCTTTCACGGTCCTGTCTAGGGCTTGTTGGCAGGCTAGCCTGAAGCTCTGACGAGTGGCAGCAGAGGAGTCTCAGTGAAAGAAGGAAAGGCAAGAAACAGGAGGCTTAAACAGGCGGGTCACATTGACTGCTCTCCGGCTGCAGTAGGTTGGCTGGAAGAAGTAAACTGGCAGCTTCACATTTCCTTGCTCATTCTTCTGTCCATGCACACGCGGGGTAAGAAGATAAGTGCCCCACAGTACAGTGCTGACAGGGGGCTCCGTTGCTGTCTGGTTTCGCGGTTTTTATCACAGAAGGGAAAGTTCAGGGCAGAAGTTCAGTGGCTAAACACTTCCAACTCCCATCCTCCAACTGCTCTGTAACTACTGCTTTCTCTGTTTCAGCAAAGCTTTCTAGATTGTGTACTAGAATTGTTTAAAATGGATGCAAAGTTTCTGTTTTCTCTAGCAATTAAGATTTAAATGCAGTCCAGTTTGGAACTTTGAGTATGAAGTTGATTGTCAGCATACTGTGATAGTTCACATGTGAAGAATTTAAGAAAATAACAATTCTAATAAACTTTGTTTTGATCATTTTAATTTGAATTTGTTAGTTTCTTTATAGGTTAGCTAATTAACTTCGAAGTTCATTGCAATTTTTATATGGATGCGTTGAGTAAATCTCTAGTTTTATAATGGCAATAATTATAATTTGTGAATATGTGTCAGATGTTTATCCACATTTAAGAACAGGGGCTTGCTTAGTGATCATTTTATCCCGAAGAATTATTCTTGTATAAAGTTGACAAAAGGATAGCAATTTTTAAGAATTATTTTAAATAAGAATAATTATAAAAGTAGGTAAACTGTTTTCAAGTTAAGATAAAGATAACTTAATGAATATGAAACAGCTATCTGTGACAGTGATTTGCAACGAGTCACGAGATTGGAAATAAGAAAGTAACAGTTTCATAAAATTAAGCCAGGTGACAAAGAGAATATGTATGAGATCGAAATGCATTTACAGTTCAACCTTATATACTTGTGAATGCATTTTTACAACCAGTTTGGCAATACTGTTTACTTGAGAAGCATGTATTACCGATGGGCATGTGTTTCCGATTGGCACCTACAAGATTGTTTTCATAATCTCAAAGTTTTCTGTGACACTATTTAAATATTGTGTGGCTTGGCTCCATGAAAAAATGCTTTTAATTTCTAGCATAGAAAAGTGTAACTCAAAGAAGTTTTGTGTATTGATAATGAAGGAACAATTAGTAGTTCATTTACCTGGTTTACTAGTTTACTTTCCAAGAATTGTTATAATTTGGTACCTTCTAGAAGAGGTAAAAAGACCTCAAGGGAATTAAGAATGTTGCAGGGAACTCAAAGCATGATATATATGAGGTGAAGTCCTTATTCCTCTATTCATGCTACTACTATTTCTTGATTGCCTGAGGGTAATTTTTCCTTCTCTTTTAGCATTTTCCTTGAAATATATGAATACTTTGTTTAATTATTGAGTTAAGTCAATCAAAAGTAAAGGGGCTGTATGCTGCAGACTGTATCTTTGAATCATAAATGATAGGATTAGAATACCCCTTAAAATAGTATTATGTAGTTGTCTTGCTTTTCCAGTGGGAAGGTTGAAGCCCAGGGACATTTCCTTGCTTTCTTCTGGAAAACAGCCTTTTTAATTCCCTGTCCAGAGCCCTTTCATGTGAGTGCCTGTGTGGGTCTGTGTGTGTTTACTAACTTATTCTATAACATAGTGGTTAAGAGTATGAACTCTGGACCCAAAATGCCTGGGTTTGAGTCTTAGCTCTGCTGCTTACTAGATGTGTAAACTCAGATGAGGTTTCTTATTGGTGCCTTGATTTTCTCAACTGTAAATTGGGTATAATAGTAATACGTAACCATAGGATTGATTTGCTTACTAAATGAGTAAATACACATAAAGCACTTAGAATAGTGTCAGGTGCTTAGTATTGTCTGAGGATTTGCTATTATTAGTATCATTATTAATAATGTTAATTTATATTGGAGTAGGAGACAATCTGGAAGTGTAAACTGAGACATGATTTTAAAAGAACCCCACAGCTCATCTTAGTGTGATTGACATACTGAATCACAATTTATATTCCCTGCCTGTCACCATTGAAATTTTAACTTTTTTTTTGAGGAATTTCTCTACCTGTAACCTTAAAAAAAAGTTTCATGGTTTTTATGATTTTGCCTGGATGCAAACAGAATGTACTGTAGACAGGGACTATGAGCTCAACCAGGACTAAGCAGCTTTGACTATTGAAGTTACATATTCATTGACAACTTGTAATGCTTTATGATCATTAATTTTGCATGTACTTCCGTGAGAATGATGATCACAGAGACAGGTAAATATGAAGCACAGACAAGTGAAGTGGTCAAGACTTCTGAAGTAAATGACAAAGCCAAGATTAATGTTCTGAGACCTTAAATACTTATTTAAAGTCCATATGTTTCAAAGTGACAACTTGCTACATTTGGAGAGTTTGAGCTTCAGGCTAATAAAAAAATATGTAGGTATTTAAATAGATGGAAACCTAAAAGTTCTATGGAAGGAATATGTGCAATACTCCAATTCTACCTTAAATGGTATGAAGCCCTGCAAAGTCCCGATGAATGGGAAGGGGAGCTCTTCCCACAGGGCACAGAGTGGCTGGGGCGACCTGGGTGGGGGTTGGTCCATCAGCCTGAGTCTTATCACTGCTTCCATCTTATCTGAAATGTCTTACTTGAGGAGGCACAGGCTTAGGAAAAAGGAAGCAAGGGTACATCTCGGTAAGTTTTGAACTTTGTGTTTTTTATCTTGGCACATTGTGATGGCTTCAGAAACGCATTTTTTAAAGTTAGGAATCATGAAATGTGGAATTGCCTTCTAAAAGTGAGAATATGACCTGCAGTGGGGAAAATCTATAGTGTTCATTTCTGTTTGAAATGTATTATTTTAAAGATTGAGCTGTTTATACTGCCCTGCTCCTTTATTCTCAGAAGACAGCGGAGAATTACAGGCAGTCATAATGAGTATAGTGCGATGTGTAAACAGTATGAAGGCATCATTTTGGTCACTACCCTTCCTCTTAAGTTCTCCCGAAGGAATTTAGTGAGGTTATAAAGGTGATAGATTGACAGACATAAAAACTAAAGGACTCTTTCTATTTGTTGTTATAACACAGTGGTGACAACAATATGCCCTTCCTGACATGGATGGGCCTCATGTTCTGCTCTTTAAAAAGGTGAAATGTTTTATTTAGTTTTCTGTTAAATGTATACACTGAAAATTTCTACGGTTCCACACCCCCCCCATAAAATCATGGTAATAGATTATTATAGCAATCAGATTAAAATAAAAATTAGTAGCCAACATTTTGTCTTTAGTTTAGGACTAATTCTCATCATAAAGAGTTACAGGGAAAAAAAGGTGAGATAGGAAGTTGGAAGCAGCTCTTCTGAAATACAGAAAAAAACCCCAAACCCAACGAACAAAAATGGGTCCCAGTCTCCATGGCCCTACAGTTTTATATAACCCAGATTTTATATCCTGCCTCTTCATTGTCAGGTCATATCCCATAGGTTTCCTGTTGTAATATTTGTGTTTGATCTGGTTGACACTAATACAAAATTTTTTAAAAATCTATGTTACTAAATATTTTAAGTAGAATTAAGGCAGATAGGTAATGTACAGCCAGAGGATAAACATGGCTCTGAATGTGTAGTTTGAAAGTTAGAATGGTAGTATTGCTATAGGGCATTAATTTTTGGTAGTATTTTTAAGTGAAAAATGATCCTTGTTACCATATGGCAGAATATAGTGAAAATCTGAACTGTTAGACCAACACAGCTGTTAAATGTATAAATGTGGTTGTGTGTTTAAAATGTTTTCTATTACAGCTATTATGTGGCACTTCCAACAATTAATGTTGGGCTTTTAATTGGCAGAAACTGGATGTTGTGGTAAGCATCACAGATGTAAGAAATTTGATCTCTCTGGTAATTTACCTGGGAGGAAAGTGGCTAAATTATAGTTCTCAACTTAAATTCTGCAGAATAGATTGGAAAATAGACATTCACATAACCACTAACTGCAAACTCAAAATTATTTGGTTTTACCTTTCTTTATGAGATGTTATCTTCTTTAAATATATAGTGGTGGCAATATATATGTCATATATATACACACACATACATATAAATACACATATATATATATGTCTGTGCATGCATCATTTTAGTCTTTAAATTATGAATACTTGAAGGCTTCTGGAAGAATAATAGTATTAGAAAGATCAGAGGAATTCAAATTAGTTTTCTTTCTTTCTTTCTTTTTTTTGTTTTTTGGTCTTTGTGAGCCAGTTGAATCTGAAGTAACATTTTACAAATCTGTATTGACTTAGAACTGCCAGGAACAAATTAATGAATATGGTTTTCCCCTAACTTTTCAAGTGCATATCTATTTTTAGAGTTCATACAGGACATTGGACAAATCTAAGTGAGACAAAGTGCTGACAGTTAAAATCAGCTAAATCATCTATCAGGCTTTTTTATGCTACATTTTAAGTCCTGATGGACTCTTTTGGTCTTGATTATTATACTTTACTCCATCTGTAAAATAGTTACTCTATCCTTCTTAATGGATTTGTGTGTGTGTGTGTGTGTGTGTGTGTGTGTGTGTTCATATTAAAGTGTCTAAGGATAATCTTGTGACTGTGGGCTCAGAGTAACCTAATTCTTATTTCTAGGCCCCGCCACTTTTCTTTTAACACTGGAGAAGCCGTGGCTTTTGGGTTAACTGGTTTCTTAGTTTGATAGCATCTCTGTCACAGTCCTTCCATAATTAGTGAACTATTCGTATAAAATCACATTATTAGTATTGATATTTTGGACAAAAGAACGGAAACTTAAGTAGATAAAAGTCGTTGAACGGAGACGTAGAGAGAAGCTGAAGGAAACAGGCCTCTTGGGACCCAGAGGCCAGGGGACCTGAGCTCCCACTCATCTGTGTCTGTAAGGGTCCTACTCTCCTTCTTCTTTCTCCTCCTCCTTTCCTCCATGTGTCTTCCCTTCTTTCTGTTTACCAGTCTTTAGTGGACACTCCTTGCATTAGGGTAAAACCCACACCTTCCTACGGCCTGCACAGCTGGGTGTCAGCGAGCCCCCTCCTCCCTTTGCAGCTCACCTCACCACTCAACAGCCACAAAGGCCTTTCCTTCCAAAATGATCCAAACCGTCTCTCTCCTCAGGTGTCTCACATATGCTGTTTCCACAGCCTAGAAAGTTCTTTGCTTTTCTATTCTGATTATCCATTTGCTTAAATGTCCCTAAGTTAAGTTTTCCTTAACAATTCAAATTAAATGAGGTGCCCTTGATGCAACCCCTCACTGTAAGTTTTATTCTCTTTTATTGTACATATCATAATGTACCATAGTACATCTCACTCTCCTGCTGGAAGCTCAGCTTCTTAAAGGAAAAAAAACACATCTACTTTGTTTACTGCTGAATCCCCAGTGCATGCTACAGTGCTGGGCATATAAAGGAGTCTGCCTCCCTAGACATACTCATTATTTTGCATATGATCCAAAATAGTGTCTGCATTTCCTGATATTCCAAGACCTTTTCGGCTTACCTCTCCAGACTTAACTGATAAAAGTTTCACTGTTTCTTATTTTTAATTTTTTGGAGAGAGAATTTGATTGGCTGCTGACCCTAAAAATAATCAAATGTACCTCAGGTGGGGTGTGTAGTCACCCAATATCAAGATGGCCACAAGGCAATAATAGACATTGTGGGCAGGGGAGGTTTTTCCTGTAAGAAGTTTGGGATTAGATTGATAGTCAAAAGCAACCCATGTAGCTGCTACTGTCATTTATAATAGCAATATGAATACTTCCACTACCTCTTTGCTTATAATGAATTCCTATTGGCTAATAAGGAAATTATTAGCTATATATTTCAAAAGTCATAAAAAAAAAAACACTAATACTTCTTTTTTACTTGAACTTTGATGTCCAGGAAATGTTACTATCAAAAGTTATGATAATGTATTTCTTTTTTAAAAAAAATTTTTAATTGAAGTATAGTTGGTTTGCAATGTTGTGTTAATTCCTGGTGTACAGCATAGTGTTTCAGTTATACATATATATCTTTTCATATTCTTTTTCATTATAAGTTATTAAAAATATTGAATATAGTTCCCTGTACTATACAGTAGGACCTTATTGTTTATCTATTTTATATACACTAGTTAGTATCTGCAAATCTGTAACTCCCAATTTATCCCTCCAGCCCTTCTTTACCCCTGGTAACCATAGGTTTGATTTTTATGTCTGTGAGTCTGTTTCTGTTTTATAAATAAGTTAATTTGTGTCTTTTTTTTTTTTTTTTTTTTTTAGATTCCATATATAAGTGATATCATATGGTATTTTTCTGTTACTTTCTGGCTTACTTCATTTAGTAAGACAGTCTCCAGGTCCATCCACATTGCTCAAATGGCATTATTTTATTCTTTGGCAATATATTTCCGGAGTTTCTACAGAATTATTTTAATAGTAAATGAAGGTATATGATTTTTTTTCTTTAAAAAAAGATGCTGTAGAAATTCACAATATCAGAGTAGTGGCAAAAATAATATATGAAACAAGGAGTGTAACCACTTGGCAGACTTTAATTCTATCAGATTATTACATATAACTTTCACTCCTTTATTAAAACGGTAGTTGTAAACCTTTGTCTCACGCAAAACATCTCATAAATTTTGTGTTGTGATCCCTAAACAGGACACAAGTTTGTTGCTAGTAGCATATGTCTTTTGTTTGATCAGATTCTGGGAACTTAAATGTCTGAAACTATGCTTTTGATCCCTTTTGGAATCCAGAGGAGAATGAATGTACATGTCTAATTCATTTTTTAAAAACCTCATGAGCACATGCAGAAAACTGACTTTGTTGCATAGGTTTTTACGGCCTGACAGTATCTTGTGGTCATAACGTGGGGACATAATGCGCCATTTTCATCGTGGTATCTTCACAGTTTTAATGGGAGTTTTACATGTAAGGAAACAGGGACTTAACATCAATTTTGCATCAGCTGTGGAACTTCTGTGATACAGGACCTGCATTGATAAGTTATCAGCTAAGTGTGAGGCAATTTAATATAACAAGGCATCTTAACATTTTTTTCTGGTTATTTCTGTTTTCCTTTCACTGTAAACTATCCCAAGGCCGATAACATACGGCTTCAGAAAATTTGAGGTCAGGTTTGTTTTGCAAACTTTGCATGAAATTATCTTTCTGTTATTATGTTTGTAGAAATATTCATGATCAAACTATGTCTCTGCTAAAGTGTTTAGCTTTATTTTGGTTCCTCTCTAAAAGAAAACTAAGAAAATATTTATCAAATCTGATAAAATAATAACCTGTCAATTGTAATTGTGTATACTTGTAATGATTATGCACTTATTTATGAGGCCAAATCTCAACCGAATATTTGTCTTGGTTAGAGTTAATATACTCAATTGCTTGCTGTTTTCAAATTCCTTTACAAAGTCTTTTTATGTTCTATTTTGAAAAAATAAGAAGGTTAATGTTGTAAGAGTAATACGCTGTATTTACCCATGAACTATTAGCTCATTTAAGCAAAGAAATGTGCAGCAGCTCATGGAGGAATATTTGAGTGGCTCTCTGAGTTCACCTTAGGCTCTGAAATCAGCTGAAGTTACTGAGAACTGTGCAATGACCTGGAAAACAACAGAAGAGTTCCATTGTGACATGGTAACAGAAGAAGGGTAGATGCCACTTAATTGAGGTTACTAAACAAATTGCCTTTTTACTTCTATACTTTCATATGCATATTACACATATCCACACACATATGTTTCTTATATGTATGTTTTCATAAGGTTATTACAGTTATTGAAATCAGAGAATATCACTAAATATTTCCTGCTTAATTTCCTATGCCCTGAGTGAAAACGTGTTCAAATTGGGGAATGGGTTTAAAGGAAAAGGACCCTCACACTAAATCACATGATTTCACAGACATAAGACATTCTTTCAATGGGCATTTCTGGAGATTGTTTTTGGGCTGGATTTTACATATATACACTAAAGAGTTTATTCATAGCATGCATTTTAGTAGTTCTTATGAATATTATTAATCTACCTTACTTAACCTCTTATAGTAAAATATATAATTTTCTGTCATTTTTTGTTAAACAGACTT
Organism: Camelus ferus; assembly: GCF_009834535.1. NCBI lineage: Eukaryota > Metazoa > Chordata > Mammalia > Artiodactyla > Camelidae > Camelus > Camelus ferus. The sequence goes on from NC_045697.1 coordinate 66,787,458, forward strand.
AATGACAAACATCTTGCAAATTAGATTTTCATATATTTCATCTCTTTCTTATGCTCAATTTAATCTATCAAAGCCACACATTGTAGAAGACATCTGGTATTGAGCTTAAGCAGCTGGGTTTCATTTGTAAAGGTTTTGAGCAAATTTCGGTGCTTGCCAACAATAATATAGCAGTTGGCCAGTGTGTTTTCTTTGTGGCAGCTTGGTGCAGTGTGGCAGAAGAGACCTGAATTCAGGATCAGGTGATTTTCCGCTTCTTTGTAGCTTGACTAGAGGGACTGGAGGGTCTGCTGCAGATGTTGCTGTGAGCCCTGGCTAAGTGAGGGCTTGTTGCGATGGCTGTTGAGTAGGAATGTAGGAATCATTCGACAAGGAAGGTGCAATCAGCATTGATCCATCTGAGAAGTGAGAAATCTGCAGTTTTCCTCACAACATAGTTCAGTGTATTTCCTGCATCAGAATCACTGTAGGTCATTTTAAAGATGCAGTTTTCCATACCCCATCCTAAATCTGCTAAACCAAATATTTGGGAGCTGAGCTCAGAAGGCTGCAGTTGATTAAGCTACCCCAAGGGATTTAGCACACACTGGATTAGAGTTCATAAATTTCAGTTCATTTTTTACCTGCAGACAAAACCTGTAACCCTCCTTTTCTGACTAAGAAACTATTTTATTAATGTGTATTTAATAGGAATTGTCAAAATTTGTTTTGAAAGTAACTTACTCACATACCTAGCTTAGATGTCCTTTCATAAAATATGACATTAGTGTGACCTATTGTTTAATAAAACAGTTGTCCTAGCATTATTAAAATATTGCCCCTAATAATGAAGAAGGGATCTTAAATCTTAATTTACTTGAAACAATCAAAATATGAAGTGAAGGATTTCTGGGTGAGTGAAACAAATATGAATCCCAAATTTCCCATCTCTTTCTCAGATACATTAATTCAGTAATTCCTGTCTCCAAACATTCACTGGGCATCTGCTAGGCTCTTGAAAGTCTTTTTGGGGTCTGGCTCCGTGAACTACCCTCAGAAAGCACCCTATTGTTGGGATGCACCTGAGCCCTCAACCCACCTCCAGTTCCACTCAGCATGTTATTCCCAATGAAAATCGTTTGTCTTTGTGGCTCTGTAGGCAGTTTTGGGGACTATTCTGAAGTAAACCAAGTCATAATCCTTTTCTTTGCTTCTGCTGGAAAAGTTATATGCCAGAATTCTTACTTAGTTTAGTATTCTTGTTTTAGTGGTTCTGAGTCCAGAATTAAGTTTTCCAGACAAACACTTAGGAGTTCCAGGGCAATATGGAAACACACCCAGGGAACATGTGGTTGATGTGAGGATTGCCTCCTTGGAAGTTAATAGAGCAGGGGCTGCTGAAACGTCATTAAATGGAAATGTACTTTTTACCTTATCTTGCTTTGGAAATTACCCCTCAAGATAGTCACTTTAGAAAGTGACTGTATACTCTCAGGGGCTTGCTTTAAAATAAACACACACACACCACTTAATGTAAGCGGCAACACCCCTAGAACATATAATGTTAAAAGAGGGTAAGAAAAGGGGCAGTCTAAGTGCGGGGGATTGTCTGGTTCCACGATCCCTGTCATGCATGGGCTCCATCTGCAGCTTTTTACAGTTTTTGGAGGAAGCTCAGTAATGCAGCTGTCTCTAATGTACTGTGAACCTTGAAAAGGAATTTCCTTTCAAGTAAGGACGGAAGTAGTTTGTGTGTGGGATGATGGAGCTGAAGGTTTTGTTTAACAGAAAATAAAGTGCCGTTATGTAAACAAGCATCTACGCAGCATAAAGTCAGGAAGCCCAGTAGAAGTAAATGCTACAGGCACCTACACTCCTGTTTGAGAAAGACCTGGTTTGTTTTAATGATTTACTTGTGTTTCCTCACTTTTTGTGAGAACAGAGGCATCCAGCTGTTAGGTGACTAGGTATGTGAAGTCTCACTGTTACTTCTAGTGGCAGAACCGGAACTTGGGATTCTAGAGTTTCTGTTCTTGTTCTTTTAAGAATGACATTTAAATCTGACTTTAGGATTGCTATTTAGGCTGAATGTTTAGGAAGTACAAGTCTTTGCTATATGAACATTTTATTTAAGAGGCAGATTATAAAAACACCACCACCACCACCACAAATAAATATTCCAGTGTATGACCAAAGCTCAGAGCTGGTAACTTCTGCATTGATTTTCTCATTTGTTATAATATGCACTAGATGGTAAAAAGTGCTGTATATCCAGTCACGTTTAGGCTGTCATAACTTAGTGCTCATGGGAATGCAGTTTACACACAGCTTGTTCTGAGCCACAGCACCACACCATCTGAGATGGGACGAAGTCAACGTTAGGAACACATTTGAGTTATTTTCTCAGAAAAAAAAAATTACATCCTGCCTTGAAAAATGGAGCATCCTTCCCGTTTTCTCTTAAGATTTCCTGCAAATGTTAAGCTAAAGAGGTTACTTGTAAAATATCCTGAGTAGCTCTGACTGCAAACGAGGAACATGACTCGCAGCTTTACACCTTAAGACTGAGCTTGAACAGCACTACAGATTGATTTCTTAATGCTAATAAAGTTGCGAGGTCATTGTTCCTTCCCATTGTAGGATATCGCTTGTACAAAGACCCTTTAGATTAACACGTTGGGTCCTGTGATTTTGAGCAGTTGCTGTAGAATGTTTTAGAATAATTGATGACATGTCTTTGCCAGGTAAAGTTTCTGTAATGTTTATCCTAATTTTTCTACCTGTCCATTGACTGTTTTCCTCAGTAACTGTGAAGCTGCACTGTGATTTTGCAGACTGAATGAGAATACTTGGTCTTTTGTTCTGAGACTTTCTTTTGATTCCTGTATTTGCTATTTAAAGAGTTTTAAAGATCTGAGGATTTCGTATCATCTATTCATACTCACAAGATACATGGAGCAAAATTACCCACCCTCCAAAAAAAGTTCTATAGTGTTTGACTTCATAGTCTAGATTATTTGTTTATTATTCCTCTAGCTTTCAGTGAATCATCACCTTATTTACAAAATAATCAGAATGGTCTAGGGATTAAAAAGAAAGAGGCATTCTTATACCTACATGAAATACTAATCATCTAATAGGTAATAACTGACAGATTTTATTCTGGGTTTTGTGATTCACAAACCCAAGGATACAAACATCAATATTGTTATCCTTTCACTTGTAAATACTTGCATTTATAAATGTTAAGCACAGAGCAGATTAATGATTTTACAGTTTAATAGCTATAGTAATTAGTGTGGTTATGGCCTAGGGTAGATACAGACTGATGCAATGTAAGAGAGTCATAAATATAAGAAAGCAATATGTGTCCAAGGGGACACTGGAGATCAGCAGGAAAAGGGGAAAACCTCATCTCAAACCGTGTATAAAAATCATCTCCAAGTATATCAGAAAGCTAAAGGTAAATTTCAGAAATTGAGAATGTTTAGGAGAAAAATAATAGTAGCTGATGTCCCACATATTGTTCTAAACACTTCATAAATTCATTTAAATTCCACATGGCGTGAGATAGGTGTTTTTATTCCCCCTGTTCTGTAAATGAGGAAGCAGGTTCAGAGAAGTCAAATAATTTGTTCCAGATTACAGAGTGATGCTTGTAGAGTCTAGATTCAAATCAAGGCAGCATGGTGCTTGTGCCCATTCCATTAGCTCTGTGATACAACACCTCTTAGAGTAGATTATCTGTGTAGTTTAAGGTGAAAGATGCAAAAACCAGAGAACATGAGGAAAATGCTTTAGAATTTCTTAAAAGTAGTTAATAACAGCTCAATAAAGCAAATAATGAGCAAAAGAACAGCCTACACACTTGGAAAACATATTGCAAGATGTGTAACTGAGAAATGTTTATTATCAGGTGTATGCAAAGAATGTCTTCAAAAATGAGAAAAATACAAAAAATAAATGTGTCAGAATACATGAACAGGCCATTAACAGGAAAGATGGTAACATAGAAAAGCTAAATAGAGGAATGCAAGTTAAAATAATATGAGCTACCAAGTTATAGTCAACCGATTGGCAAAATAATTAAGTCTGAGATTATCAAGGTTTGTCAAGGATGTGGAGAAATGGGAACCCTTAACCACTGTTAGTTGTAAGCTAAATTGTTTCAGCCATATTGAAGAAGAATATATCATGTTTAGATCTAGATTGTAATTAATAGTAGAAATATTCATATGGTTAAGCAGTAGTTTCTTAGATACGACACCAAAAGCACAAGCAACAAAAAAATAATAAAATGGATTTCATCAATTAAAAACTCGCACTTCAAAACGCATCATCAAGGAAGTGAAAAAAGAGTCCACAGGATGGGAGAATATATTTGCAAATGATATATTCAGTAATGGACTTGAATTCAGGTTATATTAGAAACTCTTAGAAACCAATGATAAAAAAGATAAATAACCCCATTTAAAGATGTGTAAAGATTTGGACAGATATTTCTCCAAAGAATATATATGGATGACTAGCGATCACACAAAACGATGCTCAGCGTCATTAGCTATCCGTGAAATTCAAATCAAAACCACAGCGGGGTACTACTTCACCCACTAGAATGGCTGTAATCACAAATTTAATAACCAGTGTTGGTAAGAATGTGGAGAAATTAGAACTCTCCTAGAAAATGGTGCAGTCCCTTTGGAAAACAGGCTGGTAGTTCCTCAAAACGTTAAACATTCAGTTTACCCTATGCCTCAGAAATTTCACTTCTAGGAACCACCCAAAGGAATAAAAACCAAATGTCCCCCCAAAACTTGTACACAGATGTTCACAGCAGCATCATTTGTAATAGCCAATAAGTGGAAACAACCCAAATGTCCATCAGCTGATGAATGGATACGCTGTATAATAGAATACTCTTTGACAGTCGGAAGTAATGAAGTACTGATACGTGCTATAACATGAATCAACTTTGCAAACATTATGCTAAGTGAAAGAAGCCAGGTGCAAAGACCACATATTGTCTTATTCTACTTACATGAAAAATCTAGAATAGGTAAAACTATACAGACAGAAACCTGATCAGTAACCCCAAGTTGCTTGGGCTAGGGGGCCGGGAACAAGAATGGGGAGGGATGGCTAATGGGAATGGGACTTATTTTGGAGTTGTGAAAATAGTCTCAATTTACATTGTGATATTGTTGCAAAATTCTGTACATATACCAAAAAGGATTGAAATGAACGTGTTAAATGGGTGAATTTATGACATGTGAATTATATTTCTATAAAGCTTCTAAAATATTCATAGTAATGGTAAGTAGCAAATTTAGGATTTCGGGGAGCATGGGAGAAGAGACAGGCACTCATTTGGCTTTATTATATTTTATTCCTTAATGATTAAAAAATCCCTTAAGATTTTTATAAAAACAAGTTGTGGGAACCCAGTATTCTCTAACTTTTTGCAGGGGGGGATTTATTTGTAGAATTTTATATGAGAAAAGAGACAACTAGAAACAGAATTAAGTATATACCCACCCACCAGCCCCCTTTCAGCTAGAAGCACTGTGGGTTTTACTTTCCTCTAATAATTGAAGACTTTGATTCTAGAAAATATTCTCTACAAATGAAATACTGAATTAGGGCTCCAGTATTGACTGTTGTTTTCTCTTTCTGGTATCAATTATAATGTTTTATTTCTGAAATCAGAAATTTAGTGGGACAGTTTTGTCATTGTATCGGTTGGTTTATGAGAAAAATTCCTTGTGATTAAGGGTTACCATTAGTTCTGGTTAAAATCAGATCATTTTTCCTTTGCTAAACACTTAGAGTAGCCCACCTGCAACCCTGCTTGTTCAACTAGTGGGAAAAGATACCTGCTTGGGACAGCTGCTGTTTATAATTTTGCACCCGGGCCTTGTGGGAATCTGTTAATTTGCCTGTGAATCTTTATCATGAACTCCCCTTGTGCAGATGAAGAGATTGTGTTAGGGACAGAGAGCATGCCTGTAGGCTAGGAAGGCTCATTCCTGAATCAGAGGCTCCCGTTGCTTTTCTCCTTGTTACTGCGGCAGAAATGCCTTTCCCGTAGAGTAGTTGGGAAATGGCCCGCACTGACAAGACCTTCGCAGATAGGAGACACTCATAGTCATAACAAAAACATTTTTCCCCAGAATATTGTTTCATGCTTCTCCTACTCAGGGCCATAGCCGTCATTAGGATGGGAAAATGACCTCAGAGCCTTGAGGTTTATACATCAGAGTATTAATAACAAGTGATGCTAGAGTTGATTCAGGATAAGTTGGATTGTGGTTGTGACAGCATTCAAGTACACTTGAAATGAAGTTGCCCTGTAGAATACAGGTTAAGTAAGAGTTCTTTCATTTAACTCTAGAGCCTATAAACATAAGAGTGATTGGAATAGTTTAGACAAAAATCAAAGGATGAGAAAATGTGCAGAGCCAGAAGGTTGTGTGGGGAGCTGGGTGGTGCACAAAAGCTAGATTGTAACTAGACAGACAGTGGTTTTCAAATTGTGGTCCCTGCAGTAGCATGACATGGGAACCTGTTGGAAATATAAATTCTTGTGTCCCAACTCAGATCCACTGAATCAAAAACTCCAGGGAATGAGTCCAGAAAACTGTTGTCACAAGCCCTCCAGGTGACACTGATGTGCAGCTGAAGTTTGAGGACTCTAGACCAAATTATATTGCTTGGTGAATAAGCTTGAACTAGACCTCACAGACAATGGAAATTCATGGAAGATTTGTGAGCAGAGTTATGGAATGATTAGTGTTTTAGGTAGATAGTGGAGTCTTCTATCTTATTTTTCTAGTAAAGGAATTTTAGTTTAGGAAAATATAAAAATACCACCATATCTAGCAATGTGATTTAATCCATAGAAGGGTATGTTAGTTTGTAATCTCTTATAATTAAATATGAGTTGTCTAAGGACTTAACAGAACTTTGGAAGTTTCAAACTTAAGTGATTTTTGTTCACTATAAATTATAAAATGATGCTTCCTTTTGTTTGCCATTTCGTTCCCTAAACTTAAAGTATTTTGCAGTTCTAACAGGACCTAGGTGTACTCTTAAATCCTGGAGATGTTCTCCAGATAAGTTTAGAAACTGGCTGAAGGCATTTCCCAGGTCACTTTACTGTGTAATTTTTTCCCAAATATGTTTTGCATTTTAAATGTTTTCATTTTTCCTCTTAATCTTGTTATGCATCAGCAACACATGATGTGTTGGCATCTTCTGGAATAAGATTTGTTCCAAGTGAAAAGGACTAGGTTCACATTTGTTCCAAGTGAAAAGGACTAGGTTCAGAAAATCTAGTTGGCCAAAAAGTTTACCCAACAGAAACCTATATTGAATCTAAAAGGAATGTGCTCACATTCTCCATCAGAATTAAAATAGAATGAAGCCAAGAAAGCACTATTCAAAATTCGCTGGTCTTTGTTCTGCATGAACAGCATTAACCAAATATATCATTGAGTCCTATAAATAACAGACAACATGTTGAAAAGATCTTTTACCTTTGAGTCTGACATGGGGCTGACTGCACAAAATCTGATTATATCACGGATCTCCTTAAGAGTCTTAAGATTCACTACCATAATTTCACTTTACTTCCCAATGGTTTTATTTTTATGTTAAATGAAATGTTGGTATTAACATTAAGCATTTTTACTCCTTAATGACCTAAGCCTGTAAAATATCCTAGAGCATATTTTACTCAGATCTTATCCAAGAGTTAACTGTTTGGGAAAAGGCAGCAGCCTTTTCTGATGGAAATCAAAATAACTGAATTTTAATTGTTGCCCTGCTATTCAGTACTTATGTGAGTTTGGACATAAGCTTCAGTGTCTCAGAGGATGAGGTGACATATGAAAATATTGAAATAGTTTATATGAAAAGTTGGAGCACAGATATTAAAATAAACATAGAAACCATTCAGTTATTTCTTAATTTACATACTTTAATTACACACCTAGCAACGTCCAGTGTTGTAACATGCCCTGTGAGTCCGAGGGAATACTTGCTGGTCACATCCTGTAGGGGAGGCAGGCAAATACAAAGAATACTTTGAGAGAAGGTACTTGTGTATCTGACTTAAGACATATCAGCTGGGTTGACAGTTAAAAGCTGAGGAGGAGTAATTGGAACAAAAAAGGGAAGTAAGTTCCAGATAGGGGAACCAGCCTGAGCAGAACCCCAGAGAGACCTGAGGAAGCGTGGTATGGCCAGTGGACTGTGGAGGTTAGTGTAACTGCAGAGTTGGAGGTGAGGGGTAGTGAGGGGCTAATGTGAGGTTGTAAGCAGGAGACAGAAGATGTAGCTGTGTGTGGGCCCAGGCTGGGAAGCACATACTCCAGTGGGTTGCATAGGTCCATGACTAGCTGTTAGGAGGAAGCCACATAATCATATTTCCCACTGTCTTCCCTTTTGGTTAATGGCGGTTCCATTCTTGTAGCTGATTAGGACTAAAACCCTTCCCATTATCGTTATCTCTTCATTATCTCTCATATGGTACACACCACCCATTAGAGAATTATTTCAACCCTGTCTATATGGGGCACCCATGTGCACTGCTTCACAATCCCCTTGGGGTTCCCACTTACTGCTGTCATGGGTACAGCCAACAGTTCCATGAAGGCATTACCTTGCTTTATGAAGGTGGACTTGGATACTGTCTTACCCCTTGGCCTCCTGCCCTGCAGCCTCTTTGATGCAGCACGTGGAGCTTGGGCAGGAACCATGCTGTGCTCACACACAACTTGCAAAGAAGAGGCTGATAACTGCCCTGGGCCAGACATGACCAATGGGGGATAGGAGCTGAGCGATAATTACTTCTTTTCTCCCTAGGACGGATAAATACTGAGACTAGTGTCATACCTCTAGTGGGGGGAGCTAGATGAATCATCCTCAATTTGCCATTTCTTTTCTCCCCTGTTTGCCATCCCTGGTCATGCACTCCTGATTCCTGGGGTGACATTCCCTGTAAACTACCTGTTTGCAAGCAGTTGTCTTAGGCTCTACTTTCCTGGGAAGTTAAGGTTATAACAGTGCCTTCAAAACCCACCTTGAATCTGTCCACTTCTCATCACCTTCCCCGCTACCACCCCTGTTCACACCACAGTCAGTGCTTGCCTTCATCACCACAGTCATCTGCTCACTGGCTCTCTGCTTGTATTTTTGACCTTCTAGTCTATCCTTAGCACAGCAACCTGAGTAGAAGTTCCAACAAGGCCCCCTAGGACCTGTCCCTCTTTCCTCTCTGACCTCACCTCCTGCTGCTGTTCCTCTTGCTGGACAAACTGGTACCTGTTGCTCCTTAGGGACCCCAGGTGCACTTCCACCTCAGGCCTCCTGCTGCTCTTTCTTCTGTTTGGAACTCTCTTCACTTTCCCTTCTCAGAAATGATGCCCCAGTGAGGAAATTCTGACCATTCTCTTTAAAATAACCAACACTTCTGTCTCCCTTCCCTGCTTTACTTCTCTCCTGCACTTAGCATAATTAATATGCTTTCATGTTTATTTTGCTTTTCATCTCTTTTTCGTCAGTGAATATAGCCTTTGTCAGGGCAGGGAATTGTGTCTGTATCTTTCCACTGCTATATCCTCGGGCCTAGAACAGAGCCGGATACCTGATAGGTGCCCCCAAGTAATTATTGAGTTAAGCAAGTGAATGAATGTGTGTTTGAGAAAATGTAATAATGGCTGTGGTAAAAGATGATTAGAGGAAGGCAGAGCCAGAGAGCAGAGATGAGGAGTCTGTTGGTAAGAAATGATGAGGGCCACATTTAGCATCTTTTAACAGCATCAGGGAGTCGAGGAAGGATTACAGAAAGATTTAGAAGAGGCAGATAACTGAAATGATTGTGTTGTGGATGGATTGAGTGAGAGAGGGAGACATCTAGGCACATTGTCAAGTTTCTCTTTGGCAGCAGCGTGGGTGGTGGTTATGTTCATCGGAGAGATACTGAAGAAGGGGCAGGTTTAGAAAGGACAAGGAGAGGGTGTAGAGGCTTCAGGAAGAAGGAAGGGGAACTTCAGATTTAAATATGCTGAGTTTGGTGTATCAGCAAGACTGTTAGCATGAAATGATAGAGACCCTGCAGTCAGGTGACTAAAACACTAGAGCTCAGAAAAGGGTACTTGGGTGTTAACTAGTGCCTGGGAAGGGAATTGTACCTGGAGGCAGGCTAGTGACCTTACACAAATCAACAAGAAAAACCATGTATTACTCCATGTTCCTTCAGGAGCATAGGATCCTTAACTGTTGCCGTTATTTCTTTCCTTGACTCTTTTTAAGAAAGTTTTAAAGAGAAACCCTTGAAAAAGAGAAAAGAAAAAATGTCTCTGATTCATTTTTGTTGGGATTTTTGAAAGAATGAAAAGGGCATTTATCTGAGGATGAAGCATCTAAGTACCTCCAGAGTACAAAGAATTTACCTTCAGCTTGCCCTGGGTAGCCTCAAACTCTACATTTTACTTTCACAGCCATCTTCTTTTATTGAAAACATATTGAAGTACATTTTTTTTTCCTTTAGTCACCGGAAATGAGTATGTTCTTTAGTAAAACATCCAGAATGCACTTAATGAAAAAATGTCTAAATGTTTCAAGTAAGATTTCTGGTATATATGTCTCTGTTTAATAATATAACTTTTAAGTGGTTGTGTTCTTCACCAATATATTTTTCATGTGTTTTGAAGCTTAGATTTGTGCCAATGGCTTTCATTCCTCTGGTGATTTTTATTACCTTATTTAGTTGAGAAGAGTCGAGCATTTTGAACTGGTCTTCAACCTAGACATTTATTTAACAATTTGATTTCTCAAGGGAAGACACGCTTGGAAGAGATTACTGTATACAAATCTCTGGGCCAGTAGAGGATAGGCGTGGAAAAGATACTGAATCAAAACCAAAATCACTCTCTCTGATCTGTGACGTCTTGTAGTTGGTGAGTGCACCTTAGCTTTGGGTGATATCTTTGACTGGTTATTTGAATTTAATCCTTGCTATTTGGTCTCATGTTAACACTTTGCATTACATGACGATGTCAGTGATCTCACAGCCTTAACTTGGATTGGATGCTCACGAGAGCACAGAAGCATTAGGGGCTACATGGATTTTGAATGCATACATGAGATCTAAATTATATCGCTGACAGTGAAATTATATACCTTTTATTAGATGGAAGAAATTCCAAGAACCACAATTCCAGTGCCCTAGATAGTCCAGATTTAATTAAAAGGACCTTTTATGTTTACTTAAAAAAGAAGCTTGGATATTTTGGGAAACTCTGAAAACTAAGAATAACTGAATTAGGGTTCTCCATAGGAACAGAATCGATAGGAAATACGTATATTTTTTTCCATAAGGAATTAGCTCAAGTGATTTTGGAAGCTGACAAGTCCTAATAACTGCGTGCAGCAAGTTGGAGACCCAGGAGAGCCAATGGTGTAGTTCTTAGCCCAAAAGTCGACAGCTTGAGACCCAGGAAGTGCTGATATTTCAATTTGAGTCTGAAGGCAAGAAAAAATGTGATGTCCTAGCTTAAAGGCATCAGGCAGGAGAGACGCCCTCTTACTTGGAGGAGAGTCAGCCTTTCTGTGTTGTTCAGGCCGCCAGCCGATTAGATGAGGTCCATTTGCGTTAGGGAGGGTGAACTGCTTTACACCGTCTATCAGTTGTAAATGTTAAACTCATCCCAGGCGCCGTCACAGAAATACCAGAATAACACTTGACCGAATATCTGGGTACCCATGACCCAGTCAAGTTAGCACATAAAGTCAATCATCACAGTAACCTATTTCAGAATCTGTTCAAGTTCAATTAACTAGTGAGCATTTTAGGCATAGCTCTGTAGACTCAGCAGGGGGTAAGACATTTTGAGTATCTAACGAAGTAGAAAGCAGGTGTCAGGTAATGCTTAGTAAGATCAAAATTAAGTAACAGAAAACCAAGGAAAAATGCAAGTTTTTAGTGTTTACACTTTTCACCAAGACATTTTTCTTGTCTATTGAAACTAACTACATGGAACTAAAATTGAGTTCTTATTCTGAACTTTAAATTATTAAAACAGACATTAGGAAAACCATATACATACTTTTTTCATTTTTATTCGTTTTAAACTTTGTTCATATCACAGTACACATTCATCTGGAAGGTGGTAGCATAATAATAAAGTAACGAACCAATGAAAGCTCAGTCTGTTAAAAAATTAGTGTGTCTAGTGGATGTACAAGAAAAAAATTTTCTTTAGCAGTTTTTGCCCCTGAGTTGTGTTAATCTATTCTTGCATCATGTTTGTGGCCCACTGTTTTGTGCCATGTGTCTCTGAATTCAGGTCATATAAAATGTTTCTGTACTTACTGGACATTATAGGTAAACAAAGTTTTGATCTTATTATTTTGCAAAAGAATGAGACCCCTTATAAACATAAGATAATTATTTAGCCACAAAGCATAGCTTAACAAACAGTCATTACACATATCTCCCTCCCCACCTCACCTGTACCCAGTCCATCCAGACTTTAGGAAGGAAAAGATACAATGCAACTGGGGAAATGATTTTAAGAATTTAATGACTGTACTTGGGTTATTTAGATATTTTAGAGTCAAATACAAAGCAAAAATCTGATTATTTTTTAATTTAAGAATAAAAAACATTTAAATGAATTAGAATTCTGAATTTGGCTCATATTGGAAATTATAGAACTAGGGACTCCATTAAATAAGCATATTCATTTTCTCAATATTTATGTCATATTTTCTTCAAGTTTGACTGATGTATCCTTTATCTCTGGTTGCTTCATAATGGCAAGGTAGTTACTTCTACAGTCCAGAGACTTTTGAGGGCAGGGGGTCTCTTTATAGGAACTTACTTGTTTGTCTCTCTTGGTTGAGGAAACAAAAGTTTTAAGAGGAAAGGGAAAACTATACATTTGGAAATAGCAAATATGTTTTCCCCTCTCTTGCAGTTACCTTTTTCAGACTGATTTAGTGAATCAGATGTGGTAGGTTTGGAGAGACTTGTTCTCAGTGAGTTAATGTTTGACTTGCCAGGCCTTTTGCACTTCCTAGGGTGACCTTGGGAACACCGACGTGGCCTTGATATCTTGTGAGCATCTCCCACCCTTTGGCAACTGGGAAATATTCGAGGCTATGGCTTCATCAGGAGAAGTCAGTCTGTATGTTGGTATTACCTGACAGCTGTGTAGGATTGATGTAAAATGCAACACTTTGGTGAATGCTTTCTTTGAAGTCTCAAATCCAGTGTGAAACCTTTTTTGTTTTTAATATGAAAAAGATTTGTGGCACTTTCATAATAGCTGGGCCTGCCCTGTTGATTTAGATCAAAATCATTTCCTCCCAACATCATAACCATTTTACTGTTCAGTGGTGCAGAAGGCAGCATAAAGAGTGAGTGAAGTGTTTTGGATTGTTTAGAATTGCATGAGTGATAAAAATGAAAATATCTCTGGCAGAGGTGATACTGTGGAGAACTTCGTATAAAGGCAACAATGAAAATCTCTCCACACTGAGAATTTCGCCAAGTGTCCTGGTGATGTGAGCCATTTGGACGAATACCTAACACAGCTCCGAACACTTACATTTCCACTTAAGCTTTCATCGTGGCTGCTCTCCTTTGGAGTCTCCGCTGTTTTCTCTTTCAGCTTTCAGGGAGAGAAAACACAAACTCCTCTTAATGTTTAATGAATATTTATGAAGTCCTTTGACAATTAAGGGCTCATTAAAATTCACTTCAAAAGAAAAGAGATTAAAAAACACTTTAAAGACCAAAGCGGAATATGGAGGCAAGTAGAAACTCGCATTTCTCTCTCCCACTGTAAGTCAGAAACACTGCAAATGAGCTGAGATTCTTATCAGAGCGATTCTAGGTAGTAGTGTATGTCCAGTAGGCGGACGTGATTATTGCACGGTGACTTTAACTTTGCATTGGCTGTTGTCTTGGTGAGTGTTTTTTTTTTTTTCCCCCTGTAGATACTAGGAAATCCTGCTTTTATATGACATACCTTCATGGGTAGGAGACCAGGCCTTGTTTAGTCAGACTTTGTGTGTTTAAATCTCAGTTTCAACTCTTTCTCTTATTACATGACCTTGAGCGAGTTCTCAGTGCCTCAGCTTCTGTATTGTAATACGGGAGAAGTAACACTATATAGACTAATAAGCTTGTTGGAAGAAGCACTTGAGTTATTACATGAGAAACACTGGGAACAGTGCCTGGCACTCAGGTTTGCTCTGCTTTGAGAAATCTCTCCTTTCAATTTGGAAAGGGCTTTGTTTTCCCCTGGCTCAGGTGATGCAAAGCAATAGTTAATGAATATTTCTGATAGTTAGCGTCTCTTTTTATTTCCATTTTTCTCTATTCTTTCTTCCCAGGACCCCAAGCCTCTGTGTCCTGCCACTTACAGTTACCTTGGACTGCAGCTGTCTCTTAGTCCAAATATGTCACACAGAACATAGGAATGCATAAGTATATATTCAGTCACTTTGAAAAGCACAGCCTTTTATGAATGAGAAATTGCCAGAGTTATCAAGGTGTTTTGAAGTGAAAGCCGTTATACCATTTTTGCTGTTATTCCATGTCAGTCATTGTTATTTGATACCAGAAATAAATACTTGGACATGAAATCAGATAATGGCCTCGAAAGTTACATGCCTGCTCATCATTATTTTAAATTTGAAATAGAAGTATGTGTTGGGATGAGCAGAGAAGTACTAAAGCATCCATCCACATGTTGCTTTTTCTACCAGGCTTAACTTTTACAGAAGTAAGCATTGATGTGGACACCAAAATTTTGTCTTCTATTGATAAATGTATGCTTTTAAAGAACATCCCACTTATTCCTAAGTAATTTACCATCCTACTTTACACACTACAGGTCATAAGATTAAACTTGTCTTTGTAAAGTGCTGAGTTGCTGTGATTTAACTCAAACCTTATCTTTAAGACAAGCCTCATAAATTGAGTAATAATTAGTCATAGTTTCCACTGGAATTTTTACTGCTTTCACCATCTGCTCTTCTCAGTCTGTGAGAAGACTGGTACGAGGTTGGATCTATTTTACAATAACTAAGTAAACTTTGACTTCTAATAATTATTTTCTATTGAAAAAGTGATTGCTATATTTACAGGTTTTGAGAAGGTGATAGATTAATCTGCTGCAATTTATTCTTCAGCTTTTTCGATGCATCGTAGGGAGACTTTATTTTCACTGGTCATATGTGCATGATTAGTATGTGCATAGTATTAGTAATGACCTCGATGTTAGAAAATAATCATTTCACCATTTACTGGCTATTGTGTACTTGGGCGTGTGCGTACTCCTAGTTTTGGTTGCTGTTGAATTTGCCTTTGTAGTTCTTAGCCATCTAGTCCTCATTTTGGAGTGGAAATTCACTGCAGAACACAACTAATTATTTCCGCATTTTTCTCTATTTTCCACATAGGCACTCAGTACATTAGCGCTAATCAGGCTGCTTGGTGCATGCTACAGGGGTGTGCTCGATAGCCTCCTTCTCCCATAAAGCCACTCTCACAACCCCAAGAGAGATGCCAAGAGCTAAAGAATCAAAGTTGTTATGTTGCCTAATGCAGAGAAGGAAGGTGAACTGTCAATATGCTGTAACTGTAAAACAGGCGTAATTTTTTTTATATGAATGCCTCGATGTTCAGAAAGCATGCAAAAAGAGTTCCCATTGTAAGGAGAAATAGAAAAGTCCAGTGAATAATCTTATCTCTTGCCAAGAGTCCCACTTTGATTCACAACCCTCATTTCACTGTATATGGAGTAAAATTTCAGGATGAAGTGACACTTTGCTTGGAGGGATGAGCTTATTTTGTGTTCTACAGGAATCCGTTATGATAATGTGTATATATTTGCTCTTAGAAAACTACTTAGAAAAGTTATAAAATCTAGTTTTTAAGAAAGTGTTTATACTTGAAAACTTAAATGTCTTTCCTTCAAAAATTTGCAAATGCTAAAATCAGATTGGATGAGCTAGTTTACATCAAACAATGAATTTCTTTGGTCACAAGTTTCAGCTAGTATTACTATACAAATTATTCCCACATACATGGGGCAGATTCTTTAAGGTACTGTTCTAAGCGTTTTATACATATGAATGAATAAATACTACTCTCCTCATTTTACAGATGAGGAAATTGAGGTTCATGGAGGTTAAGTAAATTGTCGAAAGTCCCATGGCTAATTATTCAGATTAATAATGAATTGGGTGACTCATGTAAACAAACTGTACTCCTTGCAATAAGGAGGTGATAGTTGATAGGACAGAATGTATGTCTGCAACTAACTGTTCTTCAAGGCACAGTAAAATGTATAACAAGAAAAAGTTCCATGAGTAGTCAAAAAAAGACATATATTTCTAATTGAAAATGTAACATAGGTGATGAAGGAGAAGGGGGGCTAATATTGACTGAAAGAATATGAGCAGAGGCATAGGAATATAAAACAACAAGGTGCATGTAAGTAGGGCCAGGGAGCAGACCATGGCAGGAGGTGAGGGTGGAAAGATAGCTGGGGTCAGCTGATGCAGCACCTTGAGTGACTTCCTAAGAACTTTAGAGTTAGAGCTTTCTGTTTATTTTGCTTCAGCTTTTTGGTTTTGCAAGTTCATGTGAGTGTGTTGTTATTTTTAGAAGGCAGCAGTGCAAATAATGGATATAGAAGTGGGAGAAAGATCAGAGAGTACTGTACTAGTACTGATTAGAGAGAGGGATAAAGGGGATAGAAAGGAGGGGCTCCAGCCAACAGCTTGTGTTTTGCCACAAGGAAACAGGGCAAACGTAGGAACATGTGTCCCTGTACTGGGGCAAAAGAAATCAAAGCTACGCACACCTGCTGATGGTAACAAGGACTTCTTTTTTTCCTTCCTCTTCTCTCTCTCTCCTCTTTCCTTCTTCCCCCAAACTCTCTTTTCTCCCCCTTTCTCCTCCCCCTCCTCCTCCTCCATTATTATTAGTAGTATTTATTATTAAATGATTTAATGAAAATCTCAGGTCAGCCTTAAGACCTTATATCTGAGCCTTAGTGATTTATAAAAATGGGAATAACTACTGTATTGGCTCTGGTAAGACGTATATAAAGTGTGTGAAAGCTCTTAGAACAGTGCTTCACCTGTAGTAAGTATGCAGTAGTTTTCTTTTACTTGTGGATCATTTCAGCAGTTATTCACTTGCCCGAAGCATACAAAGCACATTGTGATGGCCTTTGTATACAGTAAAAGGTTAATAGGCAAGCCGCTTTCTACACACAACTTTCAGATTGTCTTCAAACATTTTAAAGCAAGTGGCTGTCATACCTATATATTCTCTTAATTGTCTTCCTGTTAAAAACATAGGGCATCAAGAGTCTGATGGAGTCATATAACTGCCGTCTGTGATTATATACCAATGGAAGAGCTGGGGTACATGATTAAGTGTAGACCAGTTTTAAAATTTCACTAACACTGTATGTGGGTGTTACAGAATGCATGTGTGTGTACTTTCTGAGTCTGTTTAACACACACACATATACGTTGATACAAGTATCTTGCAAAGTGTAAGATGCAATAAAGACACAAAATACTGTTAAAAAGTAGCAGCTAATGCTACCTACCAGTTGGTAACACCTTGTGAAGTGAATGAATATGGCCTACAACGCATGCTATTTTTAAGACACATTCATGTATAGTGCTCTGGAGGCAAAGTTGATGTGACATACTGAACAAGTCTAAATATGAGTAAGTAATACTGGTACAACTTCATGTGATGCGTAATGTTCTGTAGTGTGTCTTCATACAGTGCCACAATTATTATCACTGCTAGCAGGAGCCATGATAATGGAAATTCTATATGTCTTTTCTTCCAAATAGTGAAATCACTTTATAAAACAAATTACAAAGTGGTTAAATTGACGGAAATTAGAAATGTGAATTAGTACCAGTGTTAAATAACAGTAGGTCATAGAAAATAGACTTGTGTGTACACATTTTTTTTAACTGCTCTATATCTTTAAATTGGTTCCGGATTCTGATAGTGGCTTTATAAATTAAACAGTTGGAGTGAAAGATGTATGCTTTTCTGTGTTACAAATCTCAGTCTTTACCATCAAGTTTTAATCCATAGATTTCTGAAAAATGAAGGGAACTAACATTTATTGGGCATGTATGCTAAGTGCTTCATATAGTACTGCATTTAATCTTAGAATAGCCGTGTGACAAGTAAACATTATTCCTCCTATTTTCAAGATAGAGAAATGGGGGTCTAGAGGAACTGAGGAGTGTCTCCAAAGGCGTGCAGCTGATTAGCCCAGCTGGGCAGGATCTCCGGCCCATGTGCTATCTTTCATAAGTGAGTCCAGGTTACACTGGCATTAGAGACAGTGTCCAGAACCTTCCTCTCACATCCATGTTCCAATGTTTTGCTCGTTAATAATTTAAGATATAATTTAATTGAATTGGCTCTGTCAGAGTAGGGTCAGAGTCTTTCTTGTGTTTGAAAATTGTATGTCTAGGGGACAGAAGGAGTATCAGAAAAATTCAGCTGCTTTTTTGCATTTTGTTTTCAATTTTTAAAAGTGGAGGTTTTATCAAATAGCAATCACAGTAGAACATACACACACCCCTCTCAGAAATAATCATTAATATATGGCAGATAATATTGTTTGTACATTCTCTCACATTAGATGACTCTTGAAACCTTCATAATAGGGAAGTTGTTCCACATACGCAGTCAGCAATTTATGTATGCCTGCTGGATGCCTGACATTATTTGAGATGCTGAGGATGTTGTGGTTAACCAAAGAGGTAGAATTCTTACTCTCATGCAGTTTATACCCTGACTGGAATATTATAAATATTTCCCCCAAGTGTGAAGTAATAGCATTTTTAAGACCACATGTGAGAAATACGCTTTCAGAGTTTCTCCATAAAATGTTTTTAGATGGAGGAAAAGGTCTACTAAGCATATCCCTTCTTTAGGGTTTTGAATGGTATACATTCTGACTTTTCTAAATTCAGAATTGGCTGTTTTCTGCAGCATAAAGGAAAAACTGATCCGTGTTTGGAAATCAAGACTTAAACTATGGTCAAATCAAGACATTAACATAAAGTTAGAGAAAAGCTTATCTCATTATGGTCAACCTTTCAGTGTTCAATATGAAAAAGAAAAAGTAATCAACCATACAGAAGAAACAGAAAATACTGCCCATGAGAGCTTACAACCAAAAAGCAAAACAAAGCGAACAAAAAAATCAACCAGGACTGGTTAGTGCCATATTTGGCAATTTTTTTTCTCTTTTTTTACTTTTTTTTTTTACTTTTCTCTTTTTACTTTTCTGAGAATGTGAACTTTCTGTACCTGTTTATTTTACTTTCATATTAATGAATCATTTCTTCTTAAATGTTCATCAGCATTTCATAATGGGCAGCATCTAAGTGGTGCTAGCTTAATTAAAGTTCTGTATTTTAATTGTGTTAAATACCAGTTAATAACATTAAAACATAAATTTACATTGATAATTGCTTTCACATGTATTTGAAACACAATACTTCTGCAAGCAATCTAGTATTTCTAAGTGAAAATCTCTCTTGAGCAGCTCAAAAGGATTCGATAATTGTATAAGTTTCTTCATTTTTTCTTTTAAAAATTATCTCTTTTACTCACTCCTACTGTTCAAAATTTCTCAACTTATATTAAGTATAAACTTTATATCTCTAATGGCCAATAGTTGGTCATCTAGTGTGACAACTTTCAAAATATGATTCTCAAGTGTAATAATAAGATGTATTAGTAACATTTGCACTGATGGTACAAAGGAAGTAGTGGTTAGAACTGCTGATAGAACCTTAGCACAAATCAAGACAGAACACCAAACTGCACTCCAGTCTTCACTGCCAGGTATCACAATAAACACAGTAAACGCAGTCAACCAAACAGGCCAACTGGCCAGACACCCTACGAGCTAACCAGACACCAACATCCAACAAGAAGCTACCTTCATTTAGTAATATACTGGATGAAGCAGTAAAAATTACTAAGTTTATTGAATTCCAACCTCTGAGTAGATATCCTTTTAATATTCTGTGTGACGAAGTGTGTAGTAGGTAGAATGAAATTCTTCACCATACTGAAGATTTAATGGTTACCTTGACGCTTTTTTTCATGAAACGCAATTTTGCTAGAGAGAATGACTGACAGACAAACTGTGGTTATTCAGGCATGGGTATTTGCAGACATATTCTCAAAAATGAACAAAGTGAACTTCCCACTTCAAGGAAAACAGCTGATTGTGTGTGTGTGTGTGTGTATATATATATATATATATATTTTTTTTTTTTTTGCTAATGATAAAACTCAAACTTTCAAACAAAAATTAGGATTTTGGAAAGCTTGTATCCACAGGACTGACCAGCATAACTGAGTGAACCAAGAATTTTTCTCCACATAATCAATGCCATTGTTTCATATTCATGCATGTGTGAAAAATCCATTCAAAGTACATGACAGACAGTAGATTTTAATTTATCAGAATATGAAAATTTCAGTAGGGTTTCAGATTCCACATTGCGTCTAACTGAAGAGACACCTACCTGCCCAGTGTGTGTATAGTATTAAAGAATAACCACTATTATGAAAAAAGTCTGTTAAAAGATAGCTCCTTTTCCAACTTTATGTCTGTGGCTGCATTCTCTTCATATATGTCAAACCCAACATATTGCAATAGATTTAATTCAGAAGCAGATAGCCAATTTATTAAGTTAGACATTAAAGAGATTTGCCAAAATATAAAACAGTACTACCTTTTTCACTATTATTTTTTGAAAATATGTTAAAATGGGACGGTTCATTATCATTTTACATGAATTATACCATATTTTAAAACTTCAGTTTTAATTTCTAATATGATAAATATTGATAACTATAATCCACATAAACACCAAATTTGGTGTCCTTAATGATTTTTAGTAATGAAAAAGGATCTGGAGAACAAAACGTCTGAGAATTGCTCTCTAGAGGAGTCGTTGCTTTAAAAGTCAGAGAGCAGAGCTTCCTCCCGCCTTTGCCTGCTGTTCACTTGATGGTTCTCAGGAAAATAACCTCTTCCAGCCCTAGTCCCGTCATGTATAAATGAGTATTTTGAGGGTTACATTATATGAGATTTATAAACAAATAATTGGGGATAGACAAATAACATCTTATTTAATCCTCTTAAAGACTCCTTGAAGTGTAAGTACTGTTGCTATGAAGTGTTTGAGATTTAAAAAGAATTAAGACCTGGCCTGAGGTCACACAACTAATAAATGGCAGAACTGGGATTCTTACACTTTATTAATATGATATTCACTACCCACTTTTTAGGCTATAGATAATGGAAAAAGAAGGCGTATCAGGAAAGTGGAAGTTAACATAGAACTGTAATGTGTTTGAAGTAGGAGGGAGGTTAGAGAACACATCTTCCTATCATCTCGTTTTACTGATAAGATAACTCAGGGAGCACAGGTACACCGCTGTGACCCTTACATCGCTTTGAACCTGGCAGCATTCTAAACATACTTGTTCTCGTCCTTTCCTAGCCTCCAGTTCTTTCCTTGGCCAGACTGAAAGACCTTCAGTATCTTTGGCAAGAACTGTACTTACCCGTCCCACACAGATGCCAATGAAAACAAAAACACACAAAAACAAACAAGAAGACAGGGAGGTTGTGGTAAAAAGCCATAACCTGCTTTGACTACTGCTTGACCCTTTCTCTGAGTTTTTCATGATTTTGATTTTTTTTTTTCAAACTTTAGGAACTCAGTGCTTGTTGGAAATTTAGCTGAATTTAAGTACTTTAAGAAGGGAGTATTGGGGGGACTTAATACTGTGATACAAAGACAAAGGGAACTGATCGTTGGGAATAGCAAAGTGCACATGACTGTCAGGGTCGGACAGCCCATCTTGGAGCAGGCTGGTAAGATTCCACGATAAGTCTTTCGGTCATTTCTAGAGAGGAGGGCGCAGTGCTAACTATGTGTGCTGATGCTTCCTCTCTGCACCCACGACCCCTTGATACCTTATGGATGATGGAGTTAAGGTTTGGTACCACCACTCTGTTTATTCTTTTTGTGTTTCTTCCTAATTTGTTCCCATTTTACTATTATTGAGTAGGATTAAAAACATGAACTTCATCAATGGAGTTAATATGCTATATCAGAGCAAAATTCAACCTTCATTTAAACATAGTTTGTGTAAATAATTAGCTCAAGGGAAATGAAAGTTACTTCCGGGCTGCTCTGTGTGTTAGTTTAATTTTGGAGATCCTCAACTGCTGTTCATTTTTGTCTGTCCTATGATTTTTTTTCCTTTTCTCTAATACATATTGTCTACTTTTAGTCTGTTCAAACCCCTTTTCAGTAAACTTGTTAATGCAAACCCACAAGCATACGTAATGTAATAGGTATGTAATTTTCCCTAAATATATAAATATAGACATCAGCTTAAAATCTGCCTGAAATGATGTGGGTGAAGTCAGGGATACCCATATGTACATCCATATCTAATATATAAAGATACATGTACTTAGTTATGAGTGATTTCCTGTGCTTGTAGCCAGGCAGACTTGGACTGGTTTTCATTCCTCCCGTCCATGAGTGTCACTGTCTGAGACAGTGGGAGGTTAGATGTCCTTTCCCAGACTGTTCATTTGGTAAGGGTAGTTGGAAGTAGTTAGAGATACAACACGTTTTGGTGTTTGGGAATCTTTTGGTCACCAGAGCAGCCACTGCTTCCTCCTGCACAGAAAGACCCACCATCCCTCTCTTTGTTACCCATCCAGGGAACGTGGTCATGGGAAACGCAGTCACTGTGTGGCACTGCTGTATTACCGTGTTGACTCAGGGTCATCTCCTTCACACTCAGTTTCTGATCTAAACAGGTGTGTTTGGCTGAGTCTTTTCCAGTGATCTAATTCATTCATCAGTATTCCTTCCCCAAACACATCCTGAGAACCTGCGTTTACTGCCTGCACCTTACTTGGTAAGTCATCGCTATGCTGGTTTTCTAAACAAAACATTCTGGACATTCTGGAGGTTTCTAAGTCGGTAGCGTAGCCAAGGCTAGAAATCACAATTCCTGCACCTGTTTGGAATCTAGTTATCCTGTTATACGTGTGACTTGGCCTATTGTAAGAGCTGGTGCTTGATTACATGATTTGTGTATAAGTTACTACATTTTGCTATAAAGGCACAAGCATAAGCATCTCAGGTTTTCCTTTCAGGGTTCCTTTGTCCTTTCTTCCCAGTACACTCATTTTCTCTTTGTCCAAAACCCTTCTTCAGCTGGGCTCATCTAGCCTGGGAAAATGGCTCTTTGTTCATAACTCAGGAAGGAACATATGAAGGCAAACCATCCCATGTGAGAGACTGTGATCTCGGCCGTGCATCTGGGGGTGTGAGGAGAGATGGGATCCAGCAGGCAAACGACGGGGTAGATTCCCCAGGAGGACGAGCAGAGATGAAAGCTCACAGTTAGGAGGTGTGTGATGAGTGGAGGAGGGTAAACAGGGTCATTTCACACCTGGTGTTTCCTGTATTCTCAGTGGGGATGGGAGGGAAGAAAGGCGACATCTGGATCTTCAAGTATATTGTTTTTTTTGAGAAGCCACTGGGGACTGGGAGATAAGAAATGAGGAAGGAGGCAGAAAAAGTTCTCAGATCCAAAAAAGGCCTATCCTGCACATGTATTTGAGTAGAGGGCCCCCGCCCTTGTCTTCCTCGTGCATTGTATAACACTAGTAGTGGGTTGCTGCTACTGAGAAGGGAAGTAAAGCTGAGAAGCTTGACTTGTGCAGATAGCAAATTTATAGGAAGATTTATCAGCCACAACCAACATTGCTGCAGGAGGGTAGAGTGCCGTGCATCCTTTTCTGAGCGTTCGCTCTTGTGCTGGGCATGAGCACCCAGGCTCTGGATGATGGACTGAGAAGAAGAAACAAGAAAATGTGCTTTAAAAGTTTCAGTTTTCTTATTCACTGGAGGGACTTGTTCAGTAGTGAGACGTTTTTGAGGTTTGGAAAATACTCAGAACATTTGGGGAAAAGAGACAAATTTTGTGCTAATTGTTACTTGTGGCTCCTCCCTGTGGACCTACTTGTGGGGAGTGTGTGTGTGTGTGTGTGTGTGTGAAAAGGAAGGGTTATATAAATACTACATCTTTTGAATGAATGTTTATATGGTGGATAATTATTTTTTTAAGTCTAAATTGATTATTTTAGATCATTAAGAAACATAACCAGGAATCTATGACTATTAGGTCATTTTACTGGTAGGAAGAATTTTTCTGTCTTTGATTGGGAATCCAGTCATTTAATGGTAGGAATTTCCTTCTAGTCACTATTTTTAAAAAATTAAGAACATGTCACGTTTAAGTTGCTGTTTGTGTTTAACAGAGGTTTTGAATGGCTAAGTACAGTTTTTTAGCATAAACCCTGGTAATTTCAGAATTGAAATACTACTGTCATCTTTCTGTCCCAGGCTTAGTTTCCCCAAGAGCAAGTAGTCATTAATATGAACCAGTTTCCCTTAAGCATTTGTTACTAATATCCTAACATTGGATTTTGTTGTGGTTACCATAGTTTTCATGATATGACAAAAACGTAGGTTTGTTGATATCAAATATTTTATTCTTGTTCAACCTGTTGTTTTGTCAGTGAAGTAGAACAGAAGAGGTGATACTGAAGAAAACATTAAAGGTTTTCTAAGAGGTGGCAATGGATGTGGTGTTACTAGCAGAGATGCTTTTGAACAATACTGCTAAGGAATAGGTCTAATGAGATTTGGGATGTTTTTAAAAATTAGTCAGCATTAGTGTAATGTTCCTTCAGGGAGTGTTTGTAATGCCCACAAGAATGTGTCGGTAGATGGGTCGGGTTCCAAGCCAACCTTCAGGCGCTTTTAGTAGTTGACGTGACACACACCTGTGTGTTCTCTTTTCTGACCTCAAAATTGTTTTGAAAAGCTCCTGACATCTGGAAGTGTGAAAAAGAGCAGATTTAGATTTGTTTTCTGACAAGTAGGAATAATAAGTTCTAAACGTAGTGTGTTTGCCTGCATGTGGTACTTGCAGGAAGGGCCTTGTTTATCTCATATCCCTCTAATCAGCTGTGGGGTGAAACCTCCAAGGTTGCAAGGTAGATTAGTATTTTTCTTGAAGCATTTTAACATGTGAGAGATTGGAATATGTGTGTGTATATATATATTTATATAATAAACGTAAATACATGAAAAAGAGCACTCAGCTTGTGTTTCTTTTTCTTGGGAATAGTCATTTAGAAATTTTCTCTTAAAACAGTTAAATTGTTTGTGAATGGGAGTTAGCTATGGCTCAGTGGTACAGCACATGCTCAGCATGCATGAGGTCGTGGGTTCAATCCCCATTACCGCCGTCACAAATAAATAAATGCCTGATTGCCTCCCCACCAAAATAAATTAATTAATTTTAAAAAATTGTTTGTGAATAGGAATCGTGCTGGTAAAGAAAATTGATCCAGTTCAACTTCACCTTTTAGATAGTGGCAAGTAAAGCTTTCCTTGACAATATACGTTTGCTCAGCACCAGTGTTATCATAAATGCTGTCACTTAAGAGAAAATATCTATCAAGTTCCAGTGAATCTACTTTGAACTCAGACTACCCTGCAATAACTTTGGTAACTGAACCAACTGGCCTTTTAAAGTATATGTTATAATATGTTTTACATATTATATTATTAAATAAAATGTTTAATGATTTTACATTTTAGCATCCCTGGGACCCTAGATGGATTTTTATTAAGTTCACAGTTTTTCTTTTCAAAATTAAGCTTCACTTGGTTTGGCATCACCAGCTTATTCTTTGCAATCTGTTTAATTGAGTAGCTTCTGCTGTTTATCCTAAAATGCAGATAAATGGCTTTCAGCACACTGTTTATAGTTTAGTAGTTCCTGAAGTGAGTCAGCATTATCTGCTAGCGTCTACATGTCATAACTAATGATCTCTCTGCTTATACTTTCTTGCTAGTGAGGAGACACTGAACTCTACAAAGGCAAGAGCTCCCACACTTGGGGGTGGGGGTACTGTTTGAGATGGTGCCTATTGGACAAGGTTACCCCCCCCCCCACTGGTATGAAATGGGAAGAGAAAACATGTCCTGTACCATGATTTCAGCATGCACAAAAGCTGCTCTGACGTGCTGTATTCTAAGGGCTGGGGTGAAAACCTTTTAGGAAGTAGCTATTTAAAGGATTTGTTTTATTCCAGATTGTTTGTCTAATTAATAATTAGCACAAGTTTAATACTTTTCTGGTCAGGCTGTTTGACTTGGTGATGGAGAATGGGAGCCACCAGGAAAATTTCATATTAGTACCAAATAGCTACTGCGGTTTTAATGATGAAAGCAGATATTTTTGTCTGCCAAGAAAGATGGAAAGAAAATAGATAACTTTAACTGTTAACTAATCCTCTGTCAGAAATGGGGCCTGTTCACTCTGAAAGGTCCTCATGCTCTTTCCTTAAGGATGAAACATAACAAAACAGAAAACCTCCGTGAGACTTCACTCCCGGTGAGGAGCAGCAGGCCTGATGACCGTGATGGTTAAAGCTGCCGAGTTTGGCCAACCCCTGATTCATTAAATAATGAGAATTCTTGCCTCCTATACTGAATTATTCTGTGGGTTTTTAGGTAGAGAATAGAACATTTTGTAGTTGAACATAGAGAATGGTTTCTTAGTAGCTGAAATACCAACTCTTACATTTTGGTAAAATATTTTGTTTGATCTCACTTTATTTTTGTCCAAGTGGAAAACTTTCTAACTGAAGTGGCTATTTGAGATAGACACCGTCCTTGGCTCCCATATTAATATTATTGTTGTTTGGAAGCATTTTGGTCATTTAAATAGAACGTGAGTAAAGATGTCTTACCTTGTTACTCTGATACTGAAATTTAAAATCATGTACCCAACTTATTCAAATATTTGAAAGAGAAAGAACCTAACACACAGAGATACAGCTGCCTTATATAGGAAGGGTTGAAAATTAAGAGCCATTTGAAGAAAGGGTGTATGAGAGGTAGTTATTTTTCATGTAGCATCTTAGATTCAGGGTTTTTGTTCTAGTTTTGGTTGTGTTATGTGAGATAATCATACTGGTAATTATTTTGAAAAGGAAGAAGGAAACATTTTGACCTTAGAATATAATGTGTGTGCAGGTAATTATTGGCATAAATGAGGAGATAGGAATTGGATAAAGAAATATAAAGAAGGAACATTTAAAAATAAGATCAGTAAGACTTCAAAGCGTAGGCCGCTGAGACTACTAGGCTTTATACAATTTAAAAAATTTGAAAATAAGATTATTTTGAAGAATGTTTTGAAAACCGAAGCCACTTGTTTGTTGAAAGAGCAACAGCTTGAGCAGCATCAGGCCAGGATGCCCCAGGGTGTGCCGTGCCCAGATTTCAGGTGACACAATCATTGTAATAACATGGTCTCAATTCAGATCTTTCCTCAGTGTTTCTGCCCGAAAGTCAACAAGACTTTTCTGCTTTTGGCAATCTTATGCCAATAAATGGAAGCAAAGCAGATGGTGGGTCAGAATCTCAGCACTATTTTCATGGCCACTTATGTATAATTTCAGAAAAAACTTTTGTCTTAAAATACTGAGTCTGTATATTGCTAGTCACATACGTATCCAGGATCCAATTCAACTATCTTATTTTACTTTGGATGCGTAGAGCAGATTAAGGGGCATTAATATAACATTTTGTGGCATGATTCCTAAATCTTGATCCTCCACCCGTTCATATCAGAATGTTTCTTGGAGCTTTAAATGCCCTTTTATCTTTCACGCTAATGTCTACGTGTAAAGGAAAGCTATGAAACTTGTCAGAGTCTGATGAGAGAGGATGTTTTTATGGACATAGGAATTTCTTTGGACCCTATTGCTCCTAATGTATATCATATGGACTTTTTCTAACATTTTTAATTAGTAGCTAATCAATGAATACAAAAAAAATAGCATAAAAAGTTAAACATTTCCTTTGATATATATCTTCAAATTATGTGTACTTTTTGAAATTGATGTATTTTCTTCACCTCAGCTCTTTTTGTATATATAAATGATCTTTTTTTTAGCCATCTGCTATTGGGAAAGAGTGTCTGTTTTTTGGGTAAGGTTTTAGATTATTTAAAATGGCATGGATACTGGCCTGGGGGACAGATGGTTTTGTGTTTATATAAAGTATAAAAGGAAAAAGAGTGAAAGTTTTGGTGTGAGTGAATGGTCAGCAGCCCTTTTATGACAAAAGAACAATAACACGAAAAGTAACGTTTATTCACTCTCCCCGATTAGATTTTAAGGTTTGTGAGCAGAGAGGCCATTTCTTCTTCTCTGTGAAACCAGAGTGTTTTGAAGTCAGCTTTGTCTATGATAAATATTTCTTAAATCAATCTGGAGTTGCTAACAATTTTGTGCTGGTTAAAATAAATATTTTGTGCTAGTTTAAATCGTCCATGATGAATAGGATAGGTATGTCTCAAGTATAAATTTTATAGCAAAAATTTTAATGAGTTGAGTCCAGTGACATGGTGAACTTAAAAGATAAAATTAATTGTAATAATTTGATTCTCAATTTTCCCAACATTATAAAAGGAATTTGATACCTAGAATAGGTAAAATTCTTCAAAGATTTTTAAATGTTTATGTAGCTATCAACTTGTGAAGTTGTGCTTATTTTAAAATAAGCTAAAGTATTGCATGTTGAAGTACCATTCTAAATGTCAAAAGAGTAATATCAAAAAATAGATTTCTAGATATTTAAATGTGTATTTTTCTGCTTTGCATCTAATCAGAGGCAGCTTTGAACCATCTAGAAATGTTACATAATATACTGTGGTCAGTGACTTTTTTTCCCTTTTCTTTCTTTTCATTTATTTTTGTGATTCTAAGGTTTCCTTTCTCTTTTACCTTTCCACTGTCATATGCCATGTATCCTGAGCATAGTTCAGTGTCTGACCAGAAGAATCTCTCTTGCCAGTTTGTAATCAAAGGGAGCTCTGAGAAAAACAGCTGAGCTGTATTAGGCAACCACAGTCTGGACGGCATTTCTTAACTGCTGAATAACCCATCACAGGTGCAGGATTAGTGCTGCCTACGGTGCTGGGCTTTCTAGTGGAAACCCCTAGCAGTTCTGTGCCGCCGCCTCATGTCTCATCCCAGGGAACCCGGCAACGATCTGTCGAGCATACAGAAATCAAAAGTGAGTAGTGGGAGAAGCTTTATGTCTTGCAGAGGCTGCGTGCCCTTCCAGAAACACAAGCAGGATTAGTTAAGCCAGTTCTGGCACACACCAAAAGGGTGATGGAACTTTGTCTTGGCATGGAGGGTGGAATAGGACAGTTCAGGGGGTTCAAAAACTTTCTGCACAAAATTACATGGCAAGAAAATGCAGGTTAGTTTAGCTGTCCCAGCAGTGTACAGTTTAGGTTACTTTAAAACTACTAAATGTTTTGCATGTATTATTTTAACTTCTGTGTTCTATGTGTGTTGGAGTCGGGGGGATGTTGGCTCTTACACATTGTCCAACTCTGTCATGGTTAAAATCAAGTGTTGCGACTGTGTTAAGTCCTTGTGGTATAATTTGATTGTTTGTAGCTTTTGGCATTTTGAGTTCTTCTGCTGTCTATGACATGGAAATCTCAACTCATGGGTTATAAAAGTCAAAGTTGCTTTCTTGCTGGTACAGTATTTTTTTAAATGTGAAAATATTGTAAAGTATAAATTAATGATTTAAATATTAGAGCAAATGAATATTTTGAAAATACAGTTTCTGAATCTTTTTCTTTTCATCAGGAGGGCTATGAATTGTTTTAGCAAGGTAAAGTATACAGTCACAGAAACTAGGACAAGAGTATATTTGAGTAATTCTTGTCATTTTTGGTATCTATCTTGGAAAACTTTACTAGGAAGCATAACACATACACATAACAAAACCGTGTAGAGAGCACTGCAGGTTTCAGACAATTGTTTCTTCAGTCTCTTCAGTTTTTCTCCTAAAACTCTATAATGGCTTTCTGATATTCAGATTGTTTTAATTCATTTTATTGCTGGTTATCATTATTCCATTTTGTTTTACCAGAGATAGGCCTTTAAACTCTTTGGTGATGACAGTAGTTGATAATACTGCATTTTTAAGTTTTTAAATATATCTATCTGTATTCTGTATATTTTGTGCCTCAACTATTTGAACATTTGAAATAGCAATATATTTCTATGTTTAAGGTCAGTATGCTCCTTAACTAAGATATCCTTTAACAATTATCTAATTAGAGAATGCAGAAAGGATTAGAAACAGAGAGATCCTAAATGCTTTCCAAGTTTTTTCTTTGGGGAAGAAGAACAGCATGAACCTGGTGATGTGGTTTCTGATGTGTCTGGTTTCATGGTCTCTTCTCTTCTTTACGTATATATCTGTTCAAAGTAGTTTTGCACATCAAGCTGTCTTAGAAGTGCTTTGCAAAGCTGCAGACTAAGTCTTTGTGTGATGGCGAGTTGAACATCTCCTTTGATTAGCCTCAGAACTCTGTGAAGCAGAACACTGATAGAAACATCACTGAATAAAACCATAGCTCCTGGCTTGGCAGTCTGCCAAATCCTGCTTGATTCTTCGACATTATTGTCAAAGAGGCTGTGGTTCGGTTTCTTTTCCGACAATGTGAATTTGAACAGACACGTTAAGTAGTTTAAAATACAGAGAGATTTTAAATGTTTTAATCATCCTGTTAGCTGTGATTATACTATTTTATGGATGTAGATTCAGTTTGATGTTAAATTAGCTTTAAACATCACAGTTACTTGCTTTTTAAGTTTATTGTTTCTTATACTGATACTTTTATTAAGATACTTGTAATCATGTTCTGTTTTAGAGTATTTTCAAAGACTTTTAAATTTACATGAACATTTTGCTTGAATTTCTCCAAATTCAAAGCCTGTTAGAACCTGAGGGAGAGGCTAGCTGCTCTTTTACCTTTAAGGAGTGTTAATGTGACGTCTAAAGAACTGTAATTGCTGTCATAATTCAATTACACTGTTTACTCAGGCTCACAGCTCCGTATTAGTTATTGACAAAATATAAATCTATACGTTGTATGTTCACATTTACGTAATATTTTTCCTTTTCATGATTTGCGGAAATCATAATCTAGCTTCCCATAAAATAAAACACTTGAATGATTGAAGCTTTCACTTTTTATCCAGATGTTTTGGGGTCTCTTGGCAGAATTTTTACGATGTAAAATGTTGAAAACGTGATTATCATACAGAGCCTGAGTGATGTGGTAACCCGTGGGTATGTTAAGAAGAGAAACGATTGCCAGTAAATGGAAACATGCAAAATATTTTATTGTAAAAGCCCTAGTTTCCACAGAGAGCCAGCATATCTCTAACATTTTAAAACGAATGTGTTTTCCTTAACCTATTCAGTAGTGTCAACAATGAACCACTGAAATGAAAAACTAGTTTTGGTGCTTATGTTTTCCATAAAAGTTATGGGTTGATTACTGCTACCCCTAGTAATCTTCCCTCCCATGCCTCCTATCTGGGACTTACTTATATTTGACAATTCTGTGTGGCGTTATGACATTTATTGTATTGTTTCATAGGCTGTTTTTTGGTTTTCCATATGTAATTGATTTGCCTCACCATGTTCCACATGCAGTTGATTTGTCTCACCAGCAAGATCGTTATTTTATTGAAGGTACTTTAAGTGCTCTGGGCCACTGTGGTATGCAGATGGAATGGATTTAGTGATTATTTGCTAAATAAATGAATATACCACAGGAAAAAAAGAAAGTTATTAATAGGATATTAGTCAACCTTGAGCAAACTATCATTCTGTTTCTTAAACCAAAAAGCTCAATATTTTTTTATAGCCTTTGTGTGCACATGATGACTCTAGAAAGGGAAGGTCAATGGAACTGAAGTGAAGCAAACAAAAGGGATATTGAAGAGGACGAGAGAATCAGGATAAGAGAAAGAGCGTGGGAAGGAAGAGAAATAGAAACACACAGGAGATGAAGGACTAGGGAAAAGGGACAAAAAACAATTGAGGGAGGAAAAGAGAAACTCCTGAAGAAAGAAAACTAAACAATTGAACAGTAAGCTTCAACAGCACAGAAAACAGTAACAACTCACTGCTATTCACATGTGCAAGGGACCGTGATAGGTGCTTCACTTGGAATGTCTCATCTGATTCCCCTAGCATGCCAGTGTGTGCTGCTGCTCTCCACATCCTCTGTGAGGAAGGATAAGGCCGCAGAGCAAGGTGGTAGCTGAGCTGGGGTTTGAACTGTTTCGTCTGTTTCATCCTATATCCTGGTTAAGTCTGAGTCCGCTGCTTGGTGACCAACCTCATACTGGTTTCTCACCTGACATTTTCCCCCTCCTCAACCTGCTAGCCCAGGAACTCACCACCAACAGCCTCCCTTGTCCCTCTTTCCTCCGACTTCAGAGTCTCTTGAAGGAGAAAGATTCCAGAGTAGATAACGTCACGGTTAATAATGGAAAGTCTTCTACTTTATATGTGTGATTTTGCTTCAATACTTTTGAATTGGAATTGTTTATGTATTTTTATTTTTCAAAAGAGTTTTAGGCATATATCCCAACTTTTTATTAATGATTGGGCTTCATGTTGTTCATATATTTTTTTTAAGTTCTTATTGCAAACAACATAGAAAATTTGTTTGAAAATGTCTTAGTATTAAGAAAGAGGATTAGGCAATGAAAATTGAGGATTTAGGTCAGGACTTTTGAATACACTTTATTAGATAGTAAATTAAATCATTAAATTGAGTTAAATGTTTCAAGGCTTAAGTGATAAAAATAAAGATTAGTTATCTATAAACCCACCATTCAGGATTACTAAAAGTTATTTTGAAAATTAATACTGCTTTTAAGCTCTGATTCAAGTTTCATTCCTGTGTATTATAGGCTTTTGTTTTTAACCAAGGTACTGTTTAAACCAGTTTTGGTTGAGAAAGGAAATGAGTATTGATTCACATTATTTATTATTGTAATAATATAGGTAGTAGTAGAATGGACTGTTCCCAAAACATTGCTAAACAGTTCAGTACTTTCAGATTTTTCTTTCACTTATCTATCTACCCAAGGCACTTGAAGTACAAACTTGGGTGAAAGGAACTTCAATTTCTCTTCTTGCTCTGGCCTGCCCTCTGGTGAAGGTGAGGTAGAACAGAGAAGACACTCAAAATTGTGTTAATTTTTGAGATATTTAGAAAGCTAAAAAAAAAAAAAGAAAGAAAAAGAAAACGAAGAAAGAAAAATAGATTACTAGTAGATTCTGTGGCACTAAATAGTTACATGTCATCTTTCAGTGAATTTTGAAGACTCAAATCCATTTCTAAGTTCATTGTATATTTGAGACTTAATTTTCCTTGGACTATCTCTGTTCATAAAGATTACTCTCTATATGTTTTAATGTGACAGTGGATTCCGATATTGTCTTCACTGTGACATGTAAAACAATCTTTTATAACACAAACTCAAATGTTTTATTTATGGTATTGTGGAAGTGATAAGAATGTTACTGAGAAGAAGAATCAAAACTAAAATTAGCTGGAGCAGACTTTAGGATGCAGTGGATGAATTTGGAAGTTGAAATTTGTTGTAGAGTTGTAGTATTGCAAATTCTTTTTTTCTTTACATGTCACTTTTGTTCTGGGTTTTCTGATTTTTCTATAAAAATCTTGTTTTATTTTTTTCTGTAAAAATTATATGGAAGAGTACATTATAATATAATATAGAAAAATTTTAAAAATAAAGAATTGATTTCTTAAGTATCTATAACAACAAAAAAAAAACTATTATGTCTGTACTAGGCTGCCAGCTAGTAATGGTCCACTGATTACAAATGAGTGCTTTAAAGAAACTCTGTAACTCTTACCTCCTAATTTACACAAGAAGAGATGCGCTTACACTAAAGAGAGAACTATATGCAGACATACAAAATAGCTAAAAACATTTATATAACTGTAACATATATCCAATAAAAGATATTCAAGATATTCAAGAAAAATAATTCTCTGTTTAACCTTCGTAATTGAATGGAAGTCACACTATTGCGGGTCATTAATTACTTCATGAAGTTTGATTAATTTGCTTGAAAATCTATACATCTGTTGTATATGAGAGATGTGAGGAATATAATTTAGTTTTTATTCACTAAGAACACACACACACAACCATATGTCTGGAGGTGATCTTGTGGTTCAGTTGCTCCCTAAAAATCTAGTGAGCCTCTGAAAAATGAGAAACAATTTTAGATTGGCTTCCATGTGCCCTACTTTGTATTATCGTGGTAATTTGGGTAGTGAACTACCTGGGTTGATGACAGTGTAACAAGCTAAGCTAACCAGGCAGAATCCGAAGTGTCCGGATTCACTGTATTAAGCTAAAGGTTGATATTAGAGAGACACAGAGACAGATACTGCTAGGTGGGGGAGAGTGGTAGGGAGGAAGGGAACTGAAAAATGGACTGAGCGCCTAAAGAGAGATTTATTCAGTGTAGTATTTATTCCTAAGAAATTTCTGGGGAGTCTAACTTTCCTTAGTTTTTTTCCTCTTACATTTTTCTGTCAGGTTTATTTATAATTCTGTCACTAAATATTAAAAAAGCCTTAATTGCCAGGAAAGCTGTTGAGAAGAAATAATCAATGTTGTTGAAATTCTTTTCAACTTGATTAAGTAGAAACCATTTAGCTCTCCTATTTAGCTTTCCTTGGTGGAAAGAAATTTTTTTTAAATTTAACTTGTTGTTTGGAAAATACAGTGTGCTAAATTATATGTAATGTTTCTTTAATAATTATTCATCTGCCATTTGTTTTCAATGATCGTCTTTAAATCAAGTAAACGGAGGATCTAATTAATAAATTTCTTACATTATTTGAATGGGCTGAGTAAATCAAACTTTATTTTTCTTGAAGTCTGCCTTTCTCTTGTTTAAATGGAGGATGATAAAAATATAGTAAAATGTAAAAAATACATTTTGATAATTGTCTTAATCAGACATCTGATATTTGGGACATATCTTTGTTGTCGCTACTCCATTGTCCACCTGAATTTTCATATTACCATAAAGATATATCTTTGTCTTTCCTTCTAACTCTTATTTCAGCATGATTGTTATCTGGCTAAATTAGTGTTTTTATAAAATAATTATTTCTTGTGTATACGTGTAATTGCCTTTTTTATGCCTTAGCTGATGTGTTCTGTCTTGTTTTTGATCCAAAATGCCTATGCTTGCCTGTGTGAGGCTGGCTGAATTTTGCATAAATTTGGAGTGCCTTTATATGGAAATGATCCTTTTCATGATTATAACAGTAGATACAACAGTCTAGTTTCTCATTGGCCCTTTATCTCAAATGTGTTCTTGCTATTAGGAAGATCTTAAGGAGATTGAATCAATAATTTAAAACCACTCAATAAACCAAAAAAAAAAAACAAAAAAACCCAAAAGTCCAGTTCCAGATGGCTTCACTGGTGAATTCTATCAAACATTCAAAGAAAAATTAATATCATTCTCAAACTCTTCCAAAAAATAGAGGAGGAAACACTTACAGAATTTTACGAGGCCAATGTTACCCTGATACCAAAACCAGAAAAGGACACCATGAAAAAAGAAAATAACAGGACAATATCCCTGAAGAACATAGATTCAAAACTCCTCGACAAAATATTAGCAAACCAAAGTCAACAATATATTAAAAAGATCATACACCATGATAAGTGAGATTTATTCCAGGGATGCAAGGTGGTATAGTATCCACAAATCAATTAATGTGATTTGCCACACTAACAAGATGAAGGATAAAAATCTATGATCATCTCAGTAAATGCAGAAAAAGTATTTGACAAAATTCAACATCCATTTATGATTTAAAAAACCTCTCAACAAAACAAGTATAGAAGGGACATCCTTTAACATAATAAAGACCACATATTACAAGCCCACAAGTAACAACATACTCGACAGTTAAAAGCTGAAAGCTTTTCCTTTAAGATTAGAACCAAGACAAAGATGCTTACTCTGGCCAATTTCATTCAACATAGTATTAGAAATGCTAATCAGAGCAGCTAGTCAAGGGGAAAAAAAGGCCTTTAAACTGGAAAGGAAGAAGTAAAACTGCCACTCTTGGCAGATGACATTATATTATATATAGAAAACCCTAAAAACTCCACCAAAAACTGTTGAAACTAATAAATGAATTCAGTAAAATTGCAGGATACAAAAATCAGTATACAGAAGTCTGTTGCATGTGTGTACACTAATAATGAACTATTAAAAAGAGAATTTAAGAAAATAATCCCCATTTTAAATTTTCATCAAAAAGAATAGAATACCTTGAAATAAATTTAACCAAGGAGATAAAAGACCTTATACACTAAAATCTGTAAGACATTGATGAAACAAATTGAAGAAGACACAAACAAATGGAAAGCTCAACCATGCTCATGAGCTGAAAGAATTAATATTATTAAAATGTCCATACTACCCAAAATAGTCTACATGTTCAGTGTAATTCTTATCAAAATCCAATGGCATTTTTTAACAGAAGTGAAACAAACTGTACTAAAATTTGTATAGGACCACAAAAGACCCCAAATAGCCAAAGCAATCTTGAGAAAGAAGAACAAGCTCAAGGCTTCATGTGCCCTGGTCGCAAACTATTTTACGAAGCTCTAGTCATCAAAACAGTATGGTATTGGCAGACTAACAGACACATAGATCAGTGGAACAGAATAGAGAACACAGAAATAAACTCATGCCTATATGGTCAATTAATTTACAATAAAGGAGCCAAGAACATATAGTCTCTTCAATAAACAGTGTTGGGAAAACTGGGTAGCCCCATGCATTAGAATGAAACTGGACCATTATCTTACACCATACATAAAAATTAACTCAAAATGGATTAAAGATTTGAATGTGAGACCTGAAACCATATAACTCCTAGGAAAAAACATAGGTGGTAATCTCTTTAGAATAGGTCGTGGTGATGATTTTTTGGATTTGACACCAAAAGCAAAGACAAAATTAAAAATAAGCAAGTGGTACTACATCAGACTAAAAAGTTTCTGCACAGCAAAGGAAACCATCAACAAAATGAAAAGGCAACCTGCTAAATGGGAGAAAATATTTATAAACTATATATCTGATAAGGGGTTAATATCCAGAATATATAAAGAGCTCTTACAACTCAGTAGCAAAAAAACAAAGTCTCATTAGAAAAAGTGGGCAGAGGACCTGAATAGACATTTTTCCAAAGAAACAGGCACATGAAAAGATGCTTAACATCATTAATCATAGGAAATTATATATCAAAATCTCAATGAGATATCTCCCACCTGTTAGAATGGCTATTATCAAAAAGATAAGAGATAACAAGTGCTGGTGAGGATATGGAGCAAAAGGAACCCTTGTGCACTGTTGGTGGGAATGTTAATTGGTGCAGCCACTATGGAAGACAGCATGGAATTTCCTCAAAAGGCTGAAAATAGAACTACTGTGAAATCCAGCAAATCCAGCTACCATGAAACTTCTGGGTATTTATTTGAGGAAATGAAAACACTAACTTGAAAATATATGTGCCACTTGTATGTTCATTGCAGCATTACTTACAATGGACAAGATATGGAACAACCTAAGTGTCCAGCAAGGGATGGATAAAGAAAATGTGGTGTGGTATAGCTATACAATGGAATATTATTCAGCCATTAAAAAGAATGAAGTCTTGCCACTTGTGACAATGTGGATGGACCTTGAGGGCATTATGCTAAGTGAAATAAGTCAGAGAGACCGATACCATATAATTTAATTTACATGTGGAATCTAAAAAAAAACAAAAACAAAACACAAGCTTGTACATTCAGAGAACAGATTGGTGGGTTGGTCAGGAGGTAGGGTGGTGGGCAAAATGAATGAAGGGAATCAAAAGGTACAAACTTTTCATTATTACATAAGTAAGTTACGAGAATGTAATGTCCATTATGGTGAGTATAGTTAATAGTACTATATTGCATATTTGAAAGCTGCTGAGAGAAGTTCTTAAAAATGCTCACTCTCATGAAAAAAAAATTATAACTGTATATGGTAATGGATGTTAACTAGATTTGTGTTGATCATTTTGCAATATATACATTGTTGTATACCTGAAACTAATATAATGTATGTTAAGTATACCTCAATTTAAGAAAAGATCTTACCATCTTTAACAGTGTTCTTAGCTGTTAAAGTGAATTTAATCAGATGTATTCATTCTGCAGTTACTGCTTCTCTTCCCCCTTATCTTCTTATTGTTAGCCTCCAAATTATTACTCAATTATTTTAATTTTATCTTGTGATTGGAAATATTGTGAACTGTGTGGTAACAATCTTCATTTCATAAGGAATGAAACACATATAGATTAATTGACTCCTAAGTAGCAGTTGCACACTTCTATATAAATTACTCCCTTGACTATTTTGGCAAAAGCAAGTGAAGAACTCTCCACTTGTCTCAGATTTGCATTTAATCATCCATTTATTTAATGCTAATTACAAGCAATCATTTATCATCTCACTACTTTTACTTATTCAGGTCACATTGTATGAAGGAAATCTTATATGCTCATTCAGTATGTTGTCTCTTAACTCAGTTTATATATAGACAATGAAAATCTCAAAATGCTTCTTTTCTATCCTCATTTTGCTTATAATTTCTCCAGGTATTCTTTTCTGGATTTGAAATACTTTTCCCTCAGAATTTTGAAGACACCACTCTATTTTATTCTAGTTTATGGTTTTGCAGTAGAAGATTAAATGCCATAACTTATTTTTAATCTATATATATATATAAATAAATTTAGGGTCTCCCTTTGTCTTGAAGGTTTTAAAATTTTATAATAACATACTTTAGTCTGGATCTATTCATATACTCTGGATCCTTTCATATTAGAAAATCATGATTTTGGGTTATGGGAATCTTGCACTATTTATTTATTTGTTTGTTTGATAATTTCCTCCCTCTGTTGTCTCAGGTCTTCCTTTCTGGAGATATTATTCAGATGTTGAATTTCCTGGATTGATGCTCCAGTTTACTTAACTTTTATTTTTTTGTGTGCAATTTTTTTTAGTTTTTAATAATTTTTATTATATATTTTTACTGAAGTATAGTCACTTTACAATGTTGTGTCAATTTCTGGTGTATGTCATACATGAACATACATATTCATTTTCATATTATTTTTCATCATAAGTTACTGCAAGATATTGAATATAGTTCCCTGTGCTATACAGTATGAACTTGTTGTTGTTTATCTATTTTATATGTATTGGTTAGTATCTGCAAATCTCAAACTCCCAATTTATCCCTTCCCACCTCCTTCCCCCCTGGTAACCATAAGTTTGTTTTCTATGTCTGTGAGTCTGTTTCTGTTTTGTAAATAAGTTCATTTGTCTTTTTTTTTTTTTTTAAGATTCCATATATAAGTGATATCATATGATATTTTTCTTTCTCTTTCTGGCTTACTTCACTTAGAATGACAATCTCCAGGCCCATCCATGTTGCTGCAAATGGCATTATTTTATTCTTTTTTATGGCTGAGTAGTATTCTAGTGTATAAATATACCACAACTTCTTTATCCAGTCATCTGTTGACAATTAGGTTGTTTCCATGTCTCGGCTATTGTAAACAGTGCTTCCATGAACGTTGGGGTGCATGTATCTTTTTGAATTAAGGTTCCCTCTGGATATATGCCCAGGAGTGGGATTGCTGGATCATATGGTAAGTCTATTTTTAGTCTTTTAAGGAATTCCCATACTGTTTTCCAGAACAGCTGCACCAAACTACTACTTAACTTTTCCATATCTATGTTTTGATAGATATTACATGAGGTTTCCTAATCTTCATTTCAGTTCACCTACTGACATTTTTAATGTAATCATATTTTCAGAGTTCCTTATTGTTACTCCCTTTTTGTAGCAACATGTTCTTTTATTATTGATGTAATGCACTTTTTATAAAGCTGAGAGGATTAATAAGGTTTTTTTTTTTTTTAAGTTTTAAAATTTCCTTCCATGTAGTGTTTCTTCTAAGGGGCTTATCTCTATGTATTTGTTTTGTTTTCAGTCTTTGATGTTAGAGGCTTTCTTCGTGTATCTATTGACCCTAATTAGTGGCTTATATATAAGAGAATGGAATTCTCTAAAAGCTGGTTGGAAACTTTGTATGTATGGGTACCTCTTGTCACCAGTGGGCCTTGCTGTAGGATAATATTGCAGGGCTGTTTCACTGAGAAACTTCCAATATCCCCATCTTTAGGTATTTTGTTTGTTTTTGACTTTGTCAAATTCCTGAGTAAAGAAGGCATAAGGCAGGCTGCACTGAGTTCTGGAAGCCATGAGGGTAGGAGGTAGAGTCAATATCCAGTGTAAATGCTCAGTGAATGTTTGTAGTAGGTGGTACCCCTGCCCCTCTCTCTGCTTGGTGTCCTGCAGTCCCTCACCTTGATTGTAAACAATGAAAATAAGGAAGGCATCTCAGTGACATTATGTTAGATTTACTCTTATAGTCTGCTGCAGGGGTGGGGAAGAAATGCTACCAGCCTGTATGGAATGGGAAGGATGGCTGAAGCTCGAACTACTTCTGAAACAGGTTTTCAGCCTCCATCTCTTTTCAGTACTCCTGCACTCCCACTTCTAAAGGGAACTGGTGGTGTCACTGCAGTTTGGGGGGGTAAGTGGCAGGATTATTTTGCTTCTTGGCTTCTCCCTACCTTTGGCTTAGGAATCAGCATTCTCAGCTTTATTAAATCAGTTACTGCTTCTGGTTAGTAGGTTTTTATTACTAGTGTCTTTTTCTTTTATATTGTTCTTTTTTTTAAAGCCCCTTTTCTTGTTCTTGTAGTGAAATTTTGTAATTATAATACTCTGTAATCTACCCTTTTCAATAAAAATTATATTTTAACAATCTTTCCTGTCAATAAATATCAACATTTTAGTAACTACATAGGAGTCTTTTTTTTAGAGATCTAACTTATCCCCTACTGTTGTAAACATGGTTTGTTGTAAGCAGTATTACAAAGAATCTCCTTCTGGCTAAATTTTATATCAGTATTTTATTTAAATAAATTTAAAATGTGAGAAAATAATGAATCCTCTCTTAAAATGTTTCTTACAAAATGACATCTTATTTCCGTTAGTGTGAGGGTGTTTCTTTTCTACTGTAGACCATTTGGTGTGAACAGTCTAACCTTTTCCCAGCAGATGGTAAACTCTGTGTATGTTTAGTTCATTCTTCTTACCCAGCTGGACCTGGAACAGGGTAGGTACCCAATATGTATTTGCTAAGTAGACATGTGCGTAATGAATGAATTTTCATTTTTTATTTTAAAAACTTCAAGGATCAGGGGCCTGGTATGGAAGGAAGCAGGATGTAATACATATTAAATATCTTACTTTCATCACTTTGAGTTACTCTGAGGTAACTCAGGTCAAAAAGTTAGTAAGATTGAGAGCCAGATTTAAAAGAAGGAAGCCCCTTGTGGCAGGGTGATATATAGTCATACCAACAGCCACTGCACCTGGAGAACAGGCAGTGCTGAGGCATTTGTGCAGGCAAACTCGTAACAGATTTGGCCTTTGGGAATTTAACTTAAGGATCAGCACCCTATTTTATAGAGATTATTATCTCTTGTTGGGATTAATTGTGTGGTTGGATTAAGTAAATAATATTTGCTTAATATAGTAACAGGTTTCTCAGTGGAATCTGCACATGATCTGTCTCAGAATCACATGCGATCTTGTTGAATATGCACTTCCCTTGGCTCACCTGAGACCTATGGAATCAGAATCACTGTGGGTGGCCCGGGATTCTGAACATAACAAGCTCTTCATATGCACATTACAACCAGAATGTCTGCTGTAGACTTAAATACTGTTGGAGGAAGTTGTTGGAGAAAGTTAGGTGCACGTCTTATATAAATTTGGAGAATCTAATGAGACATTAGAATTAATAACTGGAAAATTCTGATAAATCGATCTAACATATTTTATTGCTTTTTCCTTCAATTATTACTCTAAGAATTCAGCTGATTGGCAGCACACAGAAAGTCAGGAAAATTCATCACAGATCTTTTTCTTAACTCTTCATTCTCTGATATAACCAACAATTGGAGGCACTCATTTGTAGTTAAAAAAGTAACAAATGATACACTGTACCCATCTATTGTCTATATTGCAGTTCTGATCAAGAATTTGCTTTTTAACCCAACATCTTTTAGATGACATTTTTGTTGCAATTTTGTTTAACTGTAGGCAAACTGGATGTGTTGAGATTTTAAATCAAACACTGCTCAGGGTGACAGATTTATACAGTGACAGCCTGTATGAAAGCTCTTAACAACGATGCCTGAAATCTAATAGGTGTCAGTCAACACATGCTGCTTTCTTGAGCATCATTACTTTCCAAAAGTGGTGGTAGAGAAGAAAATACGAAAATTATCTGAGTGATATGTCAACCTGTGTTAACGAAACATTGTCGTAACTATTGAAAAGGTAAAAAAACTGGATTTTTCCAGGAATACTAACATTTATCAAGTATTCTTATGTAACATGCACACTCTGAGCCTTGACATGAGGTAAGTGCTTATAATTATCTCCATTTTAATGATAAGAAAATGAAGCACAGTGATATTATAAAGTTATTCAATGTCAACTAACTGGTAGATAGTAAACCTTGCTTTGAACCCATAAAAATCTGTTTCTAGACATCATGTCTACTAGCGTGTATTCCATTGAAGATATAGAACCATCGCTACCATGGTAGGTAGTCACTTGTGCTCGTAAAAACTGATGAGGATGATCTATCTTTTGAAATATATCTTGATAACTTAGTTTTCATCTTCTGACTCAATTTTGCAGATTAAGTATTTCTAAAGATTTCTTTTAAAAATACATGATATACCTAAAGTAAAGAGACCAGTAGAAAGTTTTAGGGCCCAAACAATCTGAGTTTAAATGCTTGCTTCATGGTTTATCAACTGTGTGCAGAGCACTTAAACTTTGAGTCTTAATTTTCTCATCTGAAAATGGAAATGATAATATTTACCCATAGTATTACCATACACAGTAGAGATAATCTGTATAATAGTGTCTCATTGAATTCCTTGATCTCAATCAAATACAGTGTATGATAACTTAATATATAAACCATTATTCTGAAAAGATTATGAAATATATGAGATATATTATATGAGATATATTATGTAGAAGGTATATTTTTTAACATATCAAAACATCAGAATATGTTTTCTGTTTCAATCTTTTAAGTATCATGAATGCCTAATGTTTTGTTTAATATTATTCTTTGGACAGAAGACTGAATGGGCTATGCCACAGATTCTTAAATTAGACTTAATCTTTCTCCTTTTCAGCAAACTTCCTTGATAACATGC
This sequence comes from Camelus ferus, assembly GCF_009834535.1. Lineage (NCBI taxonomy): Eukaryota > Metazoa > Chordata > Mammalia > Artiodactyla > Camelidae > Camelus > Camelus ferus. The sequence continues at coordinate 66,830,985 of NC_045697.1, forward strand.
TTTTGCGAAGTTCAGGAAAATTAAATGTGGGCACTAAGAAAGAGGATGGTGAGAATACAGCCCCCACCCCTCGTCCAAAGATCTTGCGATGTAAATGCCACCACCATTGTCCAGAAGACTCGGTCAACAATATTTGCAGGTTGGTCGTATAAATTTTTTAAATCTCGTTTTAACAGAGTGTCATCCTTATTGACTATAGAATTGTAGGCTGGTGTTTCCAAGAACACAGTTGGGGGATTGTGCCTAACCCCATTAACTCAGAGCTGTGCCTGTATGTAGAAAAGGAAGGACTGAATCACACTTTGCCCTGAAATGATGTTCTGAGATTTTTCTTCCTCCAGACATCACTTGTGCACGTGAATATAGAGCACGGATCCAAGGGTCCATGTCAAGGAGCAAGAATCATTTTTTTTTTTTTTTCAAAAGATCTTGCCCCCTCCTGCCAAAATAAATGCAACAGCAGGTGGTGTCAAATGTGTCGGGGGGGTTTTTGTTTGTTTGCTTTAACCATTTATTATGCTGATGGTGTTAGTGCTTTGGAAAGAACACCGAAGCTGTTAGGAATATTCATAAACCGACTCTGGGAAGTGGTGTGGCCATAGAGCTCATGTGAGTCCCCCAGATGTTCAGAAAGATGTCGAAGTACTAGAGAATAAACCCTTAGTAGATAATCATGTTTGTATAAATGCTTTCTAATGTTTGAAACTGGACTATTTGCCTCTTTCTTCCTTGTACATCTTTATGCAGCCACACCCTTTTTGCTGGTCACTACCCCTGCATTTACTCCCCAGGGTGAGGACAGCAGTGGATAAAGAGGCATAGCCTCATGAGGCCAGAGTGTGCCCAGGGAGGAGTGGCTGGGTTACCCTGACATGTGTGGATCTCAGAAGTTAAAATGTCAGCGAAGCAGAGTCTCCCTGAAGGAGGGTAATACCCAAATAGATGGGCTGCTAGGTTTGAAGTCTAGGCAGAGTATCCCAGCAACCATTAGGAAGGAGCATGAAGCTGAGAGCTGAGTTGAAGATTTTTTTTTCCATTCTGAGACTTTTTTTTTTAAGCTTCATATGAAGGAGAATCTAATTTAAGCTTACCAGTGTATCCTGTAATATGTATTTCAAGAAATATGTATTAACTGAGCGATGCAAGGAGAAAATTGGGGTATATTCATAAATATGTCTCATTTAATAAGCACAGCAACTCAGCATGGTAGGGAATGCTTATTTCCTACCCTTAAATGTAAGAAATTCAGGGCCCAGAGAGGTCTAGTAACTTGGCTTTTATACGACAGGACAGAGTTGCAATCTGTGAGTCTTATGCCAAGGTAAAATGATTCCAGAGCTCAGACAGTATTTCCTGGGGAACACTACCTCTTTGTGGTAAACAGAAAAAGTATCAGGAGAATTACAAAGCTTTCTGAAGAAGGGAAAATTAGCAGGAGGAGGCATATTTAAGGAGGTATTTTACTACTTTGACTGAGTCCGTAGTAATTAAGAATAAATCTTTGCATGCCCTTCCCTTTGAGCAATAATTCTGGTAATTGTATGTTCAGGTTTTCCAAAATTATCCCAATTTCAAATATTTTGTCCTATTTTCCCAAAGGCCATTGACATGTCCTAAGTTGATTTGGGAGAAGGTGTTCAGGCATGGTTAACCCAGTGCACATTTTCTGTGGTGAGAAGGGGAAGCTTGGAGGGTAGGCGGAGACATGGGAGGACTTGAGCCTGGAGATGGGAAATATTACTGTGGTCTGAAGGGGATGCTTAAGTAGGAGTGGCAGTGGAGATTGACATGATTTGATTTGCCTTTTTGAAAAATGTTCTCTGCTGCAGAGTACTGAATGTATTAGAGGGAAACAAAAGTGAATTCAAGCACAAAAGCAGCCAGGTGATAGAAACTGAAAAGTAGATTCAGGAAGGACAGTGTATGTGAGAGAAAATGATCTTGGACTGTGGTGATGCTGGTGCAGGTGAGAGCTGGATGTGTTGGAGAAGTATTTTGAAGGAAAGTTTTATGTTGATGAAATGGATATGGGAGGGGGCCAACAGGGACTTCACCAGTTGGTGGGTGTGCATTTAGGTGCATCTTGTAGCCTTTTGATGAAAGACTACAGAGAAAAATAATCAAGTTTCAATCTGGACATGTTGAGTTTAAGGTTTCTGACACATCCAGATGGAGAGCTCAAAGAGTAAGCAGTAGAATGGGTTTGGAGCTCAGATAAGAGGTTAGGAAGAATAAACATAGCATGAGTAGAAAATCAGTCAGTTTTTGCTATGAAATAAGCAGCCTCAAAATCACAGTGGCTTACAAATAAAAGCGTTTATTATTTCATTGCTGGGTTTACAGGTGGGCTGCAGCTGTGCTGGGCTCTGCTGGACTAGGTGGGCTTGGCTTTAGGCTACTGCTTGGGTTCAGACCTGCTCCTAATGTTTCTCATTCTTCTTGGACCAGCAACTGCTCATATGAGTTTGAGGGAGCAACCTCTTGCAGCTTCTGCTTGTGTCATGTCCTCTGACATTCTGTTTACCAAAACTAGGGACATCCTCAAGCCCAAAGCCAGTGGGAAGCCATGTTTAGGATGTGGCATGAACACTTGAGAACAACAATAGACCAATCCAATCTACCAGAGTAGGACTGAGCCTGGAGACATTTGATGTTTGAGTAAAATGGGCTCTCCCCAGGAGACTGGGAATTAGCAGTAAAGCAGTGAAGGTGGTGTCATCGAAGCCAGGTTTCCAGAGGGAGGAAGTAAGGTCAGCCTTATTAGATGTTATTAGGAGAAGGACTGAGACACAGCAGTCAGATTTATTGACCTTGATAACTGCAGTTTAGAAATAGTTAATGTGGAAGGAGATAGGGACGCCAGATTGGAATGGTTTGTGAATTATGTGGTTTCCAGCCTTTGACTTCTGATAGCAAAGAAAAATGAAATAAAAATAGCAATCGGTAGCAATGGAGCTCCTCCAAAAAAAGTGAGTATACTGTGATAGTCAGCGTGCCTCAGTTAACGCCTAGAAGTCAACAGAAAACCAATACAGAGCTTTTATACTACTAGCACGTTTACTTCCACCCAGCTCTGATCATCACAGCATTCCTATACAGAACATAGCATTATCTGTTTTCCAGGTGAGAAATCTGAGACCCTGAGAGGTTAAGTAATTTTCACTAGGTCACTCATTTTTCATGCGCAAATGACTGAAAAAAAAAATTGTGGCCAAGTTTCCAAAGTCCTGAATTTTTGACCAGAAGCTAACTCTTGGCAATCAAAGGAGCAGAAATATGCACTCTTACGTAAAATGCATATCCATTTTGCTAAGGAGTTGCTGACTCCAGTTAATCTGAGAGCTGAGATCATTCATGTCTGAATCACAGGACCTACTTTTGTTCCTGTGCCCTAAGACCTAAAACAGATCAGGCCTTTCTGCCTCCATTCCTGTAAGCCCTCCGAGTCAGTCCTTCTCACGCTGTCTCTCATCAAAGCCTTCCCCCTCAGTAAGTTGTGCACCGGTACTCTCTAAAGTACAGTCAAAATGAGTTACTAGAAAAGTTAATTTAAAAATAATTGCAAATTGTCTGCTGTGTTTTTCTCTTATCTATTAATTAGATTCAACAGAGCTAAATTTATTGCTGTACAAGTTTCAATTTCTATATTAATGTACTCACAGACCAGTAACAAGTGGTTTGCAAGGGAACAAGTACACTTTGAGAAATATTACACAAAATCTTGCACTCACAGGTAAAACAATTCTAAGACAAGGTGTGTTTGCTTGAGACGTACATAAGGGCTGGTCAAAGCTATCTGCCCTGAGGCCTTGTACCAGGCAGATCTTAGCCAAGCTGGGTGCTCCAGGATGGTCTCGTGCTCATTACCACTTACTTCCACGTGCCTGCAGAGAATAATCCAAAAAGTGGCCCAAATCAAAAGCGCATCATACTTAGAAGAGATTCTGAAATCCCACATGATAATTCAGTGCATGTGCAAAGTATAGAGGGTTTTTTTTTTTAACTCTTCGTAAGTACCATCAATCACTTTACCAGCCAACGCCAAGGCCAAAGTCATTCTTGGCCTTGATTCCTATCAGGTATAGTGTGTCTGCTTCCAAAATTTATGCCATTTACGTTGCCTAATGGCATGCGAGTTAGAGGATGTAGTGCAAATATATCATGCTGAGTACAGTATTAGAACCATTTTTTAATACCCATAATTCAAAGCCTGGGTGAAGCCAGTGTCCTGTCTCCCTCAATATAACATCTGTCTTCTGAATACCTTTCCAGGTATTACACTGCGTTGTTTTACCCTTCTTACTCCATTTCCACATTCTATTCCTGGGACCTCAGACTATCACTACATGCCTTGAATGCAGCAAAGTCTTCTTAATTAACTCTTTTTATATGACTTTCACCATGCCAGTGTTCTGTCTGATTTTCCTGTCCCAGCAGGCATGATCTCGGCCCTGTTTATTTTTTTCTCTGTATAATCTCGTCCTGCTTTATGTGTCCTCCCTTGTTTTTCTTGACATGATCTGTGATAGTCATTTATGTCCCTCTCTTGCCACCTCCCTCGAGTTCTGCTCTCTCACACAAGTCTATCCAGTTCTAAAAAAAAAATGTTTTTTCACTCTTTTTCAAGGTAATTTAAAATATTTCCTCATTTATCTTACTGGATTCTGACCAAAAAGTCTATCTGGGCAGTTTTCACAGTTTATAGGTATAATAAATCACATCGGATGTTTGCACAAAGACTGTGCAAACGACACCAGGCTGCCTAAAGGAGGAATGAGATAAGTCTCCACTGTATCTGGAAGAGTGAGAGAGGGCCGAAGGGAAAGCTTAGGGGCTTAATAGAAAGTAAACAGTGTAGGGCTCATTACAGTCATACATAGAGAACCATTGAAGACTTTTGAGCAGGGTGGAAACTGTAAGGTTTATCAGGCAGTGCTGTACAGAGCCCTTATACAAAGTTTGTATTAACCCAAAGCTTCTAAACTCTTGCAGAATGTGGTGGTGTGAGTTTTCAGAGAGGTGCTCCTGACCCAGGTCTCAGAGTGTTTACAGTGCGCCTTGTTCTCATTCGTGTGTACATCTTCCATTCATCCAGTTCATTTTACTGAGCTTTATGACCTTTTTTTCTCCCAGTAGAAGATGTTGAATTAAAACCATTTCACTTATGAGAATGGCAAGCCCTTCTTCAGAACTTAGAATTTAGTTGGAAGAGGACATAGTTTCAAATTCACTCATGAAGTATTTTCTAAGGAATAACTCTACTTTCATGCCTCTCAGTCATAAATGAGACTTAAATGGGCCCATTTGTTGTTGGACTTAATAGAAAGTGAGGTGCAGGGCTCTTTGCAATTACACATAGGCACCGCTGAAGATACTTGAGCTGGAAGGAAGACATCAGATTTCTTGGGCAGCGCTGTATGGAATGGGTTGGTCTAGAGCGGAGTGGGGACGTCCTGCCAGAAGGACGTCAGGGCAGTCTCAGTGAGAGGTAGGGAGGGTCTGCACAGGGTGGTGGGGGTGAGAATATGCAGGTGCTTGTTTAATATAGAAATTGAGACAAATTCAAAAACTCTTGGACCTCAAAGGAGAAAAGGGAACAAAACGCTAAACCACTTGGCATGGCTTCCAGGGAATAATGTATGATAGTTAGACTTCCCTGAGGAGGGAGTAACAAGGCCTCTGTCACACTGCAACTTCATCATTAGCGCTGTGACTCTCAGAGGAAAGGCCGGAGAGAGGGAGCAGTGACAGTCTTATCTGTCTGACCCTCTTTTCCTCTATCTCTTGAGAATCCACCCACCTAAGAAGATAAAGGAAAATGTATATAAACCTTAGGATTCTGTTACTCCAGGAATTTAAAATTTTTTTTTGAAAATTAAATAGAAGTTTAATAGAACTTGGCTCAACATTGTTCTTTGCTTTTTTCCCATCAGTAGAAAGGACTTCGTTAGCTTATGCTTTCTGTCCCTACTGCGTGAAGTTGAATGACTTCGTCTTTCCTAGGATCGATGGCCTTTAGGGACTTTGAGCTCATCAAAAGCAAAGGCTGCATCGTCCTCACCCTTGCTTCTCAGCTCGTAACTCCATCTGAGGCATAGTGTGCTTCATAAATGCAGAATTAACTACTGTCAGCAAAGCTCTAAGCAGCTTTCAGCTCTTTTAGTTAACTAAGATCTACATGATTTAAATAGCAAGTCTAGAAGTTGTGTGTATCTTTGAGTTTCCCTGTGACAGAAAACATTGAAAACTTTGTTAACTCCCTTCAGTGGGAAATAGATATTTTAGAAGACAATGTTCTCAAGGACCTATTTATAACTGACCTAAAACAAGCAGCCTTTTCAAATAGATTCTGAGTGACACTTAAATTTGAAAGAAATTTAAGAATTCTAGAGTTTCTCACATACTGAAAAAAAATTGGAATACATAATTCAATTCATTTTGTTTGGAATAAATAAATTGATCAGTATAGAGGGCTATTAATCCCTGTGAGCAGATGCACTTGAGCAAAGAATCCAGTTATATAATCAGTTTTTGTTAAGAGCAGAATTTTAAACTATTTAATAATTAAATAATAATTTTTGAGTTACTTAATAACTTTAAAGTTATTTTAATAATGCTTTAAAATTTCCTATCACCTGGATTGAACAGAGCAGATATACTTTTTATTTTAAAAGTATTAATACTTTAAAAATCATTTTATAGTTAAATTAATCTTTATAAAGATCTAAACCATTAAAAGAAAACTTCTACAATAGTCCCTTCTCAACTACGGTAGTTACCCTGGGATTTACAAGAAAGAAATGTGAGATCTTAGTGGAAGAACAGAGGTAAAAGGACCGAGACTTGGGTAAACCTTATACACACTGTACTCACTAAAATAAAACAATAAATAAAGCCCCTTCAGTAAAGATGCTGTCAGAGCAATTTTAGACATACTATGAAATTGGTTTCTAACCATTCTGTAAGAACTGGTGAGTGAGTTAAGGTCCAGAAGGCCATTTTTAAATCCAGTTGACCCAGATGAAGCAAAGCTTTCGATTTCTGGATACACACCCATCTGAAGAGTATCATTTGGTCCCTCAAAACATTACAGTAGGTAAATCTCTTTCTGAAAATCTTTTGAAGTAGTTTGTCCCCTGATCATCTTGGTATGCAACTGTTCTGTCTTGTTAATTATTATTTTTTTTAACCTATAAGACAGGGCAGCATTTTTGGAATGTTACGTCAATTGTCTTCTTCTTTTAATTGAAGTATAGTTGATTAACAATGTTACGTTAGTTTTAGGTATATGGCATAATGGTTCAGTATTTTTTAGATCATACTCCATTTAAAGTAATTATAAAATAATGGCCTGCATCTCCCTGAGCTGTGCTGTGTATCCTTAGTAGCTTATTTTATACGGTAGTTTGTACCTCTTGGTTCCCCATCCCTGTCTTGCCTCTCCTCCCTTGTCAGTTGTCTTCTTTTAAAATTCATAATCATTATTGTAATCAAATGATTCATCCTGCATTCATGTATACGTCTCAATGCTTTCAATTTTGTTGACAATTATTTCCCTTTTTGTTTCCTTTACGATTCTTCATCTCTTCTTGTTATCACTGCCAACACTCTGGGAATGAGGGGGTAATAATCTATATAAAACATTGAAAACCTAAGTTTAAATAGGGTAACCAGCTGCAGAATGTTCAAATGAGAGTTAAATGCCTGTTGGGACATTCAGCAGTCGCCTTCGGTGGTGGGTGACATTGATCAGCTTTGACTCCAGAGAGCACTTGTGTTTACGTTTGTGCTTGCTTGAGAGTTGAAAGTTCTAAGTGATTCTTAAACGTCTATAATTGTACTGCTGATTTCCAGTTAACTGTCCCTTACTAGCTAGCAATTTCAATAAGAAGCTTGTAAATTATTTTTGCTTTGTTGTAGATAATATGTACTTGAAACAGTTCTCTCACCTCCTTGCTTGTCCTCCAGCTATTTGAGTTCCCATCTGAATTGATGCCTTAGGGACACCAACTCTTTTCTCCAGGGTCTCTCTCCCTCTCCATCCCCTCTTTTTCATAATTCTTTTTGTATTGAAGTAACATTGGTTTATAACATTATATAAGTTTCATGTGTACAACGTTTTATTTCTATTTCTGTATACACTACAGCGTGCTCTCCACCAAAATTTTTATTTCCATCTCTTTATATTTTTAGCTTCCCCCTCTTCTCAGACAAGGGAGTGTGTTTTGAAAGCTTGAATTTACTCTCCATGATGTGATGTTTCTTTACATATCCTGGGGCATTGTAACAGTTAACATGCCAACAGTTTTACCAGCTTTTTCTCTTCTCTTTTTTGATTCTTATAAGTTACCTAAAAATACATCTTTGTATACTCATGTTTTGAGTAGGGAGACCTCATGATTAAGGAAAAATTAGTCTTTTTAGATTTAACACATTGTGTCTAACTTTTCTTGCTGTTCTGTGATTTTCTAATGTCAGAAACTTAAAATGACTTCATTTCTAATGCCTGAATTTTACTTTTGTTGAGAAATATGTTACACGTGTAGTCTAACTGTGTAGGAAAGCAATAAAAAAAATCACTTGAGTATAGTTTGCTTATATTGTTTAAAGTAAATTTCTAAGGCCAGCTCTTTTATTGTTTTCAGTGTTTACATGCCTTAGATTTTTCATAGCAATTTCAGTAAATTGGCTAAAAAAGCCCCAAAGATTTCAGAGCCAGGGCTGTTCAGCTGCATTTTTCTTCTACAACCATATTCATGCATTTGACCTTCATCTAACAAAGAGATTCATCATTGCCCTTCCCTAGCCACTGATTAGTATGTTTGAACTTGACTGTGCTGGTTCTTGTAAACCGAGGTGTTTTGGATCACTTGAGGCTTATAAAGCCAGTAAACAATTCTGAAGGTGTTGATGATAACTGAAGGGCTAATGTATGGCAGAACGCTGCTGCCGCTCATACAGAACACACACGCACATCATGGCTAGTGCCGTGCTCAGAGCTCTCTTCCTCGGACCTCTCAGGACTAGGTTGTTACATCTGTCTTCGACGCTGAGTATGCATCTGTATGAGAAAACAATGGAGATCTAGTTTAACAGTTTATTTCTTAGCACATGGCAGTAGTGGTTTGTGACTCATATTGGGAGCTGGCTGGCATTCATCACCCGAGCTTGTGAAGACAGTCATGTCTGTTTATAAATAGTTCTATATACAATAGTCCCTGGTTTTCATTTTTAATCCCTGGAGGGGCTTTGGGAAAACTGGGAATGAAGCAAGAAGTCCTTGCTTGATTCAAGGCTTGATTCTGTAGCTGCTTGTTTTATGACCTTGTACAAGTTTGTTAGATTCACCTAACTTTAATTTACCCATCTCTAAAAATAGAAATATTACATCTCATGGTGGTTGAGAGAATTAAATGAGATGGAGTAAATGAAAGTCCCTTTTCATGCAGAAAACCAGACAGATTAAAAGTATTGTTTCTTTGACGCACATGATTGTGTTAAAAGCCCTCCTTTCTGTCATCCATCCTCATGCCACACCCAACTGAAGGCTGGGCTAGTTACCACAAAGCCTGGTGTCCCCAGACGCCGGCCCGGAACAGGCTACCGCATGGCAGAGTCACAGTCACCTCGCTTAGGCTGTGCTCACCCCAGCTCCTACCCCCTTAGTCTGTGTGCCTTAGTGAGAGAGACGCTTATGCCACCAGCTCCAAGCAAGGAGAACCGGCATAAACATTTGCCTGCACGGGTTCACACGCCTGCTTGGCCTCTCATGGGCTGGAAGGCCTTTGAGAAATTACCCAAGGTCTCTGAGCCTCGGTTTCCTCATCCAGGAGGTAAGCATGCTACCGCCTTCCTCTTTGGAGGTGATACCTGTGAAGGGCCAGAGTATTTAGTATTTGGCATATATGGTTATTATGGAAATTTTGGATCCTTCTTTCTCTGAAGTTTCTGAACAGAGGAGATATAACCAGATATTTTATGATAATTCAATCAACTTTCATAAAAGGAAGTTTGGGGATTCTTTAAACAGATTGTAACCTGTAATGATCATTGACTTTCTTGTTTGCCATGAAACAAGTGATAAACGTCTTCATTTCCTTTTACTCTGGACACACACAAACACACACACACTTACTCTGCCTGTTTGGTCTTCAGCACAGATGGATATTGTTTCACAATGATAGAAGAAGATGATTCTGGGATGCCCGTGGTCACTTCGGGATGTCTGGGACTAGAAGGCTCAGATTTTCAGTGTCGGGTAAGGAAGAGAACTTGATTCTACTTTGTAACCTTTCATTGGCTAGATTTCAAACTGCCAAGTTTCCAACAAGGTAAAACAATTGTGGTTTTTTGTGTTTGTTTGTCTTGACTAGCCTGTTTTTTTAATAATTTAGAAAAAAATTTGAAAATTCTCATTGGACCAATACTGCCTTCATTTTGAAATCAAGTATTCTTTTTTTCACTTTTGCTGTTAACTTCTGGTTTAGTGACTCATTTGATCATCTTGCTCAAATTCCAGCTTAGTTAACTGTGTTAACTAAAGAAGCCAAGCCTTCTTCTTCAGTTGACACTGTAAACACTGGTTATTACAAATACAGTAGTAATTTTGTTGAAATGCAGAAGTTGCAGTAAGATAATATATGATAATTTGAAAGAAATTACCTAGTAAACATTTCCAACATGTTTGAATAAAATTATCAGAATTTTAAGTGAGTTCTCTAAATAGTATTGATTTCTAAAGTTTTAGATAATGTGAAACTTTGAAATTTCCAGGAAGCCTGTCAATAACTGTTTGGGTTCAATTTCAGGACACTCCCATTCCTCATCAAAGAAGATCAATTGAATGCTGCACAGAGCGGAATGAATGTAACAAAGATCTCCACCCTACACTGCCTCCACTGAAAAACAGAGGTGAGGAGAGGAAGGCTTCCAGGCTGGAAAAGCTTTAGACATAAAGAAAATAAAACCTTAAATTATTTTGTTTTCTAAATGCATCTGTCTGTACCATTTTCCACTGCTGGGGCAGAGGACCGAGGCAGATGACACAACACGACTGTCACTCAAAGACGTGCAAGGAGTTCTTGGCGAAGGAGTCACACGTGACGTCACGCTTTAGAGTCTTATTTCTGTAACCTCACCTCACTTCCTTGGGAAAACTGCAGTGTCCAGAACTCGCAGTGTGTTTGAGGAGGGAGAGAGAGTGTTTTGTTCGCCCCTAAAAGTTACTCAGAAGTTGCATTTCACTCAAAAACGGCTACTTGGCTACTACATTCATTGTAAAAATAAGGACCTTATAAAGGACCAAATCAGATTATTTGCTGGATGGCATTTCCTTTTATACGTGCTAAGTAACTACTTTTTAGTCAAATTACGTATCACATGTGGATAAAATGGAGAAAATACCTAGAAAATTAAATTCTAAGGCTTACATATTTAGTGTTGGTCATTAAGAAAGATAAATATTGCATCCCAAAGACTTTTGGTTAAAAACAGCTCCCATGTTTCTTTTCTTCTTGTTCTCACCACAAAATAGTTTGTAATTGTCATACAGTCCTGGGTCTTACATAAGTAGCCTAAAATGATTCTTTATGATTGATTTTTTTATTTCTTGAGAAGATAAAATCTTCCCAACAAAGTACAATGACATTTCAAGGTTTCAATGATAATATTTTATAACATTTGTTCCTACTATAGCCTAGAGAACTCTGTAAGATTGATTCCTAATTAGCCACATCAAAAATTCAGTTTTTAAAATTTTGCCAGTCAACATGCTAGGTGGTAGGGATACAGAAATGGGTAAAGAAAGTCCTTGCTCTCACGATGTGCACTCTGGCGTATGAGAGAGAAACATGTAAGTAACTAACTCAGGTATATTTGGACCCTCTCAATAGTAGAGTTAGATTATGAGGTATATTAAGGACACAAAAGAGCGAGTGGCTCATTTTGGGATGGGAGGATGCCAGAATAGCTTCCTGGTAGTGATACTTAATGAGACTTCAAGGAGGAATAGAAGTTTGCTAAAATGGATAGGGCAGGGATAAGAAATTAAAAAATTAAAATGGCTTACATAAGCCAAGCATTATGCTTAGTATTACATTAATTAATTCAGCTTCACAGCAATACAGTGAGGTACTTAGGATTATTATTCCCCATTGAAAGAGGAGGAAATTGCAGCACAGAGAGGTTAATTATCTTTCCCAAGGTTGCACAGCCTGTGAGTAGCCATGACTCTAAACAGAGGCAACAGTAAGTGCTGCGGTTAGGTTTGAAATATTTGAGCAACATCTGCAAAATCCAGGCACAGGAAATGGCCTGGCTGGTTGGAGAAAGTCATTCTTCAAAGGGGGCCTGTGGATCAGCCGCCTCAGTACCACTTGGAGCTCCTTAGAAATACAGACTGTCAGGCCCCACCCCAGACTACTGAACATGCATTTTTAACAAGGTTCCCAAAGTGATTTATATGCGTATGGAAGTTTGGGCAACACTTTTGGTAGAAAAAGAATCTATACGTGGGTATAGCCAGCGCCGCTGTGTCTCACCATGTTGAGTTTGATGACATCTTTTTCAAAGAGAACTCCACTGATGTCAAATTGCTGTAAAATGCCAAATGTTTACTTTCAATTTTTATAGTTAATTCCCTTGTGACCTGGTTGCAAAAGTAGGCATCCTGTAGACAACATTTTGAAAAGCACAGGTGCAGAGTCAGCCGTGTCGGCTGTGGGGGAGGGAGGTGGGGGAGGAGCGCTAGGAATGGAGGTAGACACGCTAGAATTTCTTCCCTCAGGGAGGAAAAGGCTTTTCACCTGCGAGTGGAAGTGGTGTGTCCCACAAGTAGCCCATGGGGTTTAGGAAACTGACGCTTCAAGTGCTGAAGGGGCTGCAGTGCACATGTTGCCCTGTAGATGGAGCCAGATTCTAGTTAGGACGAGGCAGGCCAAGGATATTCTCTGAGGAGGTTGAGCAGGTAGGGACTTAAAAAAATAGACTACATCTCTAGAGAACGGAATGAAAAGGATTTGAAAAGAGGGGCAGCTGTATTGGGAAGACAAGTCTTTGGTTCAAGGCAGCATGGGAAGGAGGATGTGGATGTGGCTGGTAGGTTATGTAGAGGATTATATAAAGTGATAGATTTGGGGGGAATTTGGTGGCATTCGGGTTTACTGCTTTGAACTCTAAGGACTCCAGTTAGTACCTAGATGAGGTCTCTGCAGATTCTACCTCACCCTTTTTGGCGCAGTCCTGTTGGGGTCCAGTAAAAGTCACTGCAACTGTGTCTGAGAGCACTGGTCTTTTTTATATAACTATACCATGGAGCTGCTGCTTTTTTGGTTTGTTTTTGCCTCTACCAAATGCTATGGACAACATTTTATTGGAAGTGTACTCTATATGTTTACTAAAAGTCAGTAATGCCTTGGTCAGAAACTTTTGTGTTGTAGCCATATTGGATATATGTCTCTATGAATTCATATTGGAGATATGTGTCTACATGTTATGGTATAAAGCCCCAAATAAAGAACAGGGATGATGTTAAAGAATCATAGAACCATCTTCTCTTAATATTTTTTATTTTAGCTTAGAATAGCCCTAACTTTTGCGAAGCTGGGGCAGTAGTATATTTGGAAGTCCACATACCATTCACCTAATTATTTAAAACTCATAAACCAGTGTAGAAGACTGGTAAATATAGTTTCTGTTAACCTGACTTAAATGTATTTTTGTAGTGATGGAGAACACCAGCTTGGCGTTGAGAATGCTTGAACTGCTTAGTCTTACTCCCTCTGGTGTGGGAGGGGAGTGATGGGGAGAGCCCGTTCTGGGTTCTGTAAGGGCCTGTCTTGCCTGCATGTGGGTGCTTGTCGTGTGTCTGTCTCGGCCTGTTGATAGAGATGCTATGGGCTGGTAGTGCCTGCAGCACTTACCTGGGCCCATAACACAGTGGCAGGCCCCCCCAGACACTTCCCCAGCTGGAGCCAATGTTGTGGCTAGACGGACCTGTGTGGTTCTCATTACGATTGTAAGATGAATCTCAGTAATAGCCATCAGGGAACTTTGCAAATTAGAAAGGTTTATTATTCACAGGAACTGGAGGGTGCACAGCACACCTGAGGGCCACATGGCAAGGGCCCATGTATGGGGGTTGGGTGTGGACTTGGGGTTCTAACTTTATTGGGGGTGAAAGCGGGGGGCCTTGTGTTTCACAGGTTCACTCTTTATTGGCAAATTAATTAAAAAGTGAGTTATAATTGACACATATCATTATATTAGTTTCAGGTGTACAACATAATGACTGTTTGTATATACTGCAAAATCATCACCACAGCAAGTCTAGTTAGCATTTGTCACCATACATGGTTACAGAAGCACTGGCAAATTTAAAACATACGAGCGGGAATTAGGGCACAGGCAGGTAAAAGGGAAGTTACTCAGGCGGTCCGCTGTCAGGGAACTTCGTAGATGGGGTGGCCCGGTTTCTCGCCTAGCTGTGTCACCAGTAGCTAGTGCCACACAGCTAGCGGCGTGCTTATTTGAGGTGGGTGTGTTTGAAATGGATGCCTCAAAAGCTCAGTGTCAGGCCCGGCACTACCACACCCCAGCCTCCCGTTTATGCTCCACCCGTGTGTCTTGCCCCCACCACCCCTCGGCCGCCCCTCAGGCCTTAGGGAATGTACACCAGCTCCTTGGTCCGCCTTCAGTAGGACAGGGCCGGAGAAGAGGGCCTCACAGTTCCCAGACACAGGCTTAGGGCCGTTTAGGTGGAATTTCAGACTTTGGGGCAATGGCCCATGTTTTAAATGGAAAGAGGACCAGGACAAACTGGGTGGGCACGTGGCCTGGGATCTGCAGACCCACGCTCAGTGGGAAGGGGCACAGTTGAAGGGAGCCAGAGCAGGACCCTCTAAGAACCCTGCAGTTAGCTCAGGGGGTTCTAAGCTCAGACCAGGCCAATTTTCTGGCTAAGGGCAGTGGAGATCATCATAACAACTGTGATCTTTGCTGACGTGAATAGAGTGCTTACTGTGGGCCTTTTCTGAGTGCTTTACATGTACAGACTCATTTAGTCCTTCTAACAGCCCAGTGCAGAAGGCACTGTTATCGTCATCCCCATTTCACAGACGTGCAAGCTGAGGAATAGTGGGGTTAAGTACTGTGCGAAGTTTACACGGCTAGAGTAAGTCCTGGAGGTGAGAAATAGGCAGGTGGCCTCATCTCACTGAATCTTCTATACAGAGCGCTGAATGACTTCCCCCCACCAAAAAAATAAAAGCTGTTACTTATCTAAGAGTCAGGAAACTCTCAATAAATAGTGGTTAGTTGTGTCACAAAATAATCAGTAAACAATTCATATGATTCCTTCAAAGCCTTCTGTTTATTATGTTTGCTTTGCCCAATTAGCGTTTTCTCTATTCTTAGGCTATGGCATTAGGTGCTTGCTCCCTCTCTCCCTTGCACACACCCCTCCTCTTCCCCCTCCTCCACTTCCTTCTGATTTATCGTTTATGAAGGTCCCACTTGTGTACCAGGCCAGAGGTTTTTAAACTTAGGGGCATCAGAATCACTTGGGGAGCTTGTTAAAACACAGAATACTGGCCCCTACCCAGAGTTTCTGATTCAGTAGATCTGCGGGGACCCTAATAATTTGCCTTTCTAAGAAGTTTCCAGGTGATGCTGATGCTGCTGGTCCAGAGAGCACACTTTGAGATCCCCTGTACTAGGTGTTGCCCAGTAGATTGTTAGATATTGTAGCAGATTTATTAAAACCTAAATGGCAAACTACTATAAAGCAGACACTATCTTATTAAAAGAGAGGGCTGAAAAACCCAGCTTACTATTTTTTGTTGTTGTTCTTTATTCTTAATAATTGCTCTTCCAAAAAAGTTAAAAGGTTAACCTTATCACAAAACATCTGTGTTACTAGGAGTTAAATAGTAACAGGCTTAGGTGAGGTTCTGTTATTAGACATCAGAGAAGTCCTAAGTGTAGGGGGAAATATCTACCAATAAATTTTCTTATTGAAAAATAAACAAGAAAACCTTTTCTACTAGTAGAGTTTTTTCAGATTTTTTTTCCAGCTTAGATGCGTGAGCAGGAAATTAGAGAATCACATCCAATAAATATTTATCAGTGTACATTTAGGTCCTTGAAATTTTGTCATCTTCTCTTTCAAAAAATGATGAACGGTGGCCAGAATGCAGCAAGTTCTTTTATGAATATTAGTTTTCCTTTTGCTTTGCTAACTCCATTTTAGCACCAGCAAAGCAGAATGCTGTAGGATAATACTCTTTCTCCTGAAGGAAGAAATATGAAAAGTAATTAGATCAAATGTAGCACCTTCATCATAAACAATAAAACATGATCTGGGAAGCCCAGTAACACTGTGGCTGGTGCTAAGGGTAGGAAGAGATGTCTACTTTGATGGAGAGGCTTATAGGGAGGAGAAGTGGTGCCCTGGTGTCTGGCTTCCTGCCTGCAGATTTAGCGTTGGAGGGGCACCGGGATGCCGGGAGGAAGGATGCACGCCCAGACTCTCAGCATCACGTGGTCTGACCAAGATATTGTGAGTAAAGTGTTGTATTGAAGTGGCATGTAGGCCACAGAACTTGATGAGGATATTTTTCTCCTCTCAGATTACTTATTATAGTCACTTATTTTTGTTAAATCTTTTTTTCAGATGAGCATTTAGAGAAGTGAAACACTGGTGTTAAAATGAATAGAATACGTTGCTTTATTGAATGGGATTCTCTAATTAGGTTTTGACAAAGTCAAATTAAGTTCATATAATTTTTTGGAATAGGTGTAAGTTTGTTGTTTTACTATGGGAATTACTTTATGTATATAGTACGTGTGTTACCGGGAGGAGGGGGAAAAATTACCTCAGGTCTTAGTCACCTGAAAAAAAATGAATTTTTAGTGAGAGACAGAAAATGTGATGTAAACAGATCTTATTCGTAAAGTAAAAAGGTGGTAAAAGATAGAACCCTCCAGAGAACCGGGGGCGGGCCGATCCAGGAGAGGAAACATGGTGCCGCTCCTTTCTTTCTCCTGTCTTACATCCTGGTTTAGGAGGGGTTTTCGTGATTGGTTGACAGCTCACGTTCCTTGCGCTCAGGCACGACCATCCCTTTTGTGCAAGTGCTTACCCATGATGCACACAGAGAAACCTGTGGTGGGGGCTCAAACTGAGCCCCTTATCCTGAGCGCAGGAGTACTGTTATCTTCTGGGTTGCCCCCTCCCCCTTCCTCTCCCCTTGCCCAGAGCTCATTTCTAACTTCCTAACACATGTATACTTCCTAGAAAATGTATCAGAAACAACATTCTGTTTTGAAATAGGATAATTTCAATATAGTTTAGGTAAAATTATAATACAGGGTTTCCAAAGCTAAAATTTATCTTATTATTTCTTTTCTTATTCAATTAAAATACATATTCTGAACAGTGTACAGATTTGTTTAGAAATGCTGTTGCATAGTTTAGATACTGCCAATTACAGATTAAACTCAATAGGTAAGAGGTATTTAACCAGTGAAACATCTCCCTTATTCTCCACAACACAGATAGGTTGAATATATGATAGTGTCTAGAGTGCAAGGATGTGTTGCAGAATTTTCCTTCTGACACATTTTTTATGCCAGTGACAGTATAAACCAGTACATGAGTCGGAGCTGAATTCCTTGTCAGCAGTTAGCTCTAACATTTCTTGAAATGTGCAGCTTTTAATTATTTTGGAAATTCTGGTTAACTTTGGGATGGATGAAAGAAATTTAGAAATAATTAGTCTCTTTTTTTTTCTCGTTGAACGCAATAATCTGGATATAAAAATTCTGTCTTAACTTCTTTTGTTACCAAGAAATATAATTCTAAATATTTTTATGTAGGAAAAGAACTAGAAAATTATGTCTTTGTTCTTAAAGTGAATTTATTTCTAGACATTACTGTAAGATGGAATTCAATATATGATTAAAGTAAATTACTTTACACTATTATTTTTTGACTGAAATCCTCTGACAAGAATATTTTTTCAGCAACTTTATGCTCCTGTTAATAGAAGGATGTCTCCAGTTTATCTGTGATTGTAACTTTGAGAGCACATATAAAGATGTCTTTGGGTCATCGTATTTTCTAGATTCTTTTCTAGATTTTTTTCTTTTATTTCTTACTGCAGTTATGAGCCATCTTCTAGCCTTAAAAAAATAGACCTGGCATTTTAAGCAGTTACAAACCAGTTAATTACCAGAAAGGAGACAAGTAGTGACAGAATGTTATTTTGTTAGGAAACCAATACTGATTCTTACTTGCCTCTCACAGTGAACCAGGCTTCCCTGGAGAGTGCTCTGTTCTACTTCCCTGAGCAGTTGGAGTGACAGCCAGGTGGAAATCTGCTGCCCAGAGAGAACTGTGGGCTCTGTTCTTTTCCTGATAGGTATCTGGTAGTGTTCCCCTTCCAAGATTCTGGCAGCGACTTGAATGTTTACATTTTTAATGCTCTGAGAACAGGTAATGGCAGATTAAAACACGACCAGCGTGACTAACAGAAACAAAAGGTTTATTGATAAGGCTCACGTATTCATGACAGGAGGCAAGGAGGCAGTGGATGAGGCTGTAGGGGATAAGGTTATTGGGGCAAAGGAAAGGAAAATGGGAAGGTCATGTTAGCCTTAGAGAAAAGTGCTTGATGGTAAGGGAAGAATCCTTTATGAGAGGATAATATGAACCTTTCTGGTCTTGTGGCTGTCATAAATCAGAAATCTAGTAAGATGAGGAATAAATATGTATTCTTACAGTTCACAGTGTCTTCTGTATTTACATGGAAAAGTCAGTGAGGCTGAGTTTTAATAAAATTATATCACTTGAATAAAAAATACTCTGTACTCATATACTGACAATGTGTTGTGTTGGGGTAGTTATTTCTTCTAGTTCTAATAGAGTATCCAGTGTTCTCTTTGGTTTTCTGCAAAATCAGGCTTTTTATTTTTGTTATCCTTAAAATTGGAAATCGATTTTAAGCTAAGTTTCCAGCAATACTGTTTGCACACGTATGCACCGTGGTATTTGTGCACCTGCACGCGTATAAACATTGTTACCTGCCCTCTCCCTGGCAGAGGTTGTGCGCACCTTCAGTTTATTGCTAACTTTGCCTCTAACCTAAAGGAGGGAGGGAGAGAGAGAGGGAAAATTTATTAAGACAATTTATTGTGTAAAATTTTAGCTTGATTTTAAGAGCCTGCAGATTATTTTCAAGATTTCCTAAGCAGCACTTTTCAGACGATGCATGTGTTAATTATATGTGATTTCCGTTGGTGTTAGCGTGAATGGCTTTTTGGATGTGTACTGTAGTGGGTCAAGTTCCTGAATTCCTTTTTTTCTGGACCATAGGCAATGTTTCTGAATTTGTTCATATTAAAACTGCTTTTTAAAAAACGGATTCTTATTTAGCTTTTTCAGGTACAGACAGAATACTTGCATTAATATTTTACAAGTAGTAGAGATCATAAGTAATTGTTAAACATATATTAGACTGATGAGTAAATCTTAATATTAACCATCTCAAGATTTGGATAAGAAATTGGCATAAAGATGTATGGATTTTAGTTTAAAATAAGTAATCCAAACTGTCTCATATATATTTCAAAGTAAGATTTATTTTCATTTTATATGTTCATGTTAATTTTCTGATTTTGATAATTGTATCACCATTTGGTAAGACAATGTCCTTGTTCTTAGGAAGTGAACTCTGAAGTGTTTATGGGTAGGAATATTATGTCTATAACTTCAGATGGTCCATAAATTATGCATACATGTAAAGAGATAACCATAAATATGAATACAAATATATATATACACACATATCTTTTATAGAGAGAGAGGTAAGCACACACATACATACTGAGGAAGCAAGAGAGTCATAAAGCAAATATGGTAACATTTTTAAAATGAGAACTTTCTAAAGGACATGTTGGAGTTCTGCAGACTCAAATTATTTTAGAGTAATTGAAACATGTTCATATTGATGATACAAAAGAAACTTATAATCTTTTTTAAAGGATATTTTGACAGCATGTGTGAAACTAAAAATATGTATCCTTTGAACTAATAATACTACTTCTAGGGATGTAGATTAAGAAAATAATCATTGACATGCAATGATACATGCATAAGAATGTTCATCACAGGATTTTAGGTAAAGATGTTATTATAGCAAAATCTTGACAATCCCCTAAATATATATACATCATCAGAAAACTGACTTTCTAATTAGAATGTGTCTGTATATACACTATGTAGTCTTTAAAATCCATGTTGCAGAAAAATTTGTATTGTTTACAATATTATCCATGAAAACACTTGTTATAAGGCAATTGTAATTTTTTCCAATTCTTACTGTGAAATACACATAACAGAAAGTTTACCATCTTAACCACTTTTAAGTGTACAATTTGGTGATATAAAATATGTTCATAATGTTGTGCAACCATCACCACTCTCCATTTCTTTTCATCTTGTAGAACTGGAACTCTTACCCATTAACCATTAACTTCCTCTATCTCCCCTCTCCCCAGCCCCTGGCAACTGCCATTCTTCTTTTTGTCTTTATGATTTTTGACTGCTCTAAATATCTCTTATAAGTGGAGTCATGCAGTGTTTGTCTTTTTGTGATTGACTCATTTCACTTAGCATAATGCCCTTAAGGTTCATTCATGTGGTAGCATATGTCAGAATTCCCTTCCTTTTTAAGGCTTAACCATGTATGTGTATACCACATTTTGCTTATACATCTATATGTCCATGGACACTTGGGTTTCTTCCATGTTTTAGCTATTATGACTAATGCTGCTAAGGACAGGGGTGTATATAATACCTTTTTGTGAACTATTTTGCTGAGGAACACTTTGGTCATCGAAATAACACTGCAAGGGCGTACACTAAAATGTTAGTAGTAATTTTTCCAAGTAGTGTGGTGGTGGCAGTTTCGTTAATTTTATTTTGCTTAGTTGATGCTTTTCAGTTTTTCTTCAGGGAATATATAACACTTTTGAATGAAAAAATACAGTTACATTGAGTGGGATGAGGTCTCCAGCCAAAATGTTTAGGCACTCATACAATTAAAAGTATACAGCACAGTTGGAAAACATCTTGTTTGTAGGTAACCAAAGTCATAAATTATAATACATGATACCTTTAAAAATTAAATAACAGTAATTACTCTCCCAAGGATATACGGTGCCCTTAATAAGAGTGGTGCTAATTCTCTTAATATATAAGCACACCTGGTTTTTGGTCATTTTTCTCCAAATGTATTCCACAGACTAACTGCATATAAATCACCTGGGATGATTGTAGAAAGTAAAATAAAATAGTTTGAATAAAAATCTCTGGGGTTCAAGTCAGTAAATATGCATTTGTATAAAGCTGTCCTGGTCATTCTTACTTTTATGAAGTTTGAGACTGTAAGTAAATCTGATTTGTCAAGAACCAGAGTTAAAACAACATGAATACTATTTAATAATTTGTTGTTTAAAAGGATCATACAATTCTTTGAGTAGAACATACCCATTCGTTTATAAATATGATGCCACTTATGAAAACCTTAGGTATGTATTTTTGAAGGGCATCTTTGCTTAAAATAATGCACATCCATATATTCTATGTTTGGCAATATTTCAGGAATCCTGTTCCTTTGTATCCATCATAGGATGACTTTTTATTTTATGTACACTGAATATAAATTAGTTTTTTATCCAAAGTCATGATACAGTGCGCTCCAGAAACCACATGCGAAAAGCCTGTAAACCCATCAGCTGGATCTGACACAAAGACGAACTACCTGCTGATGTTTTAGGGGTATTGATCCATCTACATTTATTTATATTCTGTGCTTTTATCTTACGTCAAGCGTGTTCCTTCCAGGGAGGAAGAAGTACATGCCCTTGAAACGAGTGCCTCAACGAGCAATGATTCATGGTAGTCAAGCTTACTTAATTTTAAGAGCATATATATGTATTTTTTTCATCAATTAGCAGATTAAAAGGACCTTTCACATCATGCATATGGAGCTTAGCAAGCACTTTTAGGAAAGAACTGCTTCCTTATTTTTAAGTGAAAATAGTCTCTGTATCATGGCTCTCTTTTCTTTCTAATTTCAGATTTTGTTGATGGACCTATACACCACAAGGCCTTACTTATATCTGTGACTGTCTGTAGTTTGCTCTTGGTCCTTATCATTTTATTCTGTTACTTCAGGTAAGTTTCTAATATGTAGGTGTAGGATTTTGAATTTATATTATCTTCCTCATACTCTTCTACCTGTTGACATTTTTTTTACCACAGCTTTCCTTGCCCTAATTAGATCTTAAAGTTCACGGATAATATCAGGTTACTAGTGATAAATATTTGTCCTAAGGAAGCTATTAAACCTATCTCATTTCTGTTTCAAATATCAAAACCACCCAGAAAAAAATTCATCTCTAGAGAATTTACGGTCATTAGGGAATTCAGCAACTAGTTGCTACTGAGGTTTGATTCAAAGCAGAGAAATGACCATGTTGAACTTAGAATGGTTTTAGTAATTCCTTATTTCATGAACTAACAGTTTCTCTTTAACATTGAAATATTTTAAAGATAATTTATAGATTAATTATTAAAATAGAATAAGTTCAGTTAGTAAATTAGAGTATAGTCATTACAAATTATTTTCAGTCACCTAAGAACCCATTTTCTAGTTTGTGAAATGGCAGGGACCTTTACATTCTCATCATTTGCCTTTTGCAGTCCTCATTTAAGTTACTGTTGTGCAAATGGGAGTTGATTCAAATAACATCATTTCTAGTGAAAGACATAATTATTGACAAAAGCTTTTAAAGTTTCAATTGATTTCATTTATCTGTATTATCGCTTTATATACATTACCTTAGATGAAAAAATTTGTTGTAATGTCTTTTGTAAACCAAAAATTTGCATCTTTAATTAATTACCTTATAGGAATTACCTGATATTAAATAATTACCTTATAGAAAAAGACTTTAGGAACTGATTCTTGGAACTATGTAGAAACACTTATGGAACGTAGGCTGCTTGGATATATGCAGTTGAAAGAAATAGAGAAGAAAAATTTAGATGGTTGTGACTGAGTGAAAACATGTAGTTTACTTTAAAAGTAGGTTAGAAAAATAATTATGATTTTGTGTTTTGGAAATCATAACTAAGAGTAATAAATACTGAGCATTTAATCTTGTATTTATGTGCAGAGATAAAACCTGCTGTGGTTACTGTTTTATCTGCCATGTTTTGCTCCTGTTGTTGGAATCCAGAGTCTCAAACTGCCTTCCTCTGTGCTTCTGCAGGTATAAAAGACAAGAAACCAGACCTCGGTACAGCATTGGGTTAGAACAGGACGAAACGTACATTCCTCCTGGTGAATCCCTGAGAGACTTAATTGAGCAGTCTCAGAGCTCGGGAAGCGGATCAGGCCTCCCTCTGCTGGTACGAGAGGAAATGTCAATAACTGCCTGGTTTCATTTTACTGAAACGGATAGGGCGATGGACAAAGAGAAGGCTCCCTGCAGTCAGTGAGACATCAGATCTCAGATACAGGGTTTCCTGATAACATTTTGACATATTGAGGGTGAGGTGATTGTTCTTTAATGTGAGTGTAAGGTTACAATCCAGACCGTCGGACATTCTGATAAAGAGCAGGTTAGAAAATATTCAACATGGGACCATCTTCCCTCTGTTTTCAGTAAGGATAGCGTTACTGCACTTTGGCCTGGCTTTTGAAGGCAAAAGTAGCATCACAACCAACTGGGATCTGAGCGCTTCTCCAAGGGAAGAAGGCTGCGTTTCAGCTGGAGGGTTTATGTTTCAGGGTGAAGTCCTGGCTTTTCCATTCAGGAGAGTTTTAATTTTCTGATGGTCAACACTGCCAACTTTGAAGAAAATATATATCGAATCCAAGGCACTTGCTTTAATGAGAAAAGCATTTGGTTTCTTTATGGACCATGCAAAAAGGTTGTTGGGACTCGGAATGGAAATAACAATTTTAGTGAGAAATATTTTCCTTTATAAACTCTTAAGATTGTTTTTCCTAATCTTTATTGTCTGGTTCTGACTTTGGATATCTTGTTTACTTGACTTTTTTGGTGACTTTTTATTTAGTGCTAAAAATAACTTAAAAAAAAATCTCAAGCCAAGAATTGATTACTCTTTTTTTGACACACAAAAAGCTGTATAGATTTAATATATGTAAGTTGAAGAGTTTGAAAATGAGTATACATCTGTGAAGCCATCACCACAGTCTAGGCTATAAATATATTCACCACCTCCCAAAGTTTCCACCTGCCCCATTCATTCATTATTATTATTTTATGATAACACAACATAAGGTCTAATGTAGCAAATTTTTAAGAATACAGTCCACTGCTGTTAACTGTGGGCACCGTGCTGTACAGCAGGTCTCTAGGACTTAGTCATTTTGCATAACTGAAACTCTGTGCTCTTTGACTAATATCTCCCCTGGAGGTAACAGACCAGACAGAAACCCACTTGGGAAGCAGTCATTCTGACCAAACCGATGCCACTTAGGATGTAAGTTTTTTTTTAATGTCAAAGTTCTTATCAAATTGGTTGATTTTTCATTCTTAGAATTTAATGAATATATAGCAAATACCATTCTTAAATTTAAAAATTTGTTTTATTATACTTTTTTTTAAGTACCAATATTAAAATCCCCTTTAGTATTAATGCATCAGATATTTATGCTCTTGGAATTGAAAGCTACTTATTTTCTTCCTTCTAGCCCATCTTTCTCATTCCTGTGGCATTCTCTTTCTAAAACCTTACTGTCTCCCTCCCTGGATAACACGTTCTAGTGTCCTAGTGTTTACGGGTCCTTCCTGGCTTGGTGAGCACAGCAGCCTCTCCTCCCAACCTCTTCCCCACCTGCTTCTTGAGCCGTAGCATCAGCCTTGAGTAATTGTTTTGAAAATACAACATGGTTTTAAAATCCACGTCTTTGCAAGTGTCGTATCTTTCTGGAGAGTTCCTCTGACTATCACTCAAGGCCTAACCCATGTTTTATCTCTGTGACAAATTAGCCCAGACTGAGCCAGTCTGTTTCTCTTCTGTCCTGACAGTCCGCTGTGGTACCAGTACAGTGGTTGAGGATAGCACTGTCATTGGTGTTAGTGTACCTGAGTCTTAGGTGGACTTCCATCTCTTCAGGGGTGGAGACTGCATTTTTCCACTTCGCATCCTCAGTGGCGTACCTGAGTGATTAAACAGGCTGCTCAGTAATTTGTTTTTAAAAAATTTCAACTCCAACTTTTAATGTCTGTGAAAATACAGTCTTCTTTCTGTAATTTAGATACAAAAAAAAAATTAGTTGTTAACTCTATAACAGTTAAGAGCAGCCAGACATCGGCCTTTATAGGATGAGCTCATTTCATCTTCATAGCACCCGTGAGGTAGCAGTAGACACACATCCCTGTATTTGCGTCCGGGGTGTGCACCCAGCTGGTCAACTAGCTCACAGGCGGATGAGCCAGGACTCAAACCCAGCCGATCTCTAGAGTCTGTGCACTTAATGTTTGTGAACCAAATGTTAAATAAAACAAAGAACTGCATTTGATAATGGCAAGATGGGAAGAAGGAGCCTGTAAAACTCAGTTTAGTAAAGGAACAGTCTCAGTATTACAGATTTAAGATCTTGTTTTAAGATTTGGATTTTAAGATAAACAATGTAGAAATGTACAGTAGCCTTTCTGCGTATTATCATGTGAGTATCTCACCTTAATACTGATTCGTTATTTCATTAATGTAAAGGGAAAATTCATGCCTGGAATATAAACTTGGATGTACTATTTGCCAAGTGACTTCATATATAAATCCTTTAAGGAAGGAACATCATAGGATGGTTGTAAGAATTAAGATGGTATGCGTTTTCCTACTGTGTATGTATATAAATATGCTGGCATATTTAATATGTAGTATGTATTCAGTAAATAGTAACACTATTATTATTTATTTATACCCTATTTATCTGACCTTGTAAAGGAACAAAAGGTGAAGTAAATTGTCTAATTGAACATCACACTTTTTGGTTGAGAAATCTTTTGTAAAGAATCTTTCCAATGTGTATTATTCACACAGCCTTACTAAGCAGAGTATTTAACAGTATATTTTTGTATTGCTAATTCAGTGACATGTAGAGAGTACAGAGTATTACTTACAACTGTATGGTTTCTAGTGTCCATCATGTACGTGGACTTAACCATTAGAGATTATCTGATAATCTGATCACTAGATGAGAGGACATTTCTGATATAGTGACAGCTCTTTATAATCCTTCTACAGCTAGATGTACCCATCTTACATGAAATAATTCTCTTTTTGGAATCACAATTATAGTGATTATATTTTATTTTTGCAATCTAACTTTCAAAATAAATATCTAAGACTGTAATAGAGAGTGAAAGTTTAGGTACAGAAAGATGTGAAACATTAACTAAATCAAACAAAAACTCAAATAACATAGATAAAACATTTTTCAAGTTATATTTTCCAGTTCATAAATATTGTTATAAATCACAAAATATAAATATATTTTAAATTTCTGAATGTAATTTAGTGAGACTTTCTGTCTTTGAGATAAGTTGTTCCTATTATGAGCATTGCCAATTCCATTAGTACTTTCATTAATTAGGTATGTTATCATTAGAAAAGAAGTGGATGTAAAACTTTGTTAGGAAGTGTCCCATAGATTTACGTAAGCAATGTTTTGTAATATCTGTAAATTAATAGTATTTCTTTAACAAATGTAGGAAGTCTTCTCTCAAGTCAGTCATGTAACTCCTTGTGGATTTGGCTCTCGGCTGCTTGGTGCTCTTGGTGATCTGGCCGCTCACTCAGGATGGAAATGTACTGAATGTTTCCTCATAAAGCCCTCTGCCTTTTAAAGGGGGAAAGGCTACTCCACACATATACTTGGTCCCTCATTTCCTTCAGGCTGAGCGGCTTCAATGGCACGTCAGCGATGCTTTTATTTTTCAGTCCTTCTTTGAGAGGAAAAGGAAACTTTTATCTTGTCCCAAAAAGCTTTCAGTCTGATATTAGTGCTGTTAATGGCTCTGGCAATGGATAGCATTACCTCTTGAATTGATAAAATCATCCATTATGCAAAAACAGAACCCATCCCAGTTGGTAGACAGCTGCGGTAGGCTGAACCCCAGCCCCCAGCACGTCCGTATCCTAACCCCTGGAATCTGTTATTTTACGTGGCAAAGGGGGACTAAGGTTGCTAATCACCTGCCTTTAGAATGAGATTATTCTGGATTACCTGAGAGCCCCCAGCTCAGTGTAATTACATGGTCCTTAAAAGCGCAAACACACAAAAAAAACAACTTTGGGTTTACTTGATGCAAAGCATGTCTCTGAGAAGAGTACATCCCAGTTTTTTGACCAGATCTTATGAGAGTCCTATGTTAGATTCTTTATGTATGTCTACCAAATTGTGTAAATGGTCGCCCATACCTAGGCCTTTCAGTCATGGAGTTCTCAAAAAATTTAATGTAAGCACGAGTAGAGTGAAGATCATGTATAAAGAGTCATTGAACCTCTATGCCCTCACTCTCATGTTTTCTTTCTCTTTGTCCCTGCTGCGCTGTCCAGCTCTTCAGAGCTCATCTTTCTCCCCAGCTCTCATAGGCTGTTTTACCTCTCCATTTTACAGGTTTGCTTGTGATAATTAACTCTCCCACCTCAAAGTATAATTTTCAATAATTTCTTACTGCTTGCTAATATTTCATTCTGTCTTCTATTTCTTCATGTATTTCATGTAACATTCTTGGCGTTCTGTATCTGAAAATTCCAGTGTCTGTAACCTGAAGGGGTTAAATCTCCTTGGGGTCTTTCTCTTGACTCTCATTTGTAGTGGCTGTTTCCTTTTGTTTTAAGGAGTTTACTCTGTGGGGTCTTCTTTCTCCTTTCCTTCTCTCCCTCCCCCCTTGGGGATTTCCTTTCTTTCCTTGTGAGCCCAACAGTGCATTACAGGCTTTTGTTTCTCATCTTTTTCCATGATCAAGTTGTCTGGTGGCAAGAGCTCCTTCGAAGTGCCTAGTTTCTCACCATAGTGGTGGAAGTGAAAAGTTCTGCAAATGATTTCCTCAAGAGAGGATTTCTGTTTGTTTCTGCTGGGAGCCATGGTGATGTTGTGCTACCAACCCAGGGCAAATTTAGTACCATTCAGTGGTCCCAGCTTAATGCTGAAGCCCAGGGTTCGGTTTCTCTAATTGTAAAGAAGTGACAGAGTTCATATTCGGGATCTCAGTGCTGGTGTTAGTCTTTGCCCAGACAGCAGCCTGGCTTTGGTATGTACTGAGTGCTTCTCTATCCCTCCTCTTTTCCTCCCTCCCTCCGCCCCTCCCTGTTTGGAAATTTCCTTTATTTCTTTGTGTGCCCAACAATGCATTCCACTCGTGTTTTGTTGTATTTTATTGAAGCACATAGTGGCTTGATTCTCTTCAGAGTGAGTACCTAGTATCCCACTAGAGAGGTGGAAAGGAAGGATATTCTGCCAATTACTGTCAACCATTCAGGTATTTTTCTCTGAAAATAATAACAGGTAGAATGAAATATTTAATAATTTGGAAGCAATATTTCGAATAATTAAAATCCACAGTCAATCTCAAATACATTAGAAGAGGACAGCATAAATTAATAAGTAAATACAAATAACTTGTCTATATAAAGAAGAACTAACTGGCTAAATATACTTTACATGCAATAACTGTTTCTTCTCTGGAGGGGAAAAAAAAAAAAGATTAAACAAATCTGTAGTGCTGTGAATACACCAACAGTGTGTTTTGGGATTTAACAGGTCCAGAGGACGATAGCTAAGCAGATTCATATGGTGAAACAGATTGGAAAAGGTCGCTATGGGGAAGTCTGGATGGGGAAGTGGCGTGGTGAAAAGGTAGCTGTGAAAGTGTTCTTCACCACAGAGGAAGCCAGCTGGTTCCGAGAGACAGAAATATATCAGACAGTGCTGATGAGGCATGAAAACATTTTGGGTGAGTAAAAGTCTATAGCAGTGTTCGGGGTTTCCTAGCTTTCCTCTCTTTTTCTGTTAACATCTGCATATTAACTCATCTGTCTAGACCAGTGATGAAATACACAGACATTGTCATCTTGGCACGAGCCCAAGA
Source organism: Camelus ferus (assembly GCF_009834535.1). NCBI lineage: Eukaryota > Metazoa > Chordata > Mammalia > Artiodactyla > Camelidae > Camelus > Camelus ferus. The sequence goes on from NC_045697.1 coordinate 66,860,178, forward strand.
ATGTCGTAAGCTTCTAATGGGAGACCTCACAGGGGGAATGACTAAGGCACCACTGTGAATGAACGGTGGGCTGGAAATGGAACATGCTCAAATATTTGTTTTCTTCAGGGACAGGAAATGCAAGCGTAATACCAGAATTTCTTAGGGTTTCTTAGGGATTTGAAGGAGCACGTTTTTTTGTCTAAATGTGAAAAGTTACAGGGGATTTATCTGCGGGGTTGATTATATCCAGAGTTTATATTGAGAATTGGTGTCCTTTTTATTTTCTCATGTTAGAGATGACCTAGGTGGATTGTTCAAGGGGAGAGAGTGTAAGCCAGTCTTGGAGTATGTGCCTATTTTGTAAACAGTGTCTCATGTGTAACTGTAATACCATGAACTATTTACTGTTAACTGAGAAATAATTTAAGTAGGAGCTACTGATTAGAAAGGGATCCTTGTGTTTTCAGACACAAACTCTTAGAGTTTCTCTACCCTTGCTATTTTGATTGTCTCTGATTGGTATTAGTAATTCAATACTGTCATAGCCACAGTCAGAAAACTGAATGGAATGCCAAAACGAAGACACCCATGGCAAAGAATGATGGTTGAAAATACGAATTACCCTGATGATATTCAGAAAGCACATAGCTCCTAATCTTTTTGTCTCTTTTCCTTTTAGGGTTCATTGCTGCAGATATCAAAGGGACGGGGTCCTGGACCCAGTTGTACCTAATCACAGACTATCATGAAAATGGCTCCCTCTATGATTACCTGAAGTCCACCACCCTGGATACTAAGTCGATGCTGAAGTTGGCATATTCTTCTGTCAGTGGCCTGTGTCACTTACACACTGAAATCTTTAGTACTCAAGGCAAACCAGCAATTGCCCATCGAGATCTGAAAAGTAAGAACATCCTGGTGAAGAAAAATGGAACTTGTTGTATAGCTGACCTGGGCCTGGCTGTTAAATTTATTAGGTTAGTATCAGGGTGAACAAATATACTTTTTATGGTTCTTTTCTATCACTTTCTGTACATGATACATTTTGTAGCTCAGTGCTTCTAGGATCTTTAACGGAGGAGGAATTTTATTCATTTCAACTTTTCTATGGAGGGAAAAAGAAATATTTTCTTTGCAACAAATGAAGTGGGTCAGTCCTGTTGTTTCTAAGCTCATCAGTGACCTGGCTTCAAGACAATGTTCACATTAAGTGTGCAGCTGCCGTGAAGCTGTTTAGAAAAGAGGTAGCTAATGTCTGGGATTGTGTGGTCAGAATTGTGCATAATGTTTCTAAGTAGGAAAAAGGTTTTAGGAAAAAGCTAGAAATTATGTAGAGATAAAGGCTATTTTTATATGACATAAGAAAGATAACTTGCATAGGTATTCTCTGAGAAATGTTAGAAACTAACAAGCAATATACAGCTTGTAATCAGCACTATTATTACTGTAGCTTGAACAGTGAATGTGATACCTGGACCCATAAACCAGCACAGGATATAAAACAGTGGTTTTCAGACCCCTGGGGGCCCTTTGGAGGTAAGTTGATAGCTTCTACAGAATGGGGAGGAGGAACGCCCCATGGTTGGAGCTCTGTTTTGCTTACCCTCATTCTATTCATAGCAGCTCCTTTTATCTTGCAGATGATTTAATTAGAAGCAATGCTTCTGCTTTGAAAACAAAATGAGTTTGCAAACTGCAGGTGTAGAGGGATCCTCAGATACCTACCTTTTTAAAAACTCAATTCAGGCTTAGCTTTGATTAAATTGTTGGACCCTCTTTTGGATTTTTTCCAAAGAAGGCTCCGTAGAATATGGAGAAGGGCCCAAAGGAAAAGCCATGATAAAGAGTAAAACTCACAAGAAAGGACTATTGGATTGGTGTTTTCACCCAGGAGTGAAGACTGAGGTGTGATACAATGAAAGGTCCCAAATATATGAAGGTCTTCAGCATTTAGAGGGTGGCGGATGCAAGTTCTCAGCCTTTAAAAACAAAGCTGGAGAAAAATGATTTGGACTATGGATTTAAGTTAGAAATGTGAACCTCCTGCCAGTATAAAGATTATTAAATCCTATCTCTCTCTCTTCTGAATTCTTTTTTCTGACCCACAACCTACAAGTCTCCTCTACTGTGAAAAACTTTGCTATGATGCTTCTCAGATTACCAGCCTGTCTCCTTACTTCCCTGTTAAATTTCTCGATAGTTCCAAAAGAGTGATCTGCTTTCACAGCCCAGTAATTCATAGTATCTTGTAATTGGCTTCCACTCATTCTCTCCTGAAGCTCCTTTACTTCGGGACACATTGATCTTTGTCACCAGAAGCCTTTCTTACTGTCGTCCCACCCGCCGCGGTGCCCGTGCCTTTCTGCCTCCTGTGTCCGTGATGTGCCTTTATTCCAGGTCCTCCTCCTTTGTCTCTATGGGTTCTGCTCTCTGTCTGTTTCTTAAATGTTATCCTACGTCTAGGTTTCCTGCTGCTTATGCTTTTCCTCCCTAGCTCCCAGCTTTGATTGATCCTTTCTAAAATGTGTGGTGCCTGGCATTTCCCTGGTTCCCTAAGTTTCTGATTTGCTCAGTTGAATGAATTCTATCTCCATGATATTCCCACTTGAACTGGGCCAGTTGGGGTCCTCCCTACCATTTTTCTAGATTCTGGAGTCAAGCATTTTGTAGTTATTTCCTCTTTGTCTTTCCTCCTTCCAATTTTTTTCTACATGCTGCTGCCAGATTTATTTTCTTGGAGCATAATTATGAACATCGTAGTAATTTCATAATTTCCTATGGCTTTGGGTTAAAATGTAGTGTCTGTTCTGAACACTTTATACTGTCTCACACTTTCAGGTATTTTTAACATGCTTTTATCTCTGTCTGAATACCCAACATCCCCTCCTCTATTTCGATAACTACTCCTTATCTTCACAGTTTCTTCCTTTGGGATACTTACTATTACTCCCTGGCACGCCTGAATGTCGCTGAGTTTCCTTACACCTTTCCGTGTGACCCTGGTGTGCTCTCATGACACCTCTCATGCTGTTTTATGGTAATCATTGACTGCTTATCTGTCATTCCCAATGGAGACTAAGTTCCATGGAGGTAAAGACCATGTTGTTTTTTTCCAGGTTTACATTCCTAGGGCCTTTCCTTAGTGCCTGTTATTTAGGGGCTGCTTCAGAATTTTGCGTAAAGGATGAATGAATGAGTTCACGTGGATTATAGGGTGAAGGAAAAAGGTATTTTTTCTTAGCTTCAGAGATCTAAACACACCCTGGATTAAATCCACTTTTCTAGTTTTATATCCCACAAACTCTCCAACTTGTGAGCTTTCTTTTACGAGACTGAACTACTTGTGTTTTCCCCATGTGTGCTCCATGTTTGCCGCTGCCTTGCTTTTGATTGGACAGCGTCTGGCTTGGAATGTCCTTGCTTCTCCATGGACTGTAATCCAATCTCAGAGTTGCCTTTAAGTCACTTCACTCATCCCCCAGCTAGGAATAATGACAGCATCTACTCTACGCCCGTGGTAAATTCCTGGCCCCAGTCTGCCTGATATTATAATTATTTTAGTACATGCCTCGTCTTGCCCTGCTAGTCATTGGGCATCTTGAGAGCAGCATCCATGCCAAGTTGATTAACGTGTTTCCCATTTGACATAACGTAGTGAGTTACCCATTATAGGTGTTCTGACATTGTTTTCAGTCAGTGAATGTTGGCAATATCAAAGTAAGAGCTCATCATCTTTATAGACCTTAAAACAGACAAGGAAAGTGAGTATCTATTTCTGAAACTTAGTTCTGCTTAATGTAAGGGGAATGAAATGAATGAACTCTCAAATTTCATGCTGACTCTGATTTAGGAAGTGGAAGGAAGTACTTTAAGGGATAATTCAGAGATTTATTTGGCATATATTGACTAGTTCATCAAGAGAGGAAGGATATGAAAACACTGTATCATGTGTACAAATGCAATGGCTGTTGGACGCCCAGACCTCTTACGGCTAAAAGCAGCTTTGGGACCGCTCTATCATTCTGGGCCTCCATTTCCTCTACGTTAAATGGAGGTTGCATTTGATAATTTAAAGTCCTTTTTACATTTTTATTTTGTATGTTTCAAGGGAACTGTGGTCTCAATTTTTGAAACTCACTTTTAAACTTTGCTATATATGTTTCTTTGGTTTTCACTCTTTTCCTGACTTTCCTGTTTGGAGGAGGGGTGTGGTACATGTGTGCACACAGGTATTTACAGCATTTTATTACAAGTGGGGTTAAAGCTAACCCAGTGTTGAGTTCTCAGACTTCATATGTGAACTTCTTGTGAGAACTTAATCTTTACCTTGGTCTTGATGTGGTAAGTGTTCCCTCAGGCTTTTAAGTCATTTCTAGGGGGGGCTCTCAGGGAAGTTGAGAGGCACAGAGAGAATGGACTGTGTGTTAGAGATTTCCTGATCATTTAACTTTTTTATCCTGTATTGGTTTCTTCATGCACTCTCTTAAAAATGATATAAGTGCTGGTGCATTTCCTGCCCAATAGAGATTTAATACGGTGATGCTGTGGCAGACATTACCGTCACCCCAGATCTCTCTTGGGAAGAGAAAACAACACATCTCTCTTGGGAAGAGAAAACAATGACACATGAAATCCCTTGAGAAACTTACAGAACTTTTCAGTCTTCACTCTAGAGGATCAAGCAGCCCCTCTGGTACTTAAGTGTCAGAATAATATATTTTCTTAGGGGAGAAATAAATCCTGGCTTAGGGCCTCCGAGGTATTAAATTTTAAATAGAAAACCTGCAGTGAAGACTAGGTAGTAACAGATCTCCCGACTGATGACTGTGGAATCGTCCAAATGCAAAGGAGACAGAATGGCCTGCCCCAGAGGGTACTGAATGTTCTCAGAGTATTTTGATGTCATTAATTTTAGCACTGCTCCTGGTTTGTTTACTTAGTGGTTTTCTTAAAAAGTGACATGGTTCAGTGACTGGCCAGAGTCACAGACCAAGATGATTGGTGGCAGAGTCAGCACTCCCAGGCAGAGCTTCTGCAGCCATATCCACCTGCTGTTGAAGAGTTTTAATGTTAAGAAACCCTGAGATTTCTTGGGACTTAATCATAGGAACAAATAATTCTGTTGAAAAGTGCTGCAGAAAACTCTTCCTCATTGGCTAACACCTGACTGGGCAGAGCTCAATTCAGCAAATCGGTTCCACGGGTGTTTGCAAGATGCCACAGGAAACAGAGGATGTGCACAGCCCCTTCCTCAGAGGGCTTGTGAGCATCTTTCATGCTTTGCAAGGTCACTGTTGTCTTTCTAAGAGGTGATTCAGTGTTCTCGGGTATATTTCACGTGTAGCTAATTTCAGACATGGTTGTAAGCCACAAGCAAACCAATGGCCTCGCTCACAAGTCTTTTGCCCCGGCCCTTCTTGTTCTTTAAAGTTCAGTTCTTTTTTTTTTTTTTTTTTTTAAAAGCTTTTTATATTATTAAAACTGTACAATGTTTGCTTCTCTTCTTTCTCTGTTACCTTTTTATCTCGCTTCTCCCCTCCTCTGCTCTCTGTTTAAAGCATCAGCAACGTCCAGCAGAAGACCACCTACATGTGCCCAGAGGCTCGGTGAGGTCGAGCCACCTGGTTGATGGCCAGCCCAGTTCCTGAGCTGGCTGTGCATCTGATTCTGTGAAACTCCCTCTTCAGTAGCTGGTGCCCTGGGAGTGTGCGCTGCGCTGAGCCAACCATTGGCTTCTTCCCTCACGTAACACTCTTGTGAGAATTCTCGCTATCGATTTATAATTAGGAAGCTTAATTAACATGAAAATAATTAATATAAAGTAAAGTTAATTTAGGTACTATATTTTTAAAGATTCCCCTTTATTCCCTGTCACCAAAATACAAATCTGCCTACCCCTTTTCCAGTGCACAATAGACCAGAGTGCAAGGCCCATGCTGCCCCAACCGAGTCCCGCAGGGGCTCAGGTCATTCGTGGGACCCTCAGGGTCCTGGCGGGAGGCCCCCCTTTCAGCCTTTCTCTCTTTTTTTTTTCCCTTTCAGCCTTTCTGCGCCCACAGGAGCTCTTTGATTCTTTCCCTCAGTTACACGAACACCTGCGACGCACGCGCCCCTATAGACGCCAGCACTGGACCTGGGGACAGGCAGTAGGGGGGCTGCACTGTCTTAGACAAGAAAACTGATTAAATTATCACTCTGCGCCCAAGTTCTAAACAATGTCAGTGATAAATAGCATCTCCCAGTAGAGCCCGTTGCTTCTCCATCCTCTCCTTAGTACGGCCGCCTCTCTGTCTTCTCTCTCAATATCACAGGCAGCTTTGCTCCCCTCCCGCGCCTGGAGCAGTTGTGAGAACTCGCCCTTTCTTCGTGGTCCCCCAGGCGCGAGAAGCCACTCTAAGTGTGCATTCTTATAGGAGGCCGTTTGTCGTCAGGGCAGACCTCCTCCTTCATCACGCTGGCGCTTTCTTTATTCTCCTGATGTCACCCAAGTGACAAAAGTCAGTTTTTCATGCCTCTTTATGGAACCCCAGCTGAGGCACCTTGCTTTTTGAGGTTCAAGTAAAATTAGACTCTGTCATCCCTGTCCTCCCTAGTCCAGTAGGGAATTCAGTGTCATTCACAGTGTATCTGTGGATCCTAAGAGGCTCCTTTTCTCTTTGCCACACCAGCCTGCACCTCTGATATGTGCTGCCCCTTCTCTACATGATGTAGCTACTGCTGCTTTTCTTCCTCAAACTGTTGGCTCAAGGTTGAAGACATCTTACGGGGGTGTGTTGTAGGGTATTGCATGAAATTTAGTTATAAAATTCATGCTACCAGAACATCTTCCCTTATTTTTTATTCACCTTGATCCCTCCCAGAGGTAACCAGTACCCTGAAGTTGGTATTTATCTTTGCCATATATGATTTTATAATTTTCACATGTATGTATGTGTGTGGCCACACAGTGTGCAGGATTATTTTGCGGATCTGGAGTTCTTTCCTCCAACTGTGCCCCCTGGTGCGGAAACCTCAGCTCTCCAGGTCCAGTCTCTGTGGAAGAGGAAGGCGGGGAGGGGGAGCTGAAGGCACCTTGACTTTCTCTGCCTCCTCCTTCCTCCTTGGCCCTTTCGTGCAGTTACCTCACACCTGTTCTCACCAGCTCTGCACCATCAGACTGCACTTCCAGTCCCTTTTTCTTCCTGTATTCTCGCGGCCCCAGTGTTAAATCACTGTGATTTCTCTTTTTGACTTTGAAAGTTAATGCATGTTCAGCTTTCCTCTGCCCTTATTTGGGAACAGGTAAGATGATGTGACCGAAGACCTGGAAGAGGATTGCCGTTTAATTACTTTCAAGTAGAGAAGCCCTCCCGAGGGAGGGAGAGGCAGAGCTGAGTGTCTCGGAGGATCGGGTATTTTATAATATCAGATAGGAATTACTTGTAATTAGTAGGTTTATTGTTTAAATATTATGTTAAAGGCATTTGTCATTAGGCTAATAGTCATCTGTTACAAAATTAATTTGCCTAACAAAATTCGATTTATTCTCCTAGATACCTGTTATGTCTCATTTTAGGGTCTACATATAATGGACATTTTTACATTTCTCTTTAAATCATCCATAGTAATGTTTACTGTAAAAAAAAAACCTTTCCCCTCTTTCATGTAAAGGATATTCTTTATCTCCCATGTGCAAGGCCCACTGTGAATGGAGATGGAAGGGGCCTCTGCTCTTTGGGGATATAGCAAATGATTAGGACAGTTGTTCGGGGCTCGGAGGAGTTTATAGTCTTAGGTTGGAATATGGATGTTTACTGAGATACTACAAGGGAGAACATTTATTCAAATTCTTCTCAGGGTGGATATTTATTCAAATGCTCCCAGAGGAGACGTTTATTCACGGAGTATTGGGAAACCCCTAAGATGGGGAGAGGAAGGTGAAGGAGGGACCAGGTGCCGAGCACGCATGGCCTGTGTAAGGAACTGGTTTCAGAGGATTTGATGGACGAGCAAAATCTTTGATTGTGTGTTTTTTCAGTGTTTGAGGGAATGAGAGTTTAGAGGTGAACCAGACATGGTCTGGCCATCACAAATCTTAATTCTGTTATCATCAGGTAACAATTACCTTTTACTTTGCCAATAGATGTCTCCATGTCACAAATTCCATTAGCCCTCCCTGACCTCCCAAATCCAAATAAGACGTTAAGGAGCTAAGTGTATAAGAATAGAAAGGAACTGCCTAACGTCTTTATCAGCTGTGATCAGAGTATATCTTTGGCTTGAATACACTCTGTGGGGCCCATACTAAGACTGTTCTGAGTTCCCGGTCCATGTTCTGGAGTATATTTTAGGCCCTTTACCATCTTCTTTCCATCTGCAAGACCCCATGGTGGTTTCTCTGCATGAACCCAGAATTCTCTACCCAAGCCCACCACTGTCTTCCTCTGGTGATTCAAGGTGATCAATAACACATGCACATAACACATTAATGAATTACTGACTGTGTGTTCACATGAGCGATGTCAGTGGGTAGAAGAGGAGGAGAGAAATTAGAATTGAAGCTGGAGCTTTTGTGGCATCTTTTAAATCTGGTATTTTTCCAAGTTATCATTAACTTCTCAGCTCATGTTCCTTCCTTAAGCGATGTACTATTTAGGTACATGAGTGACTTATTCTATTGCATCATGCTGGTAAATTCTGAGATTCATTTAAACTCTTGTGCTAGCCTTAGAAAAGAGCCCTGAACACTGAAACCTACACTTACGGATGGTAGGGAGTACCAGCTCTTCAGCCTTTTTCATTTAAAAAAAATTGCCACTATAACTTTTATCTTAGGAAAACAGGCTTTTCAGAGTTGTTGCTTTTAGAAAATCCGGAGGGGCCTAATGAGCATCCCGGTGACACGTCTGATGCAATTGCTTTAGGTTAAGGGTTTTAGCTGCAAGTGAATTTTAAATGGCTGTAAAAATGAAGCTTTGTAAGTTTTAGTAAATGTACTCAGTTCTGCAGTGTACAGAGGGACATCTACCACCCTTTGCGTTTTCCCAAATGACACTAGATATTTTATGTCCTAGAAGACAGAGATTGAGGCAGTGAGATCAGATCCAAAGGTTTTTTCTCTGAAAGCCACTAGTGTTTTGCCAAGTTTGCTGCTGTCTGTGACACAGTGTGATAAACGTGGTAGCTGATACATGCAGCTGTTTTCCATGTTGAGAAAAACGAATATGTAAATGCTTGAGAGTGGCGTATGATGAAAAGAAAAAGAAAAAAACTCTTTCTTGGGATTCAGGAGAGAAGATTTATCTGAGGTTTTACACGAACTTCAGTTTAATCATGAGGTTTTGTACCTTTTCTGTTTTATAGTTTCTTTATCCATCAAAACGGGGGCTTACTGCTCCTTAGTTCCACCAGTTTTTGTTGAGGTTCAGGACTGGTTGCACTTGTGTTATGTGCTCAGGACTGTGCTAGTAGCAATTTTACACTTTCCTCTCATTTCATCGTCAGCCTCTCAAGCAGCCGTAGTTCAACAGCTTTGAATCACAGGTCCGTAGCTCTGGCTCCAGCTCGCTGCCCTGAGGCAGTGGTTTCCACCTGCTGGTCTGCAGATTGGTGTCCGTCCATCATGAATTTTCTCCCCATCCAAGGGAAATAATAATAAATGGATCGTGTGAAATTTTCCTAAAGCTGAAGACATTATATTGGAAGGAATTATTTCTTTTTTTTTATTAAAAATACATGTTATTTGGTTTATGAAATAATAGTGATAATATAAAGCTTTTCTGTAGGTCCCTGCTTATCAAAGTAGAACATTTGAAAATCTTTGTAGGTCCTCCCCTCCCATCTCTGTTTACTTGTTTGTAGACAGAAAAGCCTCACAACCACTGGCTTAAGAAATACCATCTCAAACAAACCAAACAGGCACGTGCACGTGGCCCATGGTTGAGAGCAAGGCTTCTGAAGTATGAAGGGGATCGTGGTGCTTTTAAGATACTTAATAGACATTTAGCAGTAATTCGGCTTATATTTGCTCCAGTGGCAAGGCAGCCCTGTATGCTGCAGCTTCATTCTGACTGTGTCATCCTCATTGGATTTTCTACCTGTGAATGTTTAACTTCGGGCAGGAAATACTTTTCAAGGAAATGTTACTTCCCGGGGGGGCAGCCTTTCCCCCGGGCCGGGCGCCGCCGCAGCCGTCCCGGGCTGGACCCCTTCAGCGCTGACCGGGCTTTGCTCTCTTCTTTCCTTAGCGATACCAATGAGGTTGACATCCCGCCCAACACTCGGGTTGGCACCAAGCGCTACATGCCTCCGGAAGTGCTGGACGAGAGCTTGAACAGAAATCACTTCCAGTCCTACATCATGGCCGACATGTACAGCTTCGGCCTCATCCTCTGGGAGGTGGCTAGGAGATGTGTGTCCGGAGGTGAGTACCGGTGATCCTGTGGCAGCCCCCGCACACCCTCTCTTTCTGGTCAGAAATCAGAGCTTTCCCATGGTTCACAAAATCAAATTCTATTTGATTTTCCCCTTTATTTCTGATGACGTGGTCTCAATCCTCCCAGGAAATGATATTTAACATCGTAGAAGGACCTTTGACTGCCTCCTTCCCCTCCTCCTCCTCCTGACAAATCTTTCCGAGACACGCTGTCAGCGTCCTCGTGCCCTTTCAGATGTCACTCCCTTCCACTGTAGGTGTCATCTCGCTTTCCTCTTCAGCTCTTCCTCCAGCAGTTGCTCCGTCAAGTCAAACCCCTTTCCCACCCCTTCCAGCCTCTTCTCACCAACCGACTCCCCCCTCATCCCCTGCCATCAGTGTCCTTTCCCCGTGTCTGCCTCTGCACAGATGAAGGGAGGGACATACATGTGGCATGGGACGCCCATGGTTTAATCCCCCTGCTTCTTCACTTTCCATAATACTTCCTTATGCCGCAGTTTGAAAATACCAGTTTGTATCAAAAGGAAATTAAACCCATAAGAATGTTATTATCGTTCATGATAACTTTTCTACAAAACATAGGGGTCCCCTAGGAAGACTAAGAAGACATCCTTAAACATTCAGAGGTGTTATTACCGCTGGTAGTATTTTGTTTACTGCTGCATAATCTGTCTTTGAGTAGATTTCAGCATTTTAGGTGAGGAGCTGAGTCGTTGGCTCTCCAGCACAGGGACCCTGTTTATGCCTCTCCTCCTCCTTGTGCTCCTGAGGAGACCTTGGCGCTGCTGTCTTTCCCATGTTGGCTAGTTCCTCACTTTCGTGAAAACTTGAGCTGAAGTGCGTGCGCTTAACCAGTCCAGGGGTTACCTCTGGGACCTGCCATTTATTATTTGTGAACCTTTGACAAGTTACTAAACTTTTGTTTCAGTTTTCTTATTTTCAGAAGAGGTGAGTCACTGTGTCTACCTCAGATGGTTGTTGTGAGGTTTCAGTGATTGTACAAAGAATGAAAACCACCTGGCTAATAAATAGCACTCAATCCATATACAGTACAAATAGCTATTTTGAATTTTCATTTTGGTTGGTAGAACCTTAACTTACAACTTAGATTCATATTTAAATATGGAAGAGAAACAGTAAACCAGCAGGCACTCCCGCTTTTGTAGAAAGATCATCTTCGGTGATGTGGTGCCTTCTGACTGTCCTGGGAATTCTGTGCCCCTTACAAGCAATTTAAAGTAGAACACGTTCCCTCTAAATTTCCAAAAGGAAATTTAATGTAGGAACGTTTTCCTAACCCGGTATTTTATAAATCTCCCATCATAATTACGCCTTCATGCTGTGGTAAGAATAGATAGGCCTGTTTTTGAGCTGTTTGCTTACACTTACTAAGACAGGTTTCTAGAAGTAAGGGGGCGGCAGAGCACAAGACTGCTTTTCTAATTATGTTTTCCTGAGCATCCAAAGTGAGTCGGGCTACGATAAACCTGTATTTGAAAGCCTGTGGGTTAGAATAAAGGAGAAATGATTATCTGCTTAAAACATAAGCCAGTCTTAGGTAAACAGCAGGGTATTAATTGCTTTGCTAGGGCTGTCCTGGCCTGTGGAGACTGGAGAGGTCTCCCTTATCTCTGTATGAGGTTGGCAGGTATTTGTCAGAGCCCAAGCTCTACCTCGTACCAACTGCATGGCCTTGGGCGGGTTACTTAATCCTTCAAAAGCATCTTTCCTCATCGGTATAGTGTGGTTAATAATGCTGCCTCATACGTGTGTTTATGAAAATTTAACAAGTTATATAACATACCTGCCTCCATGCCTGGTAGATAGTAGCCTCTCAACAAATGAATCTGTGCAGGTCCAGCCAGGTAGTGGCGCCAATATTAGGCACTGAGGAAAATGTGAGATAAATTAGATTGATGTCATCTTTGTCCCAAAGATGTTTCCAGAGCCACTGTCTCGAGAATTAGAAAGGGAGGAAGAATGGGCGTGCAGTAAGCATCCCCCATCCCTTAGACCTTGTGCTCTTATTGTCTTATTTAGGGATGACACACAATGGAAGGAAATATTACCATAAGTAATAGATATAATTAGACTCTGGGATCTCAGCAGAGTAAATGGTGACTTGAAATGATCTAAGAAAACTTTTGAACCTTCTGATTCTTTAGATTATATATGGGTTTGAATTTACAAGAAAGGACATAATACAAGATTCAGATTTTTTTTAAAAGTAAGCCCCCAGTGAATTTAATGATGCAGTGTGCAACCTGCCAACCTGTTAGTATCATCTTGTTCAGATAACAAGTGATGAAATTTCTATAAAGGATGATTTAAGATAAGGAGTAAGGGTTCTCTGGAAAGATTGTTCAGAGCTGCTTATAATTATTGTGAGGGGTTGCTCAAATAAGGTCGGAAAGACACAGGTAGCTGCTTTTTTAAAGGACAAGAGGAAAAGGTAGAAATTAGGTATTAGGAAAATGAAATGAGACAGAATTTAGCGTGGTAAGTAGTATTTCCCTAAAGATGACGTTCTTTTGTATTTCTTCACTCTTCTTTCAATAGTACCTATTTTTTCCTAATAGTAATGTTTTCCTTGTAGGAAGTTTAGATAAATGTAGAAAATTTAAAGAAGAAAATAAAAATCAGACAGTCCTTGCACCTAAAAATCATGGTTGATATTTTTAGGTGTGTATAGTTTTCCAAATTTTTAATGTGCAAAAATACATTCACGTGATTAAACAGAAAAAATGTAAATCTGACATTTCATTCAAGTAGGATATCCTGCCGATTTATTATGAGATCATAATCTCTTACTGCAGTAATAGAAATAGTTACATATTGTGCAGTGTGAGTTTGGGGTGTGTCTGCCAAATTTGCACTGAGATATAATATAGATTTTTTAAAATTTGGCGTACAGTATAAGAGCCTCTATAAAACCGGAAATAAATTTGAGATGCTTGTTTACTTAGCTTCTGGAAATTAGAAAAAAGGCTTGAAGACATAATAATGTTTCATTATGCTTCCCGTTCATTTTTTTAAATTAGACTGTGTCATTTGGACACATTTTATCAAGGTGGGTTTTTTTTTTTTTTTAATTTTGCTGTTTGTTTTTTTTTTTTCAGCCTGAACTCTCTTTGGTACTGATAGAACTTTCCTTTGAGAACAGTTTGTTAGACTTTTACTTCCTCTTCCCAGAAAATAATAACAGTGATAAAACCGTATTTTCAGGGATCGTGGAGGAGTATCAGCTTCCCTATCATGATCTGGTGCCCAGCGACCCATCTTACGAGGACATGAGAGAGATCGTGTGTATCAAGAAGCTGCGTCCCTCCTTCCCCAACCGCTGGAGCAGTGATGAGGTGAGGCTGGTCACGGTGTGGCTGCAACCGATGTCAGAACAGACTTTTCTCCTTTTTCCAAAATTCCAAACATTCGTTACAGGAATTCTTCTTTGCCATGACAGGGGTGGTAACGGTGCCTCACGGGGATAATATATATGATGCTGAGTGCTGAGTGTTCAGTTATCTGTTCCTTTCTCCTGTTTGACTTTGCCACTTCCAGACTACATTGACTGGGTCCACATAGAGCCTGCCTACCCGGTAACATTATTTCATTTGTTGGCGATGTCCTGATACTTGTATAAAGACCATCATTTTTCTGCATGTGTGTTTGTAAAGCATCGTGAATGTTCTCCGTGGCAAACTCACATATAGCGTTCTCTCTCTGCAACGAGGGGAAAGATAGGCACCTGAAGGATAGGGTTTCCTGTACACAGAGGTGGTACAGGTTGACCTCGTTGAGATGCCTGACTGTGCTGGGGACCTTGGTTAATGAGGATGATGCGATCCCGTGGGAGCAGACACACGTTCAGCTTGGCTCTGAGTGTGTCATGGCGAGACCTAAGCAGGTCCAACGGGGAGCTGCTCAGGAGGAGATGAGCTGGGCCCACCTTGCCTTTCCTGCCCCTTCTCCACCCACCCAGGCCTACAGAGCCCAGCAGCCCTCGGAGGAGTGGAACCTTCAGGGAAGAGTTTGAAGCATCCCCAGGAAGAAATGCACCAAAGCCAGTGCAGACAAATGGACAGAGCACTGTATAAGCTAATTCTTCAATGTTAAGAAATTTAAAAATAACCTTTGGTTCATTGGTTTTGTGGCTAGCTACTGAAATGCTAAATAATACATATGTTTTCCAGTGAGCTGGGCAGAAAACTTTATGAGATGCTGGAGTTATATAATTTTGAAGCTAGTTATGGGCATTAATATTACTCAGAGTCCCTTCACTGAGGATTTCTAATGAAGTGAAATTGTGCTTTTCAACAGGAAGGCCAATAATTGAAACCACAGGAGAACACAGGAGAAAGTGGTAGTGAGGCTGTGCACGGGCCATTAATCTTGCTCAGTGGTACAGCGTGGTGCTATCATGGTGGCCGACAGCTGCGGTTTAGCAATAACCATGTTTGTCTGGATAGTATGGAATTAGATAAAAGACTTAAGCTTATCAAGTCTTATAAACAACCTGGGAGTGTGCAGAGGAATCCAGACTCCCTGCGTATTTTTGTATTTGTTTAATCTGACTTCAGAGACACCCTTCCACAATCAGCAAAGCCACCTGCTCACTCCTGTCACAAGGAAGACGGGAAAATCTGTTTTAGTCGTTTGAAATTTGCATAAGAAAATAATTTTTATGGAATTTTAGGTCTGTATGGTTTTAATGGGTACCTTTTAAATATATATTCAAACTTTAGAAACCCAAAACTAAAAAGCCAGTAGCAAGCGCCACCCTCGCAGGTAACAGATTTCACCAGTGTAACTCCAGTTTTCCTTTGCCGTCCTGCAGTGTCTCAGGCAGATGGGGAAACTCATGACCGAGTGCTGGGCCCACAATCCTGCTTCAAGACTGACAGCCCTGCGGGTTAAGAAAACACTTGCCAAAATGTCAGAGTCCCAGGACATTAAACTCTGATCTGAGGGCAAGAAGCAGCATCTCTGGAGGAAGCCAGCAGGCACTCTTCTGTGGGTAGGCAGAGCAAGAGATGTTCCAGAAGCAGCCACAGTGCAAGCCTTGAATGCCGTCCCGCTTCCCAGCAGGCTCGGCCTCACCTCTCAGGGAGCAGCCTGCAAGGAGAGAAGTTCCCAGAAACACGGATTCATCGTGTCTGTTTGTAGGAGGGAGAAACTGCTTGGGTAACTTGTTTAAGATGTGATGCATGTTGCTTTCTAAGAAAGCCCTATATTTTGGGATTGCCTTTTTTTTTTTTTTTTAAAGATGCTTTAATTTTGCCAAAATAAAACAAATAAGGTAGATGTTTTAAGGTTTATACTATTACAGTTTAAATAATAACAACACAAGTTCTTCCCAGAAGCTCTCCTGGAAGGTAAATGCAGCTGTGTGTTGCCATGGGTACTTTGTGTTGCACTCTACCAATCAGAAGACAGTCTATGAAGGGGGAGAGCAGCGAGTGGGACTCATCCTGAAAGCCCCCTGCCCCCCCCCGCGGCCCGGCCCGGGCCGTGTGGACGCACCTGGGTATGGACACCGCCTGGCGGGGCACAGTCTGGGATTCCTGCAGGTGACCTTCTGCAACGTCAGAGGATGCACAGAACAAATGAAGGTTTTATGTGACTCTATTAGATGTAAATGTTGACACTATTCTTCAGAACCACTGTGTGTTTCTGATTCTGTTAGGCATTTTCTTTCACGGTAAAATCCCTTCCTTTTCAGTAAACGCAAACAAAGCTGTTTTTATGCGCGGAGAAGTGGCCCATGCATGCTTTTGATCATGCAAGTGAAAGGATCAATATTAAGTAAAATGGCCATCAGTTGTGTGGAAGACAAGGTGCTTAAAAAAGAGAATTTGCTCTTGTGCTATAAGATGTGTCAGAAAGGTAGGGGTTGAGGGTGGAGGTGCAAATGCCTTGTTTCTTAATACTCAGATGAGCCCTTCTCAGAAGCACCAGGGAAAAGTTGGCACACCTTACCGTGCACAGATAGAGATGGCTTCTTTTTGTTACCATCTGCCTTCTGCGTGTCTGAGTTAAGGGAAGGAGAGGAAACATATGTGAGGTTAATTTAACTAAATTTTAATTTAAAAATAGATAAATAAACCCTCTGGGAGAGGAGAGGGATGCTAGTGGAGGCCACAAAATATTATGGCTGCTGCGATCTGCTATCCTAGGGTAGGTATGGATCGAGTATGTACATCTTCTGTGATAATTTCACATCTTAGGAATGCTGGCTGTTTATTTTATTCTCATGATGTTCAGTTCACTTTTTAATTTATTATTTTTTCTTCTCTGTGGCACTGGTGCCAAACATCTCTTCACCTGTTCAGTTCTGTGGGGTTTGACCTTTTGAGCAAAGTTGAGTCATGTCATTGACAGGGCCAGTATTCCTTAGCATAATAAAGGTTAAAATTGTATATACATCCCTTTCAACTTCATTTAATTCCTGGCTGTGGTTTTCTTTTCCATAGAAATTCTGTAGTGTTTAGTAAAGAACTGGGAAGTACCTCCTCTCACCCCTTAAAAAAAAAAAAAGATTGTACCTACCAGAATACTCCAGAGGGCAGTGTTTTATAACACATTTTCATGTCACCACTTGGTGGCTGAAAGATGGAGAGTTTTTGAAAATGTGACAGCTGCATGAAACGTGGGGACTTCTTCCTCACTTCTGAAGTGGGCCTGCAGCTGGTGACAGGCTCCTTCAGGAAGCATCCAAGGGCAGAGACTGGCTGTGAGCTGTGCTTACGGTTTGGAAAAGTGTCAGAAGAAACAGTGTCCTGCATTCAGCATTCACTTCCCAGTGCTTCATAACCACATCTCCCTGTGTAACAAAGAATATTTTCTTAATCCTTGAATATGAAAAAGTTTCTCTTTTTTCAAAGATTAAGAACAGTTGGTTCCAAATATAATGGTAATCAGAATGCTGCTTTTACTGATATTAAGATAACCTGAATAGTGGTGTAAAGGTTCCTTTCTCTTGTGTTAAATCATGTTCTTTGTGGTAGCTGAGGAGGGGTATGTGGCTAGAGCTAAGTGTGCTAATCATCTGAGCCCAGGGGAGAAACTTCAGTGCCTCTAATCAGGTCATCTACAAACAAATAAGTAAACATTTAAGTTTTTGTTTCTTGACTTTCCCTAAATTTAAGTGATGTTGGGCTTACGTCTTAGGTAAAAATGTGTTCTGTGTTTGGTGAGCTCTTATACATGGATAACTTCAAATCAGAATATGTTGTAGGGAAGTGATGATTTGAAAGTAAACTAGATTTCTTAGGGAGGTGTTGATTTCTGTGAAGAAGGCTAAGAAATTAAAATAGAATCCAAGTTTCTCCTGTATAACTTGTTTGTTTGCTTTAGAAAAAATGGATAGCTCACTTTCTAATCCCCAACCCGACTGACTCACTACGAACATTTAAAAATATTTCCTGATACTTAAAAAGGCCCATTTAGTTATTATAGTCTTTCAATGAGAGAAGAATTTATTTATGAATAGATTTTTCTTTGTATCTTACCAAAATCCACCTTGCTTAGGGAATATTAAATTGTCCTTAAAGAGACTACCTACTTCCAAATAATTCATTTTAATTTTTAAATTTCTGGTAGCTCAGAGTGAATTTTATTTTATTTTTTTGTTTTGTCTTTCAGTAAACTCATGGGAACCTGGAAATAATGTAGTTGATTGCTTATTTTCAGGATGATTTCAAAGACTAAGATTTTCTTCTAATCGCTTCCCTGCAAAGGAATCCTAAAATATTACTTGTTAGCTAATACAAGTTTTGTATGCTAAGATGTTTGTTTGGGTT
Organism: Camelus ferus; assembly: GCF_009834535.1. Taxonomy (NCBI): domain Eukaryota; kingdom Metazoa; phylum Chordata; class Mammalia; order Artiodactyla; family Camelidae; genus Camelus; species Camelus ferus. Next base: position 66,878,373 of record NC_045697.1, read on the forward strand.
TATAGTTTTTGTATGTGTGTATATATTATATAAATATATATGTATATATAAATATTATGTTCAGTCTGGAGTCTGGCACAACTCCACCATGTGGATTAGAGAGTAAAGTATTATGGATGGTAAAGTACTAAATGAAACATAATATTTATTTATAAAAGGGTGTGGATTGTTCATCACAGGCGACAGTGCTGTGAACACTGTGAGGAGACAGGCCTTTGACCTAGAAAGCACCGCTCAAAAGTCACTAGTGACCGTTCTTTTTGTTCTCAAAACAAAGCTTCTTGGAAAGCGTACTAAGATTGTATATGCAGGGGATTCTCTGACACATTTCAGTTGCTGTGTAGCCAGCGAGAGCAAGTGCTGGGTAATGACCGATTTTCACGTTCCCGGGGTCACGCATAGTCATCACGAGTCAGTGTCCTGTGCTTTGGTCTGTTCTGGTTCTTCCTTGTTTGTAGGTGGAAAGGCACTGAAAGAAGTCCAGTTTTTTAAACCTGAATAATTCTGTCATTACATCTCCTTAGAAAACTTAGTCACATCGCAGTGGAAATGAAAGAAGTGGCATCAGAAGTGGCTTAATTTAGCAGCTTTGATTCCTTTTGTAAAACAAAACAGAAAACCAATGCCACATTTCTCGGAGAACAGTTAGGATATATAAGGGATTTTGTTGTCTGTCTGTTTCAAAAGAAGACTCACTTGTGTTCTTTCAGGGAACCAGTGCCTTACTGAGTTTGTATTGTATATACTGTAATTATTCAGGACTAGGGAACAAACAGTTGTATTTGTTACAAATTGTATATGGCTTTGTTCTAACATTCCCCCCAATAAAACGGTTTCATTCTCGCCTTGGAAAGAACAAGTCTGTTATCTTACAGTTGGGTCTTTTTTTCCTCTTCAAAAATAGGCGGGAAAGGCAGCTGAGGAGAGCAGTGCCGGTAAGTCTGTACCTTTGGTGGCAGGAGAGCAAGACAGAAGGTCCAAGGGCTCCTGTTCTGTCTGGTTCGGAGGCACAGTTGTCTGTGGGGAGAGAGGAAAGGTGGAGAAGTCGGTGGTCTGACAGGAGTGACAAGGTTTACAATTGCGTTGTGGGCGATCACAGAGGGATGGTGGCCACGCCAGGGGCACTAACTGCGTGGCTCAGTGGCTGAGCTGTGGCCTCTGGACCCTCAGGCAGCCACGTGAGTCCAGGCGTGCTCATCCGCTCGGTTCTGTGACACTGGGCATGTTTTGACCTCTTGACTCAATTTGCTTCCCTTGCAGATAAGAACAATACTTCTCTCTGCTGTGTGCGTCAGTTCTGAAGAGGAAGTGAAATGATCCATGCGCCAAGCATGAGGTGAGCACTCAACTACTACTGAATAGTAGCTGTTACTGCAGACTTTGTGAAGCTTTATGACTTTACTTTTTCATCAGTGACCCAAAACAGGCAGTGGAGACTGTGGCCTGGATTCATTCGCGGGAGGCGCAAGGCATCAGGCCCAGGTGGCAAGGGTCGTGGGAGATCAGAATTACCACCCTCGGGGGTGGCTCACGTGGTCCAGGGGTGGGAGGTGATGAAAGAGGAGGCAGCTGATAGGCTGAAAGAAGCAGGTCAAAGGACAGGGAGCTGCGCCGGGGTGGAGGGGGTGGAGGGGGTGTGGGCGCAGTTCCTGGGAAGGGGGCTGTGTTCAGAGTCAGGATTCCAAAGACGGAGCAGCCGGACTGAGGACAGGCTGAAGGTGTGACTAGAGGGGTGGGCGGATTTAGTTAGCAGACAAGATTGTTGGTGATGAAAGAGGAAGCCAAATGCCAGGCCTGCAGATCTGTCTCTGGATTTTGAAGCCTCCGGGGATGGCGGCAGTCCAGTGACGAGAAGGTTGTGAGGTGAGATTCTCCAGGGCTGCAGAAGCAGCGGGGCGGAAGCGGAGACAGGCTGGTGGGGCCTGCTGGCCTGACGTACGGGGGAGCAGGGCTCTGTGCATGGGCGGTGACCTGGAAGCAGCCTAACAGTATGAGAAAGACCCTGTCCTCCCCGCAGCTGTGAGGTCCTGGGGTGTGGGACCACGAGAGTGTTGCTGGGGTTTCTGAGCCAGTGCCCCTGAGAAGAGAAAACCCTCTGCAGGGAGAGGGGGAAAGTGTTAGATTATTTTTCCAGGGACTGGACATCCTGGAGGGCAGAGTGGAAAGCGTGGTTTGGAGGGCGTCCTTGGGAGGCGGGTGAGGAGAGAGGGAACCCAGCACGGGTTGGGCACGGACAGCACAGGAAAGTGTGCATCTCAGTTACCAGGGGCTCCCTGGTTTTTGTGTGATTGGCCGTGTTTAGGCAGCTGCACTTTTGCCCAGAGAATTCGTCCCTAGCATTAGGACTCAGATTTTACTCCCACCCATGGTTTCACTTTCTCAGTTCTGGGGCAGTACACTGGGACCACGGTCCCCGCCTCGCAGGGCTCTTGGGAGGAATAGGCGGGGTGACTGTGTGAAGCGCGTGGTGACTCGGGCCAGGCTCACAGCAGGTGCTCGTAAATGCTGCTCTCCTCCCTGGCGTTAGTTTCACAGGATGTAAAGCTAGCGACATTTACAACAAGCCAGAGTCCGCTGTGGGGACATCCCTCCCACCCTCCCTGCACCCCTCTCCTGTATGCTGTGGGCCTCCCAGGACTCAAAGGCCGATGGATAGTAAATCCCAGCTGAGGTGAATAGGGTCTTCTCTTGGGACTTTTAAGTTGCAACCTTGGTTCCTTCAGGTCACAGCAGGGCACAGGTGACCCCGCTCTCAGAACCTCTCTCCCTGCAGAGCAGTTCCTGCCCTGGGTGGTGGCATTCACTGGCTGGAGGGAGCCCTGGGCTGAGGAGGGTCTGAGCCGGCCTGTGCTGCTGCAGAGAGCCCATGTCCCAGAACTTTCCAGTGACCGCAACCAGACAGGGGCTCAGGCAGGGGCCTCACGGACTTGACTTGGAGGGTGTGTGCACCCTTTGCTGGGTTTGGTTTTCCCTATGGGAATCCCGGCCTCCAAAGCAGGGCCCAGCGGACGGTTGTGGGCTGAGTCTGCGCCACTGTGAGCTTGCTGTGCACAGTGCTGTTTTGTTCTTTGAATTTCTATTCTTCGAATGGAGCTAAATTCCCAGCCGCGGGACCCACTCCTCCCCTCTCTTTTACCCAGGTTCCACTTCACGTGTGGCCACCACTTCCTCAGCCCCGACACACAGCCAGCTCTGTGACCGGGCTGGACTGAGTCTGAGGTCCGGGGGCACCGCTGCTCCCCGAGGCTGTGAGGCTGAGGAGGGGCTGGGGCGGGAGCAGCCCGCACAGTCCTCTCACTAAGGACGGGGCCACCGTGTGTCCACTGCGCACTTGGAGACTTTCTCTGGCTCATCACCCTGAACAGGGGGGCTGGCTGTCCTGGAGCAAGTTGAACAGGCCTGCCTGGGCCTCCCGTTCCCGGTGCCCCATTCATTTCCTACCTGCCGGTGCGGCTGTTTGCAGACTTCCTTTAAGTTGGGGTCTCAGAGCGTTGGGCTCCCACTCCTCCTCCCTGGGGCCTCCTGACCAGCCGTCCCCAGACGTCCTTCTCCCCCTTAACTGCTCACTGGTCTCCTGGGAGCTTAGAAAACTCCCACCGCCCAGGCTACACCCCAGACCCATGAATTAAGATTCTCTAAGAGTGAGGTCCCAGCAGTGGTATTTTTTTAGATCTCCTAGGGTGATTCCGAGTGTGGAGAGGCCCGAGAAGCATCGTTCTAGAACCTCATTGTGGCCCCCGGAGAGGCTGTGATGACCATCCCTGCAGAATCCAGGAGGCTTTCTGTCCTACTGAAGGAACACAGTGTGAGTCTTCACACAGAGGAGGCTTTATTACAAAGAAACAGGGAGGCGGGACTCTCTGTTGCTTATAAATATAATTTATTACCTGTCTAAAAATTCTTCCTTACATTTTATACATGGTGGCTGACAGAATAAATGCAGGCAAATTTACAAACCCAGGGTCTGCAGGAAAGACGGGGAGAGGCAGCCGGCGAGAGGGGAGAGGCACGGCCAGGCGGGCATCCCTCACCCCCGCAGCGGACAGGTCGCCCAGAGAGCACGCGTCCGCTGGGGAGCTTCTGGAAAAGGAATTGCATAGAAGGTGCAGCAGGAGGGAACTCCACCACAAAAGAAGTGTTCTGTATCTGAAAAGCCAAGCTTGTGTTGTCGTGTTTAAAGAAAGAAATCCAACCAAGCACAGAACCTTAATCTGACATTTCTGCGGTTGAACTGTTCCACGGGGAATAGCAGGTGCCCGACACGCCCTTCACAGCGGACTGCTGGGGAGTTTCCTCTGACACACTCTGCTTCTCCTCTTTAGAAAGGGCGAAGAGGGAGGTCACCAACTTGCAACAGGTCAACATTAAACTCAGTGAACACATACAACACTGTGACATCCAACACACACATACATACACACGCACACACAGAGGTGATATTCCCTGCCACTGGGCTACAGTGCATTCTGTCTGGAGAGTGAGGGAATCCCTTCCAAGGGGCGGCCTGGGAAGGGGCGAAGGGGAGAATGCAAATCGCACTCAGCTTGTCCTGATCAGCTGTCCTCTTTCTTTCCCAAAGCCTGGAGGAGTGTGCATTTGAATGTATACCCCTATGTTTACAGGTGTCATAGGGACTCTGAGCACATACAAGGGCGAAGGCATTTCCCGCTGGCTGTAGATTTTGTGCTCTTTCATGCTGTTCTAAACAGGCATAACATCCAGGACACACAGCTCAGGCCATGATTCTCTGAGGTTGTGCTGATGATCAGAGGTCAAGGGCTCATCAATTCTTAGGCTGCTGATCAGCAAAATTTGCCTACGACTCACGTTCTGAACTCCAGAACTGAGCGTTATTTCACCCCAGGTCGATGCCATCGGGTTTAGCAGCAGCTCTGATTAGTGCCAAGCCCAGCAGACCTTTGGAATTTAAGGTTGGCATGTAGGATTCAAGCATATTTGTAAAAGATCCTGAAGTGTTAATGGCCTTCAGCAATGCATCCTTTCGCTGAGGCACAATCTGAAATGGCATGTTAGAAGGCTGGTGTACAGGAGCAGAGCCTTCAGCTGGTGGGCAGCTGACTGTATCTCAGGGCACCGTTCTTGTTTTCTACTCAACAGCTGGTAGGCCAAGACTCTTGTGACGTTCTGCAAGGATTCCTGACTTGGGATTCCGGAAGATCTCTGGACAGACCTCTGCGCTGTGCAAGAGTGTAAGTACACGGCAGGCTGGGAAGCAGCCTCTGACACCCGCTTGGTTTTGTGTGCTCGTGCATTTGTGCAGGCCTGTCTGTCTGCCCTCCTGGCAGCACCTCCCCTGTCTGTGTTAAAATAGGGCGAGGCGTGTATGTTACATGTGGTTGAATGAGCCCATTAATATCCCACCTGGAGATCAACACAGGGAGGTGACAAGCCCACTGTAAAGAGAGCCATGAACTCTTCTGAAGACAGATGTTTAGAGTAGTATTTCTGAAAATGAGGGCGATCACACAAGGCTGATAAGACTAAAGGATCAGGAAGTTAATTGTTAGTCTGAGGGGAGACTCGCCCGGTGACATACAAGGCCATCTCCCTACTTTTCAAAAATAGTTGATTTTCAGTCATGAATTCTGGAAATATTTATGATTCCATTTGGCTTACTTGACCTGTATGGACACAGGCTTAATTTAACAACGGTTACTATGTATTTATTCCCCTTATGCGTTATTCCATTAAAAAGATCATTAGCGATGCAAGGGAACTATTTCAAAGTGATCATTACAGCCAGAGATTAAACAGATGGATTTCTTAGGGTAAAGAAATAGCACTCCATTGCACAGAGGCAAAGTTCTAAGGATTTCAGTCAACACTAGCTCAGTCAGGTTTAAAAAAAATACACACACAGAAACAATCCAAAGAAGCAAAGTGTAATAGTTGGTCCTATGAGGCACTCGAAAGGTAAATCAATGTTGTATTTCTTTGAGATAATCAATAATAAAAATATTTTCCTTATGGGATCCATAAAATCTAATGCTCCTTGACCCTTATAATCATCTTTACAAATAACTGGCTTTGAGCAAAGGCATTCTGATTCACAAAAGCTCCTCTGTTCTCAAAGAAGATGGATAAAACCTAACTTCACTTTGGCTGTTTCCAGCCATCCTGTCTCTCATCGGCTTTGGCCTTGCACTGAGCTTCTCCGTGCGAAACTGCTAACTTGTCGAGAACTGTTCAGCAAAAGCCAAAGCTCCCATTCAAGCTGAAGACTGAAAACTCGACAAGTGAATGTCTTCCACCTACTTGACGCTCTCCGGCAGGTCAGTACTTTTACTTTCTTTGCCTCCATGGGGGTGGAGCGTGTAGCGGCAAAGGCTTGTGAATTCTGGGGAGACAGGTGTTCAGCTGCTGCCTTCCCCGGACGTTACTGCCGGAGGGGAAAGCAGACCAGGAGCACAGCAAGAGCCTTGTCTGCTCCTCTCCAGAAGTCAGAAATCTCGATTCTACCATTGGGATGTTTACTTTGAAGGCATTTCACTTACAGGAGAAACACCTCTGTGAAAACACTGCTGACTGTGGATTCCAGGGAGCTGTGGACTCAGTCTCCATGAAGTCTCCCTGAAGAACGGTTCTATGGTTTGAATGCTGGGAGACTAAAGTCTATAAAGTAACAGTATATATAAAAATGGCTGATGGCTATGCACTTCAGTCACGGACGTCTCACCCCAAATGCGGCCCTGCTTTGGAGGCGCTTACATGGCTCATGTGAGGATGGGGATTTTTCTGCGTAGCTGAGGTGAGCAGCCCCGCCTGTGTTCATGCTGTTTATGAAAAGGCTGTTGGCTGTGAGCGCCTCGGTGTTACACGTTTGGCATCGCCTTGTGCCTAGTTATCAGTTCTGAATCTAACTTCTGTTCCTCCCAGATCACTTTAAGGAAATCTGCATGAATTTGGTGAGAGGAAAATGAAAACAGAATGAAACCTCTGCCTTTAGATCTCCAAATTCAGAAGAAAGGAAGCTAATTTCTTCTTGAGTAACAACCACAATTTTCGCTTCACTGGACATAGTACTTTCATTTGCATATATAAAACTTATTTCTACATGGATGCTTTTTCCACTCCAAAACTAATTGTTAGAGAACTAAAAGATGATTTAAAACACACAAAGCCCAATGAAAAATATGTGTTAAGAACAACTCTTTAAAAACTGTTTTGTAAAGATTTATATGTATTTCGATAATTTCTATAACCAAAATCCAACTTGAGACATGTTGTGTATCAATGAGTAACATACTAGGTTCATAATGACATAATTTTTGATATGGGAAATTCAAGTGAAAAAATGTGAGAATAAGACAACTGTACTTGAAGTGAGCCTTTCCCCACACCTGTTTGTCATAAAGGTCCTGTTGACTCTACAGGTTTTCTTTTCTTTTCTTTTGTCAGACAGCTTTTCCTGAGTTTTTCTACCAAACTCAGGGTAGATAGTGTTGTCCACCACTAGATGGCACCAGGCACAAGTGGCAGATTTTTTTTTTTCCTTCCAGATGAAGTCAGCAGCTCTTTCCTCACAAGCTACATAGAAGCGCTAGGAATTAAAGGCAGGACGTGTCACAGAAGGGCTGATGAAGTAACTCCCCATGTGCTGGACTGTTGAGTCTGCACCTTCTGCATTTGAGAGCAACCTAACAGCTGGTACTTCACTCCTTACAAGAAGGAAATCAGAACTTGCAGTGAAAATTATTTGATGTAAATGATGTGTTGGACGTACGGACATGGACATTCAGTTGACAGGGAACATGACGTGATGGGGTCCATGACAGGTAAGTGCCTCACTTACAGGGAATCAACTGTGCGTCCCGTTTCAGGCGCTGAGAAGTAGAACCAAAAACCACGAAGCACCTGAAGGGAACCCCTCAGGCCCTCAATGGCTGCGAAAATGCAGTTCCTGCTAGCTTCTGTATTTCTGTTGATGATTTTTTAAGTCAGTTTTGAAATTGATTTATCTGGATACTATCTATTTGCTCCTTTCTACTCTTTGCTTTTTTTTTTTTTTTTTTAAAGATTTCTAATTGTTGACTTCCACAGATGAGAGTGGCCCAAACCAGTAATAAGCAATCTTGAGAAGTTATTTCAAGATGCAGCAGTGGACAATAACTTTCTTTTCTCCTCCTCATTTTTAAAAATTATATATTTAAAATTTGTTCTATGTAGAATAGCTTTACTGTCTTTTGGTCACATACGCATTGCTGTAAATGTATTACTATCCACTGAACTTGTTTATTCGTGCAGTCTTTCCCTTTCACAACCAGTGTAATGTATTTTTATATGTGGTACAGGGAGTGGCCTGAAAGAGAGACTGGGCTGTATCTCTGAGACAGAAGATAAGAAATGAAAGGTATGAAAGAAAAAGCTCCCTATCAAAGTATTAAGTTTCTCAATGATGAGGATGGAAGAACCTGGGAATATCAAAAGTTACCAAAATAGTTAGGAGAGGAAATTATATGTGGAAAGAAGGGGAAAAATGTATAACATTATTTCTAAATCAAATCCAGCCAGCAATCTCGATACCTTCAGCCCAAAAGTAAACCACAGGTATGTTTTGAAAGTTCTGATTCATACGTACGGGTGCTTGTTGTTCAGTCTTGACTCTTTATTTCCCACCTGCTGAATGAATGGTGTCTCTGTGTTAAAACAAAGAGCCTGTGGTCCTAAGGAAATATCATAGTTACAAAAAGTAGTCTGATGACTGACTATTTTTCAGTTAAAAAATTTTTTTAATTAAAAAATTTTTAACCAAAACAGTAATAGAACATAATTTGCAACTAGTCAGAAAGGCAAGTGGTCCCAAGAGAGGAAAGAAAGTGATGATTAAGAGATGTCATCTCCGGGTGAACAGCATGATGCAATGACACAAAGACGAGACTTGAAAGCATAACAAATATGTTACAAGTTAGAATAATCATCTTCAAAGTTGGAGCTACTTGAAAGGCATAATGTAGCCTGGGCAAAAGACAGGGTGATTCTTTAAATGATCCAGGTCAGCGTCCATTGTGATCTTCACAGTGATGAATGAGACTGGAGGCATCACAGTGGAAGTCCAGCATTTTTGAACCTTGAGTGGATCTAATCCTACCCCTTCCTTTTACAGGTAAGGAGACTGAGGTCCAGCGAGGGTAAACGACTCTCCCAAGGTAGCACAGCTAGGCAACAACAAACCCAGAATGAGAACTGGTTTCTTGATTTCCAGGTCAGAAGCTGTCCCTCCAACCACACTGCCTCCACAGCAGACAGAGGACCAACAGGCGGCGTGTGGGGCCACGTGACCACAATACCAAGTGAGCTTTCCTGGAGGTGCGTCCCATGACAAGACTCAGGACAAAGCCCCTTCCTGAGCAAGTGGAAAGAACAGACTGATGAAGTCAGCACGCATGGACCACCTTTCCAGGACAGAGCGGTGGGAGAAAGGTAAGAGGTCAAGGAAGCGACGCCTGTTTAATTAAAATGGTGACCACGCCCACCCTGTTGCGTGAGAAGGTGCGCGGATCTAGTCAATAGCTAAACGCTAACAGTACTGCTAACAAAACAGAAGTTAAAGAAAATCCTTGTACTAGAATACTTGTAAATACTCATCAATAATAATAATGATAATACCTTTAAAAAAACACTTCAAATTGCATATTACAAACACACATGTTGTGAAGAAACGCTTGTTTGTGTGGCTGAACATGAATCACTGTCTTCCTGCGAGGCTACAGCTTTACTCCCCAAGGGTAGGAGGTGGGCGCCCTCAGGGAATAAGGTGTTTTAGCTATTTCTCCTTTACACTTAGATTCCCCATGTCCCTGATACAGACAGTAACATGGGTTCTACAAGTTCTAGAAACAGAACACTGATGGGAAGGTTATCTGAGACACTTGATGCACACGATTTGTAGGAAAAGTCTGTGATGTCTCTGTAAATTACTAATCTGAGAGAGACACAGCAAACCATCCACAGCTTCAACTCCAAATGATTTAAACAAAAATAGAACGAGCCATGGACAATGTCTGCATCCCTGTCCAATTTGATGTAAACAACGTTTGTAGAAACTGGGTTTGTTAAGAAAGTTTATCCATATATCTGGATAGCAATAAAAAGCGTTTCCTAGGAAACTGTAAGATCCTGTACCACACAGCATACAGCCCAACTAAGAGGAAAATTAGGTTGATTTCTAAATTCAAGATACACATTTGTACAACTGTTCTTAGCTCCGGTGACGACGTCCAAGCCGGGCGGCCATGGGTAGCGGCAGTCACCTGCCTGCCTTCTCTCTGCTGCGGCCTGGCCTGTGGCGCTCACTGGTCCAGGCTGGGCTTCCTGCTCAGCTGCACTCCCCTGGGCGGCCGCAGCCCCTGTGATTCTCGTCCTGCACTTTCAGCTCCAGCCTGGGTCAATACTGCCCTTCGGCTGCGAGAGACACTACTGTTTCGTGTCTTCCCATTTCTTCCAAGACAGCTGCCAGCACACTCAGGTTTCCATCTGGGAAGTTCTGTGCTTCCCAAAGATCCAGGATGACACCAGTTGGGCTTGATTTGGTGGCAAAGTAATTCAAGTACCTGTAAATGGTAATGGGAAGATGTCCTGAATGGTGTGATTTATGGACCTAGTTTCCTTTCAGTTTTTACTAAACCTCTTTGTGTCTGCATTTCTTTAAGCATCCTGGTCCCACTTGAGAAACTGTTGCTTACAGTGAGCCATCCTAAATAACTAGCTCGCTCTTAATTACATCAGCCCCAGACAGGAGACGTGATGTTTAACTTTGTTAACCTCAACTCTGAGTAAGATAATTTAAGAGACAAGATGTCTACGGGTCACATCCTAAACAGGAAATCAAGAGACATATGTTTTCTTTCCAGCCCAGGCTCTGAGCATCTTTGACAAGTCACGCCACGCCTTTTGGTTGGTAGTGATGGCAACGTCCTACAAAGCAGCTCCTGAGGTCTTTTTATAACTTAATAGCAATGCTGTGTTTAGCACGTTACTTACCCATCCAGCATTAGGTCCTACTCAACAGAGGAGGGACAATAGCTACTGAACGGATGTATTATTTAGGAGGACTTAACTCCCCAGCTTTGCAAAGTGGACTACAAAACTTGATCCTTAAATACATCAGATAAGCCCAGGATGTCTCTCAACGTGTCTGCAAGACCACAGTGCCAGATACAAGGTAAGAGCTTAATACATGTTGGTGGAATGGAAAGTAAGTAAATCTACAGGTGGAAAAAAAGGAATGTTGCCCAAAACAGCCTGACAGTTACAAGTCCTGGAGCCCGGCCACACCCACCTGTCCAGGTTTAGCTTGTGGGCCAGCATCCTCCAGTCATGACCCCTCGTCTGCGGGGCGTCCAGGCTGCTGCAGAGCTTCTGCCGGATCGGCGGAGGGATGCTGAAAGCGCTGGGGCCCGTCATGGTGGTGATGGTGCTGGCTGGATCCAGCAGAGGCAGATCAGTGCCAGTAGGTTCCTGTAGTTCAGGCACAGGAACAACACAGCGTTATTTCTGAAGACAAAAGCAATCCTTACTGAACCTCGCAACAGAACGCTGTGCTTTGAGTGGTAAGGAGAGATGAGGGCTGTTATCCTCCTCAGTAAGAACAGCTTCTTCTGAAACGGAAGTCGTGATTCTCTGTGACCTGGCTGAGAGGGAGAGGTACACTTTGAGCTGACTTTGCACAGCCTTGGATTTATGGGGCTTCCGTAAGGGCTAGGCTAGATAGAAAGCTCAGGTGTAATTCAGGAACAGCTTTTCTAACAGGATTCTCTAGGGTGAGGGAGGAAATATCAATACTCGTAGGGGTTTCGATTTTAGGAGCGGAGAACTGTTCAAAAGGGCAGTTCTTTGAGAATGAACAGATCTGAGAGTCCAGAGACTGTCTGACCCTGCGGGGAATGCCCTGGGCAAATGCTCCAGTAAATTCTCCCTCTAACCTTTCTAGGAGATAGCTCAGTTCTGCCCTTGTTGAATGAAATGGAACACGGCTCTCCCCTAAATGGTGTCAAATTAAGACTAATTTTTCAAAAGAAAATGGTGAACATAGTACCTTGCCTCAGGGCAAGTTGCTAATGGAATTCTCCAGTCGCTGGTATGCCCTTTTTTTTTTTTTAATCTAATTTTAGTAGAGAAAACCATAAATTGGCTCTTAAGATAGTTTCAGCTCATAAAACAGCACAAATGCAAAATCTGAAATTCATCTGCAGGAGAAACTCTAATCATTTTCTGATCACTTCTGCTAGTTGGAAGAGCAAAAACAAATGTTGCCTGGGAACTATTAAAGCAATAAAAGAAAATCCACTTAATCTACTTTAAATGTCATCTCTCTTTTTTTTCAAAGCAGGTAACTCCTTGGTGTACATAATTAGTTGCTGGAGGATAAAGTAGCCACATGCAGTTCCAGCCACCAGGAAGTCTCAAAGGTCTTGCAGAGCGTTCAGCTCAGAGGTCACTGCCACTCTTGCCTGGAGCCTCCCATCCTTCGATAATCCTGCCCGGCGGGGGCCGCTGTCTGTGTCCCAGTGTCACTGGATGGTGTGCTCCACGTTCCGCGATAGCAGCCAGGGCTCACAGTGAGACCTATGCAGTCGCACTGCAGAGTCCATCCCGGGGCAAGGGACTGCGAGGACAGAGGGTTCTTCACCTCAAAGGCACAGAGCTTAAACAACGGGGACCAGAAGAGTGACATGAAGGCACATGACTGTGGTTTTCAATGGACATGGGGATGTCTGCCCCAAGTGCCCAAGACTTATACTGGATATAAAATAAGGTACAGGTTGGGGTGGGCAGAGGCGTAGAGAAATCCGAGGTATACCCACAGCTTAGCGCCCTCGCCCACTTTGAAGTCCTGCTGGCTTCTCGTGTCCCCAGATTTTGGCCACAATCACTCCTGGCTGCTTACTGTTATCTATCCCTTCGGCCAAACTCAGCTTCCTAAAGCCCAGAGCTGACGCCTCTCTTGCTCACTCAGGGCTCCCCTGACCAGGCGCTGAGGGCCACTTGCACAACCTGCCTGGTCGGCTGGTCTGAGGCCCCAGGTGCTCCCAGCACCAGAAAATCTGCCCACCTTCCTCAGGTTGCCTTGACCACAACTCAGTCTCCTCAGACAGGACATTCCCTGTTTCCAGGGCCTCTCTCAAGGATGTCCCTCTGCCAGTTCTTGTGCCCTCTCCCTGCATCTCTGTCAAGTAACCCCCCTCAAAGCCTGGACCAGAAAGCATCTTCCTGAAGCAGAGCCACCCAAAGCCATCGACCTGGAGCACTTCCCACAGTTCCCACCATCCGCATCTGCCTGCTGGTTGTACTTGTGTTACGTCCTTTGACTTCCCAAGTCTCTTGGCCGTGAGAGTACTTTTGTCATCTTCAGAACTTCTCTGATCCTCAGGGAAGTGCCTAGCACATGGAAGCTATTCAGTGCATAGTTGTTAAAATGATACATTTTTTTCTTGCACAGAGGAGGAAGCCAGATCCTGATAGAAGTCCACCTCCTGGAGCAGCAATGAGCTTCGTTCCAGCTGGACATGGCGAAGGGCATGGCTCCCCTCGGGGTTCAGTGCTAAAGGGAAAGACTGGCTGATGCAGGCATGGCTCTCAGGGAGGCCTGCTCACGCCTCCATGTGGTCCCCCCTTTCCTGGTGAAGGGTCTTCAAACCCTGAGTCTCCAGCCTTGGCCACTTTGCCTGTGTGGAGGAAAGGAATCCAATAGGGCAGAATTTGTCTGTCTTATCAGGTGGCTGACAACAGCCTTGGAGGTAAAAGAAAAATACATACATACATGCATTTACATTTCATCTGGTAATTTCAATTGCTATTAGTTCTTCCTTTACTTCCAGGTAAAAGTAGAGTTTACTCTCAACAGAATGCTTATTACAATAACTGTTTATGATATTGGTACCATCTGTCTTTGATGTTATGGTTCCCTGAGTTAAACATACGATTTTTCACTATTAACCAAACAGCTGCCATGGCTCACATTTTCAACACTCCCCAGGAGAAATCCAGTCCTTTGTGAAGTCACTTAGAAAACTAGATTTTCCCAGGGGTGGTTTTGAACAGGTTATAGAAAACAAAAGAGGGAAACAGGATGACGAGAGCAGAGTGAGGCTCTGTACATTTTTACTACTGTTCTTTACGTGCACAAAAGTGCCGAGGGTCAGTAGTTAACAGGGTTGTAATGTCTTTGTCTATAGTTAAAACAAAATACAAGTCCTGAAGAGACTAAGTTTCTCTTTTCTACATTTTTTTCTCTCGGTGGTGATGAGTAGCTTCCCCGTTGCTACTTCCCCATGCCCTCAAAACAACGTCTTTCATCATTTACATTTTGATACTCATTCATACCCATATTCTTAACTCTTCTAGACGTTCTCATTCTGAAATTTCATCTCTGAGACTAAAGGCTTTATATCTAGTTAAGGCATCTCTAGCCAAGGCTCTCTTGGCATCACTACGGTCTATGTCAAGCACAGCCTGCTCTCCTGGGGAGGGGGGCAGGTCCTCCTCCTGACTAGGGAGGCCAAGTCGCTTTAGCAACTTGATGAGGGGTGGAGGGTGGCTGGGGGGTGGGGCAGCACATTCCTGGAAAGTCAGCTCATTCTTGGGAGACAGAACATTGGAACTGCACCCCCAGCCCACCTGCCAGCTTGCCGTGTGACCCTCGGAAGGAGCGCTGTCCAGAAGACAGACGCCACCGACGGAGCCTTTTCTCTGGTTAGTTATGGCTTGTCAATCACAGGGCACCCCTCCTTGGAGCTTTTGATGAGGGTCCAGGCCTCAGGGCTCTGCAGAGCCTCGCTCCCCAACATCAGCCCCCGACTCATCCTCTCTGGGCTGCATCCACCACATTCAAATGCTAACAACAATGGTGGGACTCAGTGACCCAGAAGTAAAAGCCGCAGAGTGCCCCTTAATCCCCAAAGTCATCTGACTCGGGTCATCCTCTGTTAAATGTGCTCGTCTGTCCCTAGGCCTCTGAGATGACTGCTGCCAAGCTGCAAAAGAAATCATCTTTCCTCTACATTGGCACGAGAAAGAAAGTCCTTAAGCTGTGATGAGACCATACGACGGTCTCTCGGCGGCGAGCCTGCTGGGGGAGCCAGGACCGACCGGCGCGCTTTCAGAGGCAGCTGCAGCTGGTCCACCTTTTCATCACACAGCAGACACTCACGCTGAACAGAGAGCAAGCATCAAAGGAGTAGACCTCCTCCTCCCCCACAACAGTCCGCAGCCTTTGTTGTCCCTGGAGCTGGGTGGTTACTGAACTTTGCAGGCCTGCTGGGCCTGGAAAGTGAAAACACCCTCCCGAGCCAGCAGGGGTGGTGCTGTGGGCCCGGGAGATAGGCCTGCACGTCGCCAGGCCCGGCGGTTGCCATGGCGCCCTGACACCAAGATCATGCCTTGTGAATGTCACTGAGGTCTGTGACTAAAGTTGTTTATGAGTCGAAAGTCTCCTGAAGCGGCAGGAGGAAACGATGGCCACGCCTCGTGGGCTGTGGGAAAGGGATGCGGCGGCGTCAAGGCTGACGTGCACCCTCCTGAGTTTGCTAAGGAAGACAGTCTGTAAATACTACGTGGGGAGCGAGACACACCTAACACGGTGGTGACATTTCATTCTTCACTGTGCACGAGACAGCCGGGGAGAAGCAGTCTTTTAAATCATGCACTGTCCTGCTGTAGCCCTAAAATACGACAGTTCTGTGCTATGTGGCACAGAGAGCAGGGCCCACCTTAGCTCCATGGGCCAGAAGGCTCTGCCTCTGCCCAGCGGCTGTATCCTTTTCTTCCTGCAGCCTGAAGGATTTCCACGGTTCTAACTCCAAGCTATGGGGTGCCAGGTAACCGCTAAGATCACGAGCCCCTCCCCCCTCTTTCTATCCAGAGAAGTTTTAAACATCAGTGATGACTTACTTCTGTAAGAGGGATGTATAAAAATTCCCACCTGAAGGGAGTGAGGGTCACCACAAGGCAAAGCAATGTTGCGGCCACTGGGGGAAAATGTGGAGATGTTACTTCTATTTCGGGACCATCTCTCCCACCCTGGGGGAAAAAGGCATCTCTTCTATTTGGAGGCTGATGTATAAGAAAGCACGGAGACCAAGAGATTTCTCCTTTCAACAGAGAAAAAAGGAAAAGGAGGGGCAGGCAGCACGCACTCAGACCAAGGTGGGCGAGTTCCGAGGAGAGGCAGGGGTGCAGGGGGGAAGCTTTGGGAAAGTTACTCCATGTGCAGCTACCTAAATTAAACCTTATACTTGAAATTCAGATCTGTGTAAAAAGTGAAACCATTATCCTTAAATTCATGTCACAACATATAAAAAGGCTTGTTTTTTGAAAAGGATCCTCTCTTGTGTTCTTTTTCTATTAACAAGCAGGCCCTCCAGAGAGCTCTTCAGGACTTCCCCTCGAGCCTCCGTGGAGATACTTTTCACCCCCCTCCTCCTCCCCGAGCTCCGTCCCTCCCTGATCGATCAAAGACAGATGAGCGCCTCTCACCTCAGACACGGTGCAGCTGAGCTGGAAGATCTGCCCTTCTCCTTCCACCTGCCGCACACACAGCTTGCAGACCAGCTCCACTGTGTTCAGGCTAAATCTTTCCAGAGTGAACGTGCAGTGGAGGTTTCTCTGAGACCCACTCCAGATATGGTAGAAAGGAATTTCCTAAAACAGATGGAAGTGTTGACACAGTGCTGCCAAGTGCTTGTCTCAGTGTTTGTGACACATATCACCTCATTTAATCCTCACAACAGGCCCGTGGACAAGTACAGCCCGACCCACTTTTCAGATGAAAACCCTGAGGCTCAGAGAGGTTAAATAACTTACCCAGAGTCCCACAGCTAGTAAGCGGCAGAGTTGAGGTCACAGCCCAGGGAATCAGCCCCAGAACCCATACCCCTAAGCAAGTCTGCCACTTCTCTGTCATTGACAACAAAGCCATCGTAAGGGATTTTTTAAGGTTTAGAAAATTCCCAAAATGAAACCTACACATCCTACTCATTGTCCATTAGAAGGAGTTCCTGCCTTGCTGTCCTGGAGAAAAGCACAGAAAGTCTAAAGGATGATGCAGGGGACGGGGAACCCAAGACTCACTCCAAGTTGGAAACCAGAGGCTGGGGCTGCCACGGAAAGTTCTTGGCCTAGAGAGCACCAAACCTCTCACGGACGTGACTGTCTGTGGGTCTAGACAACCATGCAGAGCCCACCCTAGAATCTTGTTCTCAGTAAAGGAAAGAAAAGAGTGACACATTAAAAAAAAATGGGAGAACACGTTAAGAACAGAGGCTCTGGAGCCAAATTCAGTACAAGCGAGACTGCTTCCCCTGGCTTACTTGGTGATTTGGGGCAAGTTACTTAAGCTTTCCATGCCTCAGTTTCCTCATCTGTGAAAGATGACTAAGGAAGAGTACCTGAAAGGAAGGGGTTAAATGAGATCAGCCAAAGTACAAGGGAGTCTGGCAGGTGGGAGGAACCAGGCTTAGCCTGTGCTAATATCAGATGATCATTATTAGAAAAACAGCATTTTCCATTATGACTACGCAAAAGAAATTGTTCATAAAAGGGGAAGATTTGTGGAGTTTTATGGCAGTTGCAAAACTAGAGGAAGGAGAAAGCAAAGGGAGGGTTTTAAAGAGAAAGTTAAAGCCAATCTCTCAATCAAGTGCTGAGTTACACAGAAGAGCTAGCACACCCCCACATCAAAGTTCGAGACTGGTGGCGAACTAGGTTTGTTCCCCACAGTTCCGGTCTAAGTACCAGACTGAGAGTAAGAAAGCAGCTGAAAACCTTCCCCTCAGCCCCCCTAGCATGCTCACTGATTTACAGCAGAAAGGCACAGCCAGCTCAGCTGTGGCGCGGTGTGCGGGGTTGGGTTTACACACGTGGGGACAAGGATCCCTGCTTATCTAGGTGTGTCTGTCTCCCAGGACGGGCTCTGAGGCTATGGAGCCCGTCACACAGCCTCCTGAGAGCTCAGACTGCCCGGTGGAGGGGAGGAGAATCCTGTTTTTCCCACAGGTACATACGTTGGAACTTGGGACCAGTATTTTTATGCTGTTCTCTAATAAAATCCTGACCATCGTTTATTTTTACTTGCTACTCCAGTTTCCAAGCTGAGGTTCCTTCTAAATTTTCAATGTAAAGACACTGTCCCGGCCAGGCTGGGGCCTCATTTGTGTCACATGGGATAACCATGTTCTTCTCTTTCTTCTATGAAAGCATTTGAGACTGGCTGTTATCCATTCCATATTAACTTTTACTCAGAAAATGAACTGAAATGATGGACTTGAAAGTCTTATTTACTAAAAATAAAACAATGATAGTACACTTACCTGAAAGAGAATTAAGAAAAAAGCATTTCTTCAAGTATGTCTAGAGTGTTTTTCAAAAATCCTACACAACCCCAAACTATTTTGGCAAAGCAAGTCCTGATGTAGGATTACTTTCAAGGAAGGGAGTATCTTCTGTCTAAATCATTCTAGCCCTCTTTCTCGGAGATGTCTCCAAGCCTTTAGTTCAGCTGGGGAACCTTACCTGGTACTTGGCCAGCAGTTTGCTCTTCCAGAGGGAGTGGGCAATGTCATGAATGGACAGGCGCAGGTTGTGGCTGCTGCCTTTGAAGTGAAGAGCCTTAGGTTCTTCTAGGAGCTGTCCTCCCATCTGTCTCTCGAGCTGCAGAACTTCCTGCAACGACATGCCCAAAAGCAAATGACTGCCCTGTGTCACTTCCGTGACATGCGTCCCCAGTGTGCCTCCCCTGCCACACCTAACTGCAACGCATGGCGTCCCTTCTGCAGCCTCGAGACCCTGCGACTCCCACCAGCTGAGGCCCTGGTCAGTTTGCATGTGACTGGGCCCTTACTGACCATGGGCTGTTTCAGCAATCCACATCACACTATGTCGTGGGGCACGTTCAGTACAGTCTGCACCTCCTGACGGACAAGTGGAATATTTAGTCAGATGCAGGGAAGTAACAAACAAAACCAAAATGGGAAGAAACATCAATAAAAGAAAAAATAGAAATGCAGGCAAATGGGTAAGTAAGTAGATTTTCAATGAACTTTTAGGGAAAGGGGCAAATAACTAAAAAATAAATCGTATCTTAGATTGGTAACACCAGCCAACAAATAAAAATTTCAAATGTGTTTTGGGTGCTTTTTCTGTTTCAGTTTTTTTACCTACAAAGATAAAATTTTTGCTTAAAATTATCCATTACACAATTCCCAAATATCAAAAAATTAAAATATGCTCATTAGATGTCTTATTAGAGGAAAATACACTGATAACAGTAGGAAGGTTTTTTTCAGCACCAAATATTAATCTAAATAGAAACTCAGATTAAATTTTTTTAAGAAACACCTCATTTCTCAAGAACTGTGGCTGATTAAAAATTTTGCTATGTAACTTTACTTATGCTATAAAGATGTAACATGAAGATACATTCTCCATCTACTTCCATTCCTCAGTCTAGTTAATGGGAGTTAATGAAGCATTTACAACTACAGCTACAATTATCCAAACATCAGCAAACCATAAGTTATCGATGAACAAAATATCCTGAGCCTCCTATGCTGTCTGAACCATCCCTATGCATTTTGCTCTTCTTGTGCCTTAAAAGTTTCAGTGATGCAAACAGGCAGCCATTTATAACTTTTTTTTTTTTAAGGAGTTCAGGAAAATACTAGATTTTATACAGATATAAACACAAAATACGATTTTTTTCTTTGGGGAGATCATGATTGAAAGCATGGGGTTCCATCCCACAGGTGATCATTCAGGCTATTCTACACGCAGGTATTAGGAACCCCGACCTGCAAAGATAGCTGGTCATAGTGGAAAACTGAGTGGGGGTCACTGAAATGTAGTCTAGTAAGTGAAGAGCTTACCAACATCATTGATTAAATGGAAACAGCTCATTTCAAATTGCTCCTTTAGTGGTTCTGAGCGTCCATCATCTTTGAGTCATTATTCTGTGCAAAGCAAGCTGCTGAAAGGTCCTATAAGGTGCAGGGAATATGAGGGTAATGTGGACTGTGGTCTCAGACAGGGACCCCTCTAATTAGTGCGTAATGGAAGAGATGAGGCAATAGCCCATTGATGGAGAGACGGGCATGGTCCAGATGCCTGAGAGTACTGACACCGAGAATATTCAACCTTGGTAGCTGATGAGTAGCTATTACTTGTGACAGAAGCCTGAGCCGTCAGCCAGCCCCCAGCCCACCGCACCGGTCAGCCACCCCAACACATATGTCGTGTCACCATGCCCTGGCTCTGCTGTGCCTGCAGCTCAGCAGGCTCCAAGGGTCCCCAGCAGGCCACTGAAATCTGACCAGCCCACAGTTACACGTGCTCCTCATGGAACGCCCTCCCACAACACTTCGCACGCCATTCCTTGACAAGAATCTGGCCGTGTGGAAATGAAGACGAATAAGGAAAGGGAGGGTTAATTGCGGTTTCTTCTGCTTCAGCAGGAAGGCATAATGAGCTTATGTTGATCATGTTTGGTGTCTAGTTAGCATAATAGAGAAAGCTGATGTTCCCAGTGAACCTGGCACCTGACAAATTCTAAAGCTAAAATGATGTTTGTTTATAAGCCATTAGAAGAAAAGAAACATAATTAGAAATCTTTGCGATTACAGTCATGCCAATCAATCAGTTCTAGCTTCTTTCCAGTACACCCTAATTACCTCATCAAGACATCTAAAGAGCAATCGATAGTAATTATCTGATTACTATAGATCTTCATTATGTCCAAATTATCTCCCTGGGATGTCTAAAAGAAGACTTCCGGGAGGTAATTGTACCCAACAATGTATAATCCACACCCCATTCCTACGATCAACACAAGATTGCCAGGGGTAATGGAGAACATGACCAGTTTTCTTGGCAGGGAGGACCACTGAAAGAAACCTCAACTGCCTATTGCCCAAGAACTTGAAGTCAAGAAATCAAATACCATGTTTTGAGTGCAAAGTCTGGGCTGGAAACAGGCCAAGAATAAGGCTCAGTCCTTGGCTTCTATGACACTGACCTCGAAAGTCATGGTAAAGAGTTCTTCCCAGTGAGGAAAGAGACTGAGTTGGCATAAGCCTGTTTTCGGTTTTTTTTTTTTTTTTTTTTTTTTTGACAAAGTACCAAGTAAAGTGCCATTTGAAAGACAACGGGGCTGGAGAACCTACTCTGTCTCCATATTTGTAATTTCTCCATCTCTTCACCAACCAGGAGTGACACAGAGCTGGGAGGAACCTGACTTCTGTCTCCCATTCAGTTGGCCAGGACCCCCGGTGAGAGATGAACTGCCCACTAGAACGCACCCATGCTTGGAGCAGCGGTCTCTAAACATATTTGCACAGCCCATCAGTCAAAAAATCGAGCATACATTTTGTTTATGTTTCATTATAAGTTATATACCTATAATATCTCAGTATGTTACTATATTAAAAAATATACCTAAGGTTACAAGTAGGGACTGAGATGAATAGACACAGAAGTGCTAATATTTTCCTTTTCTGCCCCAAAGGCTCACTGGCCGGGGTGGGGGTGTGAACTCCACTTTGGAGACTGCTGGCTGGGACAGCTGTCCTTCCACTTGAACTCTGGGAGAAATCGGCCCAGGAGTAAATGATTCATCAGTAAGAAGAATCCTTACCAAACTTGAGTTTAACATTTTTTCCTGTAAAGTAGCAACTGGTAACATCACACTCAAGATGTTCAACTTCAAGGAAACACAACAAAAAAAGGCAATAACCAAAAGCACAAATTAAAAAAAATTAAAGTGTGAATTAAAGATACTACAATCAAACAAAACAACTCCTTGGAAACTAAAATCATCTAAAAGCACACGAGAGAGCGACGACTTGCTACGTATGGTGAATCCCATGTATAAATTTTGTGTCAGGAAACAAGAGGCGTGCCCACTTGGTAGGCTTTTGTTCCCTATTGTTGTGGCTGAAGTGTCATAACTTCAGGTATTTTATAGCTAAGCCCACTTAAAAAATAGTGTCACATATTTTAAAAAGCTTGGTTTTCTGAGTTCTGCATGAAATCATCTTGGTTATTACACATATGATACAGGTAAGTCAGAGAACGTAAAAATAACAGATGTATGAATCAATAAGATACAGCTTCACAGTTAAATGCCTTCCTCTTAATCTCCCTGGGAGTATTCATTTAATACACCCACCAGGAACTGTGTCAGGCTCTGGGACACAGACGACTCGGTCTTGGTCCCTGCCTCAAACCACACTCATGGACCACAGGTGAGGGGAGTGCCAACATACAAACACGTAACTCGACGTGCTCAGCTCTAAGACAGCTTCTTTTGGGACCCAGGTTGCTTTTGGGTCCCAATGGTTAGGATATTTCACATACCTTAAAAGAGGATAGGAATGAAATATATTTAAGGTCAAAAGACTTAGGAAGACTTAAGAAAAATACTGTGACCTTGGAAAGAAATGCCATAATAGGAATTAAGATCATCTAGGCTCTTTCCTCTCAGAAATATAAATGTCACCTTCCCTAGCAAAGGCTGTCCTCCCTCCTGGCCACACCTCTACTGCCTTGTTCAGGCTCCAGGTTGCCTCGATGGGTGTCTATAGATGGGGTCACTTCCCGCCTGCCTGTCAGTTCTACTGCCACCCCTCCAATTTCGCCTTGAAAAGACTCTCTCAGGGGTCAGTTATCAGCAGAAATGTCTCCAGCCCCTCCTTCCACGGGAACACGCACACAAACCCCACGTCACCAGGAGGAGCCTCCTGTGCCTCAGAGCCTGGTGTCCGCTGGGGTCTGAGCAATCCCGTGGAACGGCTGCTTCCCCGGTGTGGTGGCCGCCCCAATGCAGGCTCCTCTGTGGAGCCTGTGAGGGATTGTTCCAAAGGCAGGGACAAGGGATTCCACAGTAGAAACAAACATCTTTCACAATAACCAATTAAACCAAGACATTATCCATGCCAAGCCATTAGCCTGGGCCACTTAAGAGCCACAATAAATCCAAGCTGTTTTAAAGGTCTGTGCGTACAAACGGACACCTCTGGCCTGCACTCGGAACTCTCCAGGCTCTAAGAGGGTGGGATCTGCCCTCATTAAGCCTGACAGAGCAAGGCGCGTTGGAGAGCCCAACAACTCCTACCCTCTGGCTTCCCTAACCCCAATTTTTCCCTCCGCATTAACCACGCCTGCCTCTAACTCCGCCTCCACCTCTGCCTCCTGTTCCTCCTCCTCCGGCTCCATCCCTGTCTCACAGCTGGTGCACACAGGAGCCCCCAGGTGATGCGGCTGCCTAGGTGACAGGGCTGAGTATATGGAAATGCCTGAAGGGCATCTGCTGGAATGTGACAACTCTCTGTCCCAGTGCAAAGCAGTGACTGTGCAAGGAGCTGTGTGAGGTGCTGGGGCCCTGGCTTGGTCCTCCACACTCTGTGTTCATCCTCATTCTCCAATCCCCCTCACCCCATGCTCTGACATCCCTGGTCCTGCTCAAAGACTCACCTCCTCTCTCACACCACTGCTCTGAATTGTGCCTGTTTCTTTGAAGACACTTGTTCTAATTTTTTTAATCTTAAAAAAAAATTGGGGGGAGGTAATTAGGTTTACTTGTTTTTTTTTTTTTTTTTTTTTTTAGAGAAGGTGCTGGGGATTGAACCCAGGACCTTGTGTGCACTAAGCATGTGCCCTACCACCTGAGTTATATTCTTCCCCCTTAAAGACACCTGTTTTAGCTTCCAGTTTCTTTATAAGTTATCCAATGTGCAAGTTATCTAGCCTTTAGCTTTCCTTCTCTCTCTCTCTCATCTTCCCTCCAATGACTCTATCACTCCTCTCCTTTTCTTAGAAGTCTTACCAGCTACAGAAAGGGAGACACAAATGATGAAACTTAAATCCCATGTAACACATTAAAATCTCTTCGAGAAAAGAAAGTTGGAGGAGGTTAAATTAATGCTTTGTTTTATTGTGTCTCCCTTCTGTCTCGGCATCGTCTAGATGTGCCCTGTTTGCACACTCTATTCTTGACAGAAGCACAGAGTCCTGAATGGGCTGTATTCACTGCGGCCAAGGAGCCTGGGGGTGGCACCTGGAACCTGAGCAGGTGGACGTGGCTCTCATGAGGACACACGGAGATGACCGTGCTGGGTGAGAACACAAAGGGCAGTAGATGGGGCAGCAGCCAGCCCTGCACGCGGGGGTTTTCAGTTCGGTCTGGATGTACGGCTCAACGGAGAGGGACCCTTAATCCACCCTCTGTGAGGGGAGGGTGCTGGACCAAGCGTGGAAGCCGAGTTGTGCAGTTGCAGACCTGCACCCCACCTTTGGCAAGTTCTGCCACATCAACTCAGGGCTCTCCAGGCACAAAGAACAAACAGGCAGACGTTCAGCGTGCAACACACATTAAACCTCAAAAGACCAACCCTCAACGACTGCACTGCCTGGTGTTTTAAAAAATCACATCTCCCATCAGATTGCATGGAACCTGCTTTGCTCCTATGCCTTCCTTATTCCTGTGTTGAAACCTGCCCCTGTCATTTAGGGATGAGAAATCTCTCTTTGCTAGAGGCCATCTCTGCTGTCGCCATCGCAGGTGTGGGCCTGTACGCTTCCAAAGCGGAGGCCAGAGAGAGGGCCATCCTCTCCTGTTCCCTGCCAGCTTTCCAGAGACACTGCTTGCAGCCCCCGCAGGTGGACCCCTCTTCCAACCCCGGGCCTCAGGCTGCAGAGCCGGCTGTGGGAACATCTGACTGTCAGCCGGCCTCTCCCACCTGCTGGGGTCCTCATCACAGGCACCCAGCCTCGCTGCATTATTTCCTCCTCCTGTGCTCACGCCGGGTGCTCTGCTCTCCCTGAGTCTATCTGCCATACTTCATCCCTCGTAATAACAAGGTTGGACTCAGGTGACCATATGCAAACATTTCCCGTCAAGGCCCCTCGTTTCAAGGGCTCTGCCTGCTGCTCCCACAGCTGCCACCACCACGGGTGCTGGGTCTGGGCTGCCATGGCCAGCTGCCCAGTCACGTCTGTCTGTGACACTTTTAAAGCAAAATGCCAAAGGGTAGCACTCACGGAAGCGGCCGTGTCACTTGCGCACATCTGGGCTTACTTCTAAGGAAAAGATGACCTCACACATCTGTGTATCGGGAACAGGACTTTTTAGGTCATTCTAGACCCTCTGGAGTCATGTTGTATTTCTTCTCACCCTTCAACATTTATTTTTAACTTCTATATTAGTTTCCTGTTTCTGCAGTGAGAAACGACAATGGGTTTAGTGACTTAAAGAACACACACTTGTCTCCTTACCCTCTGGGGGTCAGAAGTCTGGCACAGGTCCCACTGGACGAAAATCAAGGTGGTGGTAGTGCTGCCTTCCTCTCTGGAGGCTCTAGGGAAGAATTTGCTTTTTCATCTTTTCCGCATTCCAGAGCTGCCTACATTCTTTGGCTTATGGTCCCCTCCTCCATCTTCAAAGCCAGCGATGGCGCATCTCTGATCCTTCCTCATGGTCATATCTCCACTTGATCAGAGCTGGAAAGGTTCCCCACTTTGAAGCACTAAGTAATTAGATCAGACCCACCCTGACTGTCCATCCAGGATAATCTCTCCATCTCAAGGTCCATACTGTTAATCATATTTGTAAAGTCTCCTTTCCCATGTAAGGTAACATCTTCACAGGTTCTGAACATTGTGTGTAGATATCTTTGGGGAGCCATTATTCTGTCTACTCCAACTTCTATTTCTTCTTCTCTCTTTCCCCTCTCTCAAAACATAAATTTGACACTGCAGGTCATTCTGAAAATATATGACAGGGTGAGGGCTAAGTCTCATGGGAAGATGATAAAGACAGGATAAATTTAGAGACATCAAAACGAACCCTGTCCCCAAATAGCTGACCTGCTTAAATAGCTGTCCCTACACAGCCGACCCGGCCTGCTACCAAACCTGAAACTCACTGCACAATTACATCACCAACAGAGTTAAGGTCTTCACTGAGCCATTATCTTCAAAATGCCATTATAATCTAAATGCCTACCTATGGATAATTAACATTACTGAGTGACTATTTTGTGCCAGGAAATTTAATAACTTTGGTCAACTTGAATCTTCTAAGGGTCTCTGACGCAGACCAAATGACTGTCTGAGGAGGCCAAGTTCAATGAGCAGGGCCACGGAGCTGAGGAGGGGCAGAACCAATGGAGTCGGCCGGCTGGACCCAAGCTTTCCTGCCGCACCATGCTTCCTTCCACACACTGGGCCGGGAACACACACTTGTCAGCTTTAACACACCTGTTGCTGTTGCTGCTGTTATCTGTGTTACATGTGTGGATGTGCTTAATTCCAGAGACCAGGATCCTGGAAGTATGAAGCACAAATCAGGCTAGTTTTGAGGTTGTCTAAGGGAACTGAAAGACAGATACGGTCAGTGGGGCCAACCCAGTGGAGGGCCAGCCTTAGCTGTCCCAGGAGAGGCAGGTCTGACATGTTCTGAGCTCAGTAGGGTCACAGCTGGCCGTGGAGGGGCATCAGAAGGACACTGGGGAGGGAGCACCAGGTGGCAGGATGAAGTAAGACCGCTAACAAGCTACCTATAATAACAGTCTACGACTGCGGCCCAAGAAACCGAGCATCACACAATTCTCAACTAGACTTCCCACTTTCTTTCACTTTCAGTGTTTCATTTTTCTTATCTTTTCACACAGTATGATCTTTCATAGGGTTACCGCGCTATGTCACAGCCCGTATTAGGCATGTGAAAACTGAAGTAATCCAAAGGCAACTCTTCCCTGCCGAACGACTACATGAAGAAAGCCAGCTTACACGGATACACACCATTTGGTTTGTATCACGTACACGTTTGTCACAAATTCAGCTAACATCCACGCACTGCCCATACTATATGCAAATAACTCCTCTTTTAGGTTCAGGGTTCAGTGTTAACCCCTTTATTAGGAAAGGAGAGTCTTCTAACTGTACCCCTAGGATAGTGGGGATGAAATTACTTATGTCAGCACAGAAGCAGTTTCTCCCTGGGTGTTTTTAAACTCACCCCAAATGTAACCTTGCTCTCTGTTAATTTCTGGTCTATTTGTATTAGGATTTAAGTCTTGGCAAACAATGAAAGGAGAATACCACTATTGCTTTAATCATCTGAAGAGGAGGTAAAAAGAAAAGCCATGACATAACCCAACTCAGTCTTTTCAACAGAAGTGACCCCTCTATCTGAGAACAGCATTGGTTCTAAACCACTCCCCCAGCTCTTAGCATCTTTATCTCTTTACATGGACTCAGCTGGCACACAGCTCCCGCTGGTCCTCCCAGCACACGCACAAGGGAAAAACAAATCCACCTAAACGGTGCAGAAAAGAATCCCACTGTCCCCCGGCAGCCCTGACCTGCACCCCAGCAGTCACTGTAGGCATTCTAACTCTCCATCAATGCTTCCACATTGCTAAATGCAGCTTTTAAGTTTCAGATGACCATTTTTGCTTCCAAGTGTAACAAAACTCAGGGAAACTGTCACAAAAGCTGCTGAACTCAAAGAGGTAGGTGAGGAGATGAAAGAATGCCCCGCGGTTGCTGAGACCCCCCACACATCGGGAGATGTGGGGTCTCTTTTTTTCCCAGCCACATGGACAATAAGCACATGTGATAACAAGTGGGAATTAAGGCTCCCGGTATGTTCAGATTGAGGCGCTGGGCACGGCCTTTTTCTCCAGACTGTGGTTCTGACCTGAAAATGGGTGCTGTACGGGACTTCCCTCTCTGCCCTCGTTCAACATTCTGGGAGGATTTCTGCAATTAATGCCCAGGCCAGAGTGGTAACTAAGAAAATACCAAGTCCCGGGAGACCCACTTTCAGGCATCATTTGCTGGGCTGGAGGTAGAGGTGGTGGAGGAGCTGGATTGAAGTGCAGACAAGTAGAGCTCCTTCTCGTCAGAGCTCAGACTCGGTGAGAAGAGGCTGAAATAAAAGGTCTGCAGGGTGAAGAACAGCAGCGGAGGGGGTGTCCCCTGAGTGGCACCACAGGCGTCAGGTCAAAGCATGAAGGGGCTGCGGAACAATCAGGGATTTGGGGCGACGGGGAGAGAGCCGGAAGAAGAGCTGTGTGAAATCGCACTAGTGAGGAAGAGAGAAATAAAAGGACCGTGGAGTAGCAGCAGAGCCACGGTTCAGGGCAGATGTCTTCGGAGTATAAGAGACTCAATCAGAAATTTACGAATTTTTAGAGAAACTTAATAGCCCGGAAGCAGAAGCAGAGGGCTTGCTCAGTGGAGGTCACCTGCAACTACAGAAATTAGAAAAACCTGCTGCAGCTTCGGATGGCAAGAGATTTCAGAGTGGAAGTGAGTTCCCTATAGATACGGGTCAGTGCAAATGAAGGTCTGTGGACCAGAAGGCCAGGGAAGGTTGAAGGTCTCCCTTCAGAGCAAAGCACAGCTTACACGCACCTGTGTGAGAGACATGGAAGGTCAGATGGTTTCACAGGTGGGGGTCCTGGCTGGCAGAGACCTTGGTGCAGTTCCTGACGAGGAGGAAGTGCATCTACGCTGGTGGTGGATAAATGAGGATGATGTGAGGGTTACTAGGGTAAATCTGGGCAAAGGAGCTGAAGATGACTGGTGATTCTGAATTTGAGAGGATGATGGGAATAAAGTGAGTGGGAAGAAAGACCATGAGGCAGGTACTGCCAGGACGGAGATTAGTGTTAAGGGAATTCTGTGCTAAGAACTGAAATGGATAATGAATCACAGAGTAACAGAATAAAGAATAACAAAACAAAAACAGCCAGTCCAGAAGTACAGCCATGCCCTAGAAGTGGAACTTTTCCTCTTGGCTGTGTGGTTAGTCAGAGGGTGTCGTCCTCACTGCAGGGGCTGTAAGGGACGCAGGTTAGGGACAGAAAGGATGGAAGATCCAGTTGCGGTTAATGTGAGCAGGTAAAGGAATGGGGGAGAAGACGATTTGAGTATGGAGGAAAGTTTGTCACTAACAGGATTAAAGTTCCCAAAAGACCTGTGAAATTGTTTAGGATAATAGAGCTTGACCTTGGTTGCACAACAGAGTATCCCAGGTGGTGCTCAAACAAACAAAAAAACCAAACCCAACACCTATACCAATCAGACCAGAACCTCTGGGTGGGGACCCTGAAAAAAGTCTTTTTTTAAAGCTCCCAAACTGACTCCAACGTGCGCTGTGTAGAGAACTACTATTTGGGATTTAGGATGAGCAGGAGTGAGGAGTGGGGTGGGCCTGAAGGAAGAGGAGGTAATTGGAAGGGGCGATGCAAAAAGATAGTATTTATGGGTAACGGGGACCAGAGGAGCAAGGCGATGGGACAGAGACTGGTGAGAACATTAGCAGGCAAGGTGCCAAGAAGGCAGGATTTAGGTAATGGGCCTTTCTGAGTTAATCAGCCCCAAAGTTCCAATTCAAGCGTGGGCATCAGGCAGTGTTGGCGGGACAGAACTAATTGTCCCTTCGGTGTGTTGAATAGGTCGTTTACCTATAACTAGGGTTTTGGTATTTTGTGCATTATTAAAAGGCCATGAGGTACAGGAAAGCCTTATCCATTATTCATGTTTGTTTCAGGCTAAGTGCTGGATCCCCAGATGCTGAGAATTTATAAATGTCTACATGGAAAGCACTGACCATGATATAAACTGCCCTTGGGTTGTTTTTACTTCTTAAACCTGTTCATCTATCTTTCTTGATGTTGACCATTTGCATCTCTTTTCACTAATTAACACAGTCAAAATTATTTTATTAAATTTTTTTTTGCACGGATTTGCGTGTCTGTTGGGAAGAAAGGTCAAGGGTGCCTGAGCATAAGAACTATGTGTGTGAATACAAACTGTGCGTTAGCAGACATTTCAAATAGGATGTAGCTCTTCTATGGTATGCTTTTTGCCATGATTTTTCTTTGAATTATTAAAAAGACTTGCCTTAATCAGACCCCATGGCTCACCTACAAATACCGTTTTCCCTAAGAAGAATTTAAGCCTAGGATGATTTCTCTCCTGTCAGTGCCTTAGCAGTATCACATTTGCAGGAAATATAAAAGAAGTAACCTTAAGCTTTACACTAGAGCTGTGTGTTCACATCATTTATTTAACATCTGAAACTCCTATAGGCTCAACCATCAAGAATCTATCCAGGGACTGACTACGTCTCATCCCTTCCAGGGACCCAACGTGCAACAGTTTTCATGACCCAGAGTACTCTCTGGATGGAAACTCCAGAAGGAAATACCTTGATCCTCAGGGGAAAAAAATCTTCCCTTGGCTTCTTTGATGTATTTTTCTCCCACTTCTCTTTCTCCCCTGGGTGCTCCTCCTTCTGTAGTTCCTTCGCTGGCTGTCCCTACTCCCCCCGTGCAATGGCAGGGCCCCGTCCCTGTGCCTATCTAGGGTGTGGCTCTTCACGCAGCCCAGAATGCTGCCAGCTGCCCAAGCCTGAAGCCTGTTTTCTCCACTCAATAGCTGTGTGACCTATGACATCTTACTTAACCTCTCTGTGACTTGGGTTGCACATCTGTAAAACAAGGGCAACCATACCCTTCAGGTTGTTGTGAAGATTAAAAGAGTTAATAAAAGATATGTAGAATCTCAATCTTCCTGGCACATAGGAAATTCTCAGTAATGTTTATTATTTTTATTAGTATTTTCACCCTCCACTCTCCCTTAATATTCTCCCCAACGACCATGAACGACAAATATCAATATTATATAATTAGTTCCTAAGTCTGTATCTCAGGATCTGCTCTGTGTTCAGAGAGCCACACCTACATTTCTAACTGTCCCTTTGGGCACTTTTGTCCCGATGTTTAATTCATACCTCTAACTCAATCTTCAAAGGCAGTGTCACCACATCCACACTCCAGAGCTACCTGCCCCTGGGTCTGCTACTGTTACTTAGTGGCAAACTGGATCTTCTGCCCCACCCATTCAGGCTGAGTCACCAGGGCCTGCAAGAGTTACTTAATAGGACCTTTCATACCTTTTCTCTTCTAACTCCTCTGTCACCACCCCAGCTCTACTACACTTTTCTTAACTTGACTCATCTTTCCACTGACATCAGACTAATATTTCTAACAAACATTTCCAATCATCTTTTTCTTCTATTTACATCTTTCCAGCAGTTCTGCATTAACCCAAGAAACTGAATCTCCAATCCTCTCTCTGATCATCAAGGTCTATCCCAATAAAACTCCAATCTACTGTTCTAGGCTTTCTGGAAGCAACAAGCCCATAGACAGTCTGTATTTACTGTCTCCTCTGTGTTTCTTCATGCTGTTACCTTCACCCAGAAATCCTGCATTTTCCCCTCATTATCACTGGTCAAACCCTACCTTCCATCAAGGCCAGTTTCAAATGTTAGCTCCTTTTCAGATTTCCTCAAAATAATATGATGCCTCCTTCTCCTGAACTCACACAGAACCCTGCATTCATCAGGCATTTATCACAATCTGACTTGTCTCCTTGGCATACTCCTTTTATTCTTCCTTCCAGATCATAACATCTTCAAAGGCACTTACTCTATCCTTTAAAGCTTCAAATGGGAGAAAATGGATGGCAATAATAGCACCAAGAATTAAGCTCATTTATTCTGCAAAGCAGCAGCCTGTTGTCAAATGCTAACCCTATTCCTCACAGTCCTCATAAAAAGAATGGGAAAGCATATAATGAAGCAGCACACAAGAGGAACATACAGTGTGAGCAATCATGCCAATTCCTTTTATAGGAAGAACACAGCTGAGATAAACAGGGGAGCAGATTATTTACCATCCACGGGTCTCATTGCCAAATTCTTCCACTTCTAAATTTTTCATTAAAAGAAATCAAGGAAGGTAAACATAAGTAGCCCTTGGGAGGAATCAGCATAATGGAAGCAGCTTATTTATCAGCTCGGCCTCAGAGAAATGTCTCATTTGTTTCTGTAACTGCATCGTTTGAATCCAAACACTTGTATTCACACACTTGGGTGCACACATATACGCACATCGTCTCTAGGTGTGAGATGGAAGGGTCAGGCTGGAGCCACTTACCTTTAGGGCATCCTGGGTGTCATCCAGACAGTAGACCCGGAGGCTGTACTCCAGAGAGGAGCAGCAGAGCGGCCCAAAGATGGCCAGCTTCAGGCGCTTTGCAGCTGCTTTGGTAGTGGACTGCCCAACCAGGGCGTAGGTGCCAAGGTTCTCAGAGAGGAGGTGGCAGGCCTCTGCGTCCAGCTGAATGTAGCAAGGGGTGGTGAAGTTTTCCTCTCCAACCACCACTATATCCTGTGGAGCAAGAAGGCAGGGGCCATGGCTGAGCCACTGAGGAGCTTCCTGGCCACCATGAATGGTGGCCAACGTGGTGCATGGAGCAGGGCCACTTCTCCTGGGTTTTGATTATTCATTTTCCTGCTCTTTTCTTCTTTCTCTGACCTTATGATACTTCTATTTCTATTCTTAATCATTCTATCCCCTACTTTCCTTATCTTTATGTCAACAATATGCTTTATTTAGAAGCTTCATTTAGCATTTTTTTTCCTTCTGAGAATCTACATTACTGGTATCTACCTAAAATTCCAAAAGAAATTCATGTTACCCATTTAACTTCAGCATATCTGAGTTGGTTATCTGTTTGAGAATTTGCTTTAATCTCTAAATTTCTAATTTAATCAAAAAGTACTATTTTATTTCAATGTCATTATAACTAGTAGCTTTTCCCCCTAGCTAAGAACCTAGAGGGGTTTGAAAAGAATTAGAGAAATTAAGGAATTATACAATACCATTCTACTGTGTTCTTCCAACTTCACCCATCAATTATTTTCCAAAGCAATACACTGCTTTTCTTCAATAATATGGGCTCTTGGACTTTACAAAAAGCACAATATAGCAAATTCTGTGCCTTTAAGACATATTTTTCCCTCTGTTATTTTTCAATGTAAGCCTTTTAGATTTTTAAAACATTTAGCAAGTGATGAGTTTTGTGAAAATAGTTACTAACTTAACCAGGTTTTAATTTAACCAAATGGCTCAGGTCATAGAAGAAATCATCTGAAAGACCAAGCACAGAATCCATAAGCTAAAGGTCACCATTCCACATGCCTCCCAGGGCAGCCAGGTAATAGGAACGTGTGAAATAGGTTGGGCAGAAGTGATAAGGAGAGGTGGAGACTGCGGTGAGGCTGAGCACAGCCTGTTCAAAGAGCTCAGTCTCCACTGGCTTCAGCCACCGGAGCTATGCAGGAATGGGCTCTAGGCACTGTAACCACAGGCACCTTTGCCGTAGTCATTTTTGCCACATAACTGATTGACTGTAAGGCAAATTTTGCCGTAAAAGATAAAATAGCAAAAAATTAAAGAGGGACATTAAAAAATAATGAAACATGAAAAATGAAAACGAAGTTAAAAGGACTTTAGTATGAAATACAAAATATTTAAATGCATTTAAAGTGTGTGTTGACTCACAGCAATATTGTGCAAGTCACTGATTTTATTTTGTGGGCTGTACTTAGGCACTTGTTTTCAGTCTTTCATTTGTAGTAGTATGCATTTTTTTGCTTGTTGATTCATCTCCTCATTTTGCATTCCACTTTTCTTTTTTGCTAAAATTTCTTCTTCATCAAGAGAAGTATCAGTTTCTAAACATTAGGATGCATATTTGTAATAGCTTTTTATTGTGTTGTGAAAGCCTGAACACTGCTGTATGTTCTTGGTATATACATCACATATCCCTCGATGGATGCTTCAGAGTTCTATGGGAAATGTGGGCTCAACTCTGTGCCCTTTCAGCCCTTGGCCTCTTTCAGATTTACGTAATATAAAAATGGGAGCACTGCCTTAGTGGAGAAATGAAACCCAAACTGTCAAGCCGAACTGTCAACCAATTATTTTATCTTTTACAGCAAAATTGCCTTATGGCCAATTAGTTCTGTGGCGAAAATGCTTGTGGTGAAGATGTCCACACTAAACGTGCTCACAGCCAAAGCACCAGATGCGGGCAGGAGGGCAGGCCCAGTGGGCATACAGCCTTTAATTTTTCAAGAGAAGTTAGAAGCTCAGGTTTTTATGTGAAATCTTTCACTTTTCATTAATTCAAATTTAAAAAAAAATTCCACGTGGGAGAAATAAAACCTGTGTGTGGGCACGAGTCAGCCTGTGCATTAGGCTACTTCATCTCTGCAGAGGGAGCAACCATAACTACTTTGCTCCCTGCATCTCAGAGGGCCTGGCTCATGAGCAAATGGTTATTTGTCAAAAGCACGAACATGACTGTTGCATCATAAACTGAGTCCCTGGGGCTGGACCAAGCTCTGGAAGGAGCCGCCTCTGGTGGTTATTACTCAGCCTTGCAACACCACCTGAGCTATAGTGAGGGCTGTGTTTTAATAGCACCCATGACATCACCTCTTCAACTGAACCTAAACCGGAAAATGAAGCTCACAGCGAACTGGGAAGGAGAGAAAGGAGCTCGGCACCTCCAGGTTTAGTCCAGACCCAAAGGACTCCTGGAAAGAAGCCGCTTTCTCCAGCAGGGCAAGGAAGGGGAAGCCTCAAGTGTCACTTCCTGACGGCATGTCACTGAAGCCTCCTGGGAGAAATGGCTGAGAATAAAGTGGCTCCACGTTCCTGTCACAAGTGGAAGGGTGTTTTCATAAGGGTTTCCCTCTTTTACTCTTCTCATCTCTTCCTTTTCTTTTCCTTTTATTATTGTTATTACTCAAATCCAGAAATAGACAGGGTATTAGGGGATTGTGCAAACAATTTAGGGTTACTTGAATCAAGACTTCGGGATTTTTTTTGAGATAAATCATATAAACTTAAATGGAATTGAAGTTAGATCTGGTAAAGTCTATCCCTAGACTTCAGTCCTGGACTTGAGATCCTCTGGAAAGGAGTGGTCCCCTCACATGGCCGAGAGCAGGTCCACAGAGGGAGAGGACATTCCACGTAATCTCAGGGATGCCCTGCTACGCTTCTAACTCTAACACTACTTTTTCCTAACATAGTGGGGGTTTGAATGTTCATGTACTTTTTTTCCTAAAAATTTCTTTCCTAAAAGAAAAATTTTGTAAGTAATCACAAAATACATCCAACATACAGATTGGATAATTCTCTTTGTAATGATTACACAAAATTTTTAGGTATCAGGTATAAAATCTTCATGTCAAATGTAACAAATCCTTTTGCACTTAACTTCAGGTGCCAGCTGCAGGGTTCTGATGTAAAGAACAGGACCTGTTTAAGGCACTGTCCTTAAGATGTTCTGATGGCAGCAGCTATAGAGAGCCCAGGTGCCACAGCTGTTCTTCACTGTTGTGGAGCTTAGGACACACCTTCCTGTTTTCCCAGGTTAAGTTCAGACCTACATTTTGGGTACTTGTTGGCAAGTAAATGTAACATTTCTGACCCAGGTGCAATGTTTTTCTGCTGAAAATTAAAAAAAAATGTTTCTCCTCCTAAGATTGTATGTCTATTCCAAAGGGACTTCTGTAAGACTCTTTAAGTGCACTTTCTCTATGAGTTAGCTAATGCTTGACCATCATTTTCTTTGTGCCTATCAGTCATTAGATAACGTACTCAGGAATCAGTGTTTGTCTCTCTCTCCCCCTCTTCCTCTTCCTCCCCATCTAATTTCGAATATAAGCTAAAATTCCTCCCACGTTTTGCTTTAAAAATAAAAGCCTTCCCATAATTGCCCTTTCTTATATGCATGGATCGCTCTTGGGTTCCATCTTTATCCCAACAGAGGCTCACCTCCCACTGTCCCTGTGCTGCCTGGTTCTTGAGCTGTATCTTCCAGTCCTCAGTACTGGGATCTGCACAGTGATGCATAGTGAGGATGATAGGGCGGGTTAGCAGGGCTCCTGGAGGCCCACAGCTCACCACAGGAGTCAAGAGTGTCTGGGAGTCCTCCATGGGTGGCCTAGGAGGAGAGCAGAGATTGGAGTCAGTGACAGTTCCACAGTATTTATATACAATGTACTCACTGAGATCTTAGATCTAGAGTTGTACAAATAGGTTCTTCTTAGAGATGTGTGTGTGTGTGTGTGTGTGAGAGAGAGAGAGAGAGAGAGGGAGAGAGGGAGAGGGAGGGAGAGAGGAGAGAGGGAGGGAGGGAGGAGGGTTGAGGCACAATTAAATGGGAAGACATGCCCTTTATACCACGACTTTGATCTTGCAAGACTTGAGGTCTTTCTGGTAACAGTGAATCTGCCAGCATCTCTTTGATCCCCTCCCTCAGACACAAGTCTGCCTTTGGTGATTTCCTCTGAATTCATGTACAGATACTTTCAAAATGGAATGAGATAGAACAGGGTCCTTATGAAGCTACATAACAATCTTTTTTGATAATACTTGCCAGTGGTTTCACAGAGTTTTAGACACTTTTGTGTTTTAGGACTAACTTGAAAAACACTTCAAAAATCTCACTTTAGAATAAGAACACCCTAGAGCTAAACTTCTTCCAAATGACTTTCAGGAATAATTCAGGCTAGTATAACAGATTCATTTTTTCAAGTAAGACCAAGAAAGTATATTGAACTGTGTTTCTATAGCAATGTAAAATTTCTGTACATGTATACTTCATACTCTGAGAATCTGCATGGGACTAACCTCAAAGACCCAAATTCTTTATTTTCACATTTTTTTAACTGCCTTATTCTTTCCCTAACAAGATTGTAATCAACAGGCAATGAATAAATTAACCAAAGCTGTCAGTAGATATGTAAGGAGGCAACCCCAAGGTGTTGAGTGGATTGCCCCAAGTCTCACAACTAGCAAGAGCTCATGCTGAGACTAAAACCAATGCCTTTGCAAAAACAATACTCAAAACAACTTTGTCAGAACAGCATGACAAGAAATCATGGGCTCGTGGAATTTTACAGGAGGAAGGGCCCTAAGGGTCTACAAGCACAAAGCTTCCCTACATCATGTTGACATGTGGTTAGTGCTTTAAACTAATCCAACATTGTAGCCCACTCCTCCTTGAGGGGTCTTCTCATCTATTATCAATTCAAATTTAAAGAACATTCTTCCTTAGAACAAACACAGTTTGCCTTCCTGACACTTCTCTCCATATATTCTTGACCTGCATTCTCTCCAGTTTGGTCTGAAAGAAACTTTCAAATTTAGAGATTATTATGGTATCTCTAAAAAGTCTTCTTTCCTCCCAACCAAACATCCTCAGTTTCTGCAACTTCAGCTAGAAATACACGGTTTCCCAATCTCTTCCTATAATTCTATCTTTATTTTCATAGAGATGTCTGTCAGTGTTTCAATGTCTTCACTAGAGTGGAGCATCTTGAAATGAATGTAAGATTGTCACCCCTCAGTATCCTTAGAAGGTTGGGTCCAGAACTCCCTGCAGATACCAAAATCCCCAGATGTTCAAGTTCCTTATATAAAATGGCAGAGTATTATATAAAATAGCATATAACCATTACATAAAAATTATATAACCATTATAAAAATTTTATAATCATTTATAACCAAAAAATTAGATCACCCTTATAAAATATGTCATATAACCTAGGCAAATCCTTCCATATACTTTAAATCATCTCTAGATTACTTATAATACCCAATACAATGTAAATGCTATTTAAATAGTTGCCAGCACGCTGTAAATTCAAGTTTTGGTTTTGGAACTTTCTGGAAAAAAAATTGCTTTTTCCAAATTTATTGATCTGAGTTGGTCAAATCTGCAGACACAGAACCCACAGACACAGAGGGCCAATGACATTCAAGTACACAGTATAGGGGGACTGGTGTTTTCTTTGCTTAGGAATTCGTAGCTATATCAATGCCTCACAAAATTGTTGCCTTAGATTATTTGCAACCAATTAATTACTTATAAATATTATTTAGCAGACATGAGTTAGATGGGAAGATAGAGATAATAAGGTTAAGCAACTCTTTTATAAAAGAAGGCAATGAAGCCCCAAGAAGGTTAAGTAATTTGTTAAAGCTAACCACTCTATGTACTTCTAACATGAGAGGCTCTTACACTGTCTTTATAGGTCTGTGGTTGCAATGATGGCTTTTGAGCCTATAAAGAGAAATTTATATTTAGCTATCTAATTTCACTTAATTGTTTTAGGAAAATTTTTAGGTTGTCTATGCCTTAATGCTGTATCTTTCCTCCAAATATAGGCTATCTCTTCCAGTCTTTTATCCTCCATAAATCTGATATGCCTGCCATTTATGTTCTCATTCTAATCATTTATAACACTGTAATACAAGAATAGGGCAAAGACAGAGACCTTGTCAAGGACACTACTTGAAATCTCTCTCCAGTCTGACATCAATACTTAAGAGCTACTTAGTTCAGTCAAATATAAACCCATTAAAATGTACATTGTACAGTTCATATTCATTTCATTCACACAAATATTACAGAGGATATATCAAGTTCCTTTATAATTGCAATAGCCACCTGAAATGGATTTTTCCCTTGTCTTTACCTATGGTTAATATATTACTACTTCATAATGTAGAAGTTAGCTTACATCTATGGCTTACCCTCATTTAACATTCCATGAATGATAGTAGCTGTTATTTTTTTAATATTGTTGGAAAACTATTCTCTATGGATCTCTCACGTTTCTTCATGGTCCTGATTGTCTTTTCAAGGCAACTGTATGGCAATCACCTTGGAAGCCAAAGATAGTGCTTACCTCTGGAGCAAACGGCAGACATGCCTACTTCCCATTATAAAAGACTCAGGTTCCCTGAGCTCAGTGGTCTGTTCCTGGAGTGCAACCACCCAGTGTATAGATGTCGTCTGTCTTCACCTCACCCTTCCAGAACTGGGGCTTGGGAAACCAGCACAAAAACGGTAATACTTTGGTAAGTGCTACTGCTGTGAGTAATAAACTGCCCTCTGTCTGACCCAGGAGTCTTGCGCCACTTATCAGCATCTACAAAATGGTGGTGGCCAACTTGGTAGGTCATAAGTAAGGTCAAATCTTAGAAATTCCTAAGTTCTTGGTAATTATTTTCATCAGGTCTAAGAACTCAGTTAAAATTTGGCATATTTTCCCCTTAATAAAACTTGGCTATCAGTGCTTCCTCTCTCATTCTAAAATTTCACTAGAATCTCACCAACCTGTGGCTTTTCTTCCTATTCAGAACATTAAAAAAAAAATGATCTCTTTAGTCTTTTAATATCATCTCCATTCTCACTGAGTAACAACATAGTTTTATTAAGTGTAAAGTTATCAAAATACTTGGAAATGTACTTATTTGGAATTACAGGGTGAGTGGCAGCTTGAGAACTCATTACTATCCCCTTTAGGTTTTCATTTCCTCTTAACGCAGCTTGTCCTCCTTTGTTCCAGTCTGAAATTCATTTTCTTAGAACATGAGTGAAGTCTTGCTTTCACTGCGTCAAAGTTGATATTACGCTGTTTGCCCTAAGCAGTTACCAAATTCTTGCTTAGTTCTGTTTTCCTACTGGAGCAGCAAAAAGTGATGGCTGCATTTTTCTGAGCACTACTCTTACCTTTTAGTTACAAGCGTACCTTGAGAAGTGAGCATTAAACTTTTAAGGATGGAGACTAAAGTGGAATCCACTTCAAGTGGCCCTTACAACAGAGGTGGGGACTGGGAACATCTGTCTCTCGGTCTGCTGTGAGCAGCGGGTGCTGGAGGCAGGAGGAGGAGGGACTCTTCTCATCACTGAGTTGGAACAGAAGGGAGCAGGCTCCCCGCTGGGCCGGGGCGCTGTCAGGCCTGCACTCCCCTGGCATGCAATATTGATGGGCACCATTCTTGGAGGAGGGCTAGCAAGGGAAGGAAGGGGCAGTAGGTGTCAAAAGAATTTATTAACCCAGTGAGGTGCGAGAATGTAATGAATAGGGAAGTAGTGGTGTGGAATTCATAACAGGGAATGAAAAACAAAGAAGTAACGATAAGAATCTTCTGGTGTTTTCAAGATGAAAGAAGTAGCATTGAAATTGGAAACATTTCCAAGCATATACAGAAGGAGCCACTTAGGGAAGGTTAAGACTTAACTACGAAACCAAAGGTTTTCGTATTTTAAATCTGTATTTCCTTTATTCACATAAAGGGGTGGGGTTATTAAAATACATAAAACAAAAAGAGTAGGAAATAAATACAAATAAATCTACTTCATATTTTTGCAACGGGCTTTTCTCCTTTATGTCTCATATGTTATCAAAGATATTTAAGCAAACATTCTGTAAATATTAATTGCAGATGATATGGAAATGAACTCAAAGCAAAAATTAGCTACAGAAAGAGCAATTAAGGAGAATTCAGTAGTGAGCAATGATCATGTTTTAAAGGCTTTTCAAAGTCCAACAAGGATAAAATCATGGTTAATGCCGGACGGATTCTAAGAACTCTAGGACAAAGCCCTCTGAGAGGAGTTTTAGTTTCCTGTAGGATTGTCTCCTCCTCTGCTTGCTATTATCAGCAAGGAGAACTTCTCCTACACAGAAGTGCACAATTGACAAAACTTTCATAAAACCTATTGCATTTGCTGCCCAAGGCACACTGGTAAGGTAGTCCAGATAAGTATTTATATTACCTTTTCCCCCCGAAAGAGGCAACAGAAATCTAGAGATATTAACACACTTGCCTAAAGCCACAAAGCTAGTCATGGGCAAAGCTAGGATCCAAACACAAGTCATTTGGTTTCTTTTACACAGTGGTATGTTCTGGGTTGCTTATCTGGACTTAGGGCCTTAAGAAAAGTTTAGGGTCTGTTTGCTAGAACAAGCTCAAAGCTGCTTCTTGAAAAGAACCTCTCTGTCTGTCGCTGAGTGGAAATGAGATGCCTTCTATTAACACACATGCCTTTTGTCAGGTCCCTCAGGATGACAATCCCACCCTAGGCTCAGCTGCCTTTTAAAACACACTGGTTTCACGTATAACTGGCATTTGGAATATCTGCACTCTAGGTACCCGACAGGGAGTATCTAACTCACTTGCTATCAAAAGCTCAATTGAGCAAAAAAAAAAATATTTATGGAAGCTACTCTGAAGGGCGTGCCCCCATTTCCCTAGACAGGCCAAAATCTGTCCCTGGATTAAGCCAGAACAGCTAAGTATTGTGCCTGGGACTGAACTGCTGCATCCTTGTGGAATTATTTTACTGAATTTATCCTTGGGCCTTATACTTTCTGCTCACACCGAGGAATACTAACGAAGCTTACTGACGTTTTCATCTTTTAAATGTTGTTCACTGTATGAACAAAATGTTTTCTTTATGAGGAACCAAAAGAGAAATAACTGAGCTTCTTCCAGGCATATTTTTCCCTTATGAACAGATACATGGATCTTGTAACTTACCATGTCCCCCTCTTGCAAGCTTTGAAACAGTAAATTCATGACCTATTAACAAGAAATATGCTGGGAATTACATCAAATATTTTATATTCTAAATGGTCACCTGCTTTATCTTTTCTAATCTTATTTTTTCCATTTTCTCTTTGTTTTCATCCACTTATTTAAAAAAAAATTCCTCCCACTGTAAAGACTGCTTTCATAAATCACTTTGAATCCTTCCTTTAGATGTTGGATTTCAATAAATAAGCACTGTGGAGAACAGTGAGAGAATAAGATTTAAAAATACCTGGACTCCATTCCTTTCCCCCTCTATTTTTAAGTCTTTTTATAGCTGTTCCTTCAAACAAGAATTTAGGACTCTACCTAAAAGGAGAATATCACTGAGTTTCACTGAGAAATAATAATGTCAATTACTACTTTATAAAGCTCCAAACAACACATTAAAATAAATGAAAACTTTCTGCTATATGATTACATACACAAGAAAATTTGGCCCACTATCCTCACATATTACTGTATCATTCATATTCAGTAAATATAAGGACAGTTGTAATTGCCTCACCACTAAGTCACATCTTAAATCCGTCCGACTGGGACTGCATCCTTTAAAAAAGTCCTGAAGGCCAGCCGTGTCCTACAGTTGACAAACCTGGTAGCTTTTTGAATTACTATTCTCTTTCTCTACATTTTAATTTTAGTAATACCTCTGTCAATCACTTCCTCCATTTTGAAACTCTCTTTACCTCTGATTTTGTCCTATTATACGTATAACTGTCCATTCTTTCATTCAAAAATACTCACTGAGGTGCAACTATATATATATTAAGCTAGATGCAAACTCCTATCTGCCTTATCCTTACACGTTCCATTTAGTTTTGCTCATCATACTCAAGCCTTAAATAAGAACATTTCCCAAAGTTCTTCCCCCAGTTCTCTTCTTTCTGCCTCTGCACCTTTTCCCTCAGAGGATCTGCTTGCTGGTGACTGGCCTCTGCGTCTCCAGCATGCATCCCAGACCCCCTCTCGCACACATTGCACAACCAAGTCACAGTCTGTCCCTCCTCTCCTTGAAACAGTTGCTGCTTCTGGCCCCCTTTATTGCTCTCCCAATTTTCCCAGTGCCCCAGGCTTGATTCCTGAGTATATTCTTTCTGCTTTGCCACTCTTCTGCCAAACTTGTAACCAGTTGTGAAACACTTTTTCTTCTGAAATATATTTTTCTTTCCATTCTGAAGACTCAGGTCAGGCTCCTCCTCTCCCCTCTCACTCCCTGATTAATGCCAGGGGCCCAGCCAGGCCCCTGCCTTCACGGGAGACTCTTTCTGTTCCCTCCACAGGCTCACCCTGTACAGTGTCTCCAGATCAGTCTTTAAAAAGCATTCATATTCTGGCAGCACTTGGCCGCTCAGAGAACTTCCACGGTTCCCCACAGTATACCAAAAAAAAAAAAAAAAAAAAAAAAGTTCTATTTACCTTTATATTTGGAAAGCCTAAATTGATTTTTTTTCTTTTGCCTTTTGAGAAAACTGCTAGGCAAGTAAAGAACAGAGGAAGGGAAAATTAACATTCATATCTTCAATTCAAATTGTTTTTCAATAAGAAATGACAAAAGGCAAAATTTCAGTCTGAGTCAGGCTCATTTTTTTT
The DNA here is from genome assembly GCF_009834535.1 of Camelus ferus. NCBI lineage: Eukaryota > Metazoa > Chordata > Mammalia > Artiodactyla > Camelidae > Camelus > Camelus ferus. Next base: position 66,921,302 of record NC_045697.1, read on the forward strand.
TAAACTGCTACTGGAAACAAGGCAAAAAGGCCCACATTAGTGCTGTGAACTGTGGGAATTCTACCCATGGTGGGGAAACAGGTTTGCAGCTTCTCTGGGGATGTGTAAAGCAGGAGAGCTAGAAATTGCGAGCGCAGCCCTGCAACTCAGTCCCCTTTCAGGCAGAGACAGCCCATCCTGTCCCTGCAGCTCATTTAAGCTGCTCATCTGCCATTCCAGCTTTCTCTTAGCACATATTCTGTAATGATAAGGCCCCCTCTTGTCACGTTCACTTGCCACATGTAATTAAGTTCACACCTCCCTTTAGACAGTTCATATCAGCAGATGACCAGCTGGATACCACCCAGCTGGAAAAACATCCAGTTTTGGATGCAATAAGGCAATCAGAGAGAGGGAAAATGGAGAAAAATAATCAGAATTTTCCTGTAAATGCCTTAAATTAAAACTCGTCTGATATCCTCACAGTGTCTTCTCTGAAAGAAGTTCTGAGATAAAGTCTGTTCTGAGATCATGGTCTCTGGTGAGCAGCAGGAAGACACCACGTTCAGCAACGCACTATGATCAGAAGGCAGAGGCTGCTTGTGTACAGGGGCCTGCGGAGTGGGGGTGGCGTGTTACAGAGCAGAAAAGCTCTGTAATGAGATAACTTGGGTGTGAATTCCACCTTCCCTCACTTGGTAACTGGGAAAGCTTGGCTATGTGACTTAATCTCCCTGTGCCCTAGTTTTTGATCTTTAAAGTGGCGCTCATCCTAACTTGGAGAGCTGCAGTGAGGAATAAATGAAGTTAAAAATACGCTGACTATATGCTACCTATGTTTTGCATTATTATTATATCCTAAAACACATTCTCATCATTGTGTTTTTATAAGAAAAAATGCACCCAGTGCACGGCAGAAAATTAGTGAAGGGAGGACTTTCTCATTTATTTGAGACAGTTGCCTTCCTGTGTTTAGTCCTTGTTTTATGGTCTCTTGCGCATATTTTCTTTGAGATCTTGAGGTTTCTCTAGCTTAATTTTTATAAACAGAACTTCTTTGATGCACACAGAATTTAATATAGTCAGTCCCTCTGCACTTAACTTCAGGTGGTAGGCATAGTAAGGAGTGATTTATAGTTTCCTTTTCTTTAAAGTCAAAGGCAGAGGAGCCTAAATGCCAAAGTGCCTACTTTATCAGTTTTCTGTTTTCTCTCCATCTAAAGTGTACAATTATCCCGGTCAGGGTGCCGGCTAACCCGTGGGAAGGAAAACCACAGGAGGCACCTGAGTGTCCCATCTTTCAGCCTCAGCATGCCTTGCAGCAGCCCCTTGAGGCGTGATCTTCAGCTAAAGATAGTGGTGATTGGATGGAAAATAAGAGACCCTGAACACCTCACTGCTTCTCAGCATAAAACACAAGTCAATACTCATTTCTGTTTAAACAAAATGTCCATGTTGGCCAAGGCCCTGGGGGCCGGATGTACTTAGTGCTAACCTTGACTCCGGACAAGAGAAAGAAGGAAACAGCCTGGAGTTGGCTAATCTTCATGTCTGCCGCTGCCAAAGCAGGGCGGGCGCTCTCAGGGCCTGTGAATGTTACTTTGCACTGAGAATGAAAAAATGAATATTTGATGTGAGCAAATACAAGCCTTTTAGTGATTTTCTGTTGCTCGAATTTGAGGCCCATGAATAATGCTCAAGGAATTTTATTATTTTCTTAGACAGGCTGGTGTTTGTGCAGGTGAAACTGCACCATGCGAGGGAAACAGCGTCCTGGGTCCTGCAGATTATAAATACCAACATCTCCGCCTGAGAGCGTAATAAAAGCTTTTCGGCTACTAAGAGCAAGACTAAAAATGGATGTTTTCTGAGGATAAGGGAGGAGGAGAAAGGGTACAATGTGTTGTAATGATAACCTAGTTCTACATTCGTCACTCACGCTTTGCCCTCAGAGCTCAGGGCTGAGGAGCCGATGCCTTTCCCCTTGGGGAAAACAATGATAATTACATGGAAGGATCTTCATTTAACAACCTCTCTTATTTTAAGATCTCAGCACACTTCAGAAGCACTAATCAGTCAGGCCTCTAAAGCGCTATTTACCGCGCATACTTTATGTGAGAACGAATCAAGAAAGACCAGATACGATTTGTTAGAGGCCAAACTGAAAACTGAATTTAGGCCTTCGAAACTCCTCTTGTTATTTTTACTTAAAATAACTTCATCTTTATGATTATGACACATTCAAAACAGCCCTTAGATTCAACCTAGTTTTAATCAAACTTAGATCTATACAGAAAGGCCCAAGTGTGGATTTTTTGGGGTGCTAAATGTAAGAAGGTGGTTGGTAACACTTAAAAACTGGAAGACAGTCACAAAAAGAAGAATCTGCAGGTGAGAATAAAGTGCCGGGGGAGGCAGGGGTTAAGAGGCTGTCTAATTCTTCGTGATCTTTCACCCTATAATGGCAACAGGCCAGACCCCTGAGCCAGGCCACATGAAGCCGATGTCTCTTTGTTTACCCGTGTACCTCCTGCACAATCTACGGATCACATTTCTGGCCATGGTTCTCAGCTAGTATGGACCTGTGGCCAGAAATGTGTCCATATTCAAGACCTGCAGAAGTGTCTGGAGCTTCAAAGACAAAGGAAAGTCAAAGCTGACCTTTTATAGGTCTAGGGGGCAAAGGATATGCCAGAAGCAGGGCACTCAAGACAAAAACATGTTGGCTTTTTTCTTTCTAGTGTACAGTCCTTCAAGTCAGACATTGATAAAGTCAAGTGCACCAAAACAAGCATATTTACCTCATATTTTCTTTCCTGTGTACAGTCACATACATTTCGTAGACTCTTCCTTGGGGAATGGCCCCAGCGGGAATCAGCAAGCTTACTCCTGAATAGCAAAAGAGAAAAGCAGTCACATAAGACCTATGAGTCAAAGGAGAACTTCACAGAATGACTTTGAAGCAAGTGAAAAGGAGTAAGGAGATTCTGTGGCCACATAGCCATAAGCTGGCTGCTTTTTCTCTAAAGACATGTAAATATTCATAGCTGCCCCGCTTTCCTTCCTTATTAGCCTTATTTGTTACCACAGCTCCCTCTGAACTGTTACGGAATTGCTTAAAGGAATGATGTAATTTTTTAAACTCCTGTTTTATTTAAGGAATAGACAGATGGTTCCACTGTTGTTTTCCTTGTAAAACGAAGGGAAAACCAACAACTGCTCTTAAAACTTCAAACAGCTGTTAATGATGCATTGTTTCTAATTAAAAAAAGAAAATCCCTACAAGATTCAAAGACAGGAAAATGCTAACCTCAACAATATCAAAAACGTTTACTTCTGAAGTATCTGGTTAGCATCAGTGTTTTTCCATAACAGAATAATTGGTGAAGAACGTTTTTCATCATACATAACTCTAGATAGTGAAAGTCACTGCTAGTTTTAGTCATTGGCAGGGCAGGCAGGTTTTTACTTAGCTGCTAATTGGTGCATTTGTAGGACTATTGGCTTCAGCTCTGTTCTAAGTTAACTGTGCCTATAGCCCTGGTTTGCAACTTGAGGTTGCATCAGAATCACCTGGAGGATTTGCAAAAGCACAGATTATTGGATCCTACCCCCGGAGTTTCTGATTCAGAACGTCTGGGGAAACTCTAGTTCTAACTAGTTGCCAGGTGGTGCCAATGATGGCAGACTGTGGACCACACTGTGGGAACCACTGGCCTGTACCACTGTGGCATCATCACAGAGAATAATTCAGGGTGGGCAGCGACCTGAAGATACATGGCTCCGTGATTTTATTCTAATAAATGTAGTTAATTTCAACTCAATAAAAATGTACATACATGATTGTGAGTACAGGTGCTTGGCATACTGTGAACGCCAGAAGTAAAAGATAATGTTCTCGTCTTTGAGTAGCTTATAATTTACTTAGCAAGGAAGGGGAGTATGCCAAATGAGCACAGGGCAATAAGGAAACGTGACCAGCCACGCTGGAAAGCCTCAAGAGTAAAGAATGGAGAGTTGAAGCGGAATAAGTACTCAAAGCCTTTGTGTAACTGGTTGAAAAGGTTGAGGCATGGCCTTCTTGAGAAGGAAGCTGACATGTGTGCTGTGGTGCCAGGGGAGTGAAGGTCACGCTCGAGTCAGGGTGGTTGGTGAGGCACAGAGTGGAAGCAGGAAGACCACACCTGAGGCGCCCAAGCCTCGGTATTTTTATTTTTCCCAGTGGGAATAATCAAATGTTCTTTTCTGTCTGTTATGGGGATGAAACAGAATTATGCATGTAAAGTAACAAGAATAAGGCATGACATATATTAGGTAACTACTGTTACTCTATTAAATAAAGTAATGCATGTAAGTCACTGTTCCCCAGGATAAAGTAGTTAAAACATGCTAGCTCCCTCCTTTCCACTTAGAAGCCTTTATAGTAATTCATACGTGAAAAAGCGACAGGTGTAGAAATGGAAAGGAGAGGTAGAATCCAGTGAATATTATGAATAAAAATGTCTTGGGAATAATATAATGTTTAAACAATGAAAGAATAGAGTACATTTTGATCTATTAATTTTATAGACTTAAAATGTATTTAAAATCATGATTTTAAAGAGCATGCAATAGCATGAGAATAAGTTGAATAAAAGCATTTTATATAATGTATAATCTCAGCTATGTAAAATATATTTTTAAAAAGGAAAAATGATATTCCATTAAATATCTCAGTTTATTAAAATGTACTTTTAAAGGTATGAGGTGAAAAATTGTGAGAGCAAGAATCAAAGACAAGTTCATATTCAGACCTGAAGACCAACTAGTTCTGTATATTACTTGGCTTTATGGCTGTTTACACATTACATTCTCATCTTATGCCACATGAAGACCTTGGTTCAAGCAGATTGTTTCTTTTTGCTGTACCTACAAAACACTCTGTCTTGTCCAAAAGAGCTACCGTATGTTACAGAGGAATCGATTAACCCTCTTATAACTGAGTTCCAAACCCATAACTACTATTAATGAATACCAAACTTTAAACACTGTCACTAACTTCACTATTCACGTTCACTATTTAAGAGCTTTATGGGGCTTATTCTCTAGAAGCAGACAACTAAATAAACTGAAAACTGAGTAATAATACAAAAGAAACCTGGTGAAGTTGTGATTCTGGATAGATATATCAGAAGTAGGAGTGAGTACCTTATAAATACCTTGAGACTGAAGACTGTAATAAAGAGTTAAATTAATAAGTGAAGACTGGGTGTCCGTTATGTCCTCTGATCATCTAAAGATTAGTATTCTGAAGTATTGCTTCCTGTAGGAGTTGGAACTGAACCAGCTGATATGTTTTCTAATTAATTTTTTCTTTTAAAGTGTGATGACAACAGTGAGGGCTTGTGTCTTAATGCTGCCTTCTGAAGTCCTATTAAAAGGAAAGTCAATGGCAGTTCTAAACAATGCCTTGGCAGAAAGTTGTGAGTATAATATTTCTAGAGGAAGTATTCTCAGAGTTGGCTGGAAGAAGATAAGTGGTTTTGCTGATTTTGTCTGCAGTAATGTTTAGTTTACATCGAAAGTAGATTTGGTTTAGATAGGCTACATTTAACTTTTCAGGCCTAATGAAGACAAACAAAAAAGATTTTGGTACAAGAATATGTTTTCAAGCTCTATCTCTGCAATGTAAAAACCTTTAGGAATTACCTGAATTGGGAACAATAAGGTGACCCCCAAGGGAGTTGAAGGTGCCAAACGCAGTGCAGGATGGGTCTGTCTGCCTTGCTAGACTCTGATTCTTCAGGTTGAGGGCCTCATTCTCCAACAAGGATTGGGTCATCTGAGGGGACAGCTTTGATGCAAACTCACAGAGGTCATCCTGGGGTGTGACAGCACCTGAGGTATTGTACACTTTGATTTTCAGGTTAGGCAGTGGATCCAGGATTGGAGAGTTGGTCATTGGGATTTTGTCCGAGACATCATGCAAGGCATAGACAGGTCCTCTGTACATGGCTGCAGCTGATGTGAGGTCTGGGGGTACCGCCAGGAGATCTGAGTCAGAAAGAGAAAGGACGTCCAGTTGCGTTCTTCATTCAGGCAACTTACATTAGTCAGACTTCCCCTGACACTTTCTGAACCAACAGCAAAGCAACTCAACACATATTACAGCTGGACAGACTAACACTGCTGAACACAAGGCAACTAGAGAGCTAGGATCTGTTCTATTATTGGCCACAAATAAATAGATATGTTCATTCTATATTCTGCCTTGAAATCTATTTATTGCTTCTAAGGTATTTAGCTATTTCAACAGACTGTATTCATAGATGGGGATCCTTATTAGGTGACTATAGGTAATAATTTCTCTTGTCTATACTGGTTTGGGGTTCATCTGTAGACCACTGTATTCATAGCAATACAAGATGCCTTGTCAAAAGGAAAAAGACTCAAGAGATCAATCAACCAATCTGTGTACTTAAAAAGTATGACTTGAGAAACCTGTTAGAGAAGGAAAAAACGACTTATGCACCCTGTCAACTTTAATTTGTTATGTGAATGAAGTTAACAAGTAACCAACAAAATAGACCAAAATCCCTGCCTTCATGGAACTTACAGTCCAGCTGAACTGGGTGTTTTCATTGATTCTGAAGACACATAAGGAGGCTGCTTATATGCATAAGTCCAAGTGTGAAGGGCAGTGTCAACTGACCTTGCCTTGCTGCCTTGATGTTCACAGGCTGAAAGCCTCCGTTGAGTGCGGAAGAGTCAATGATGTCAGACTCAAAGTCACGATGATTTTTCCGATACACAAAGAGAGCCACAACTACAGAAATGGCCAGGCAAACTATCACAGCTATCACAATGCCAACATACAGAGCAACATCATCTGAATCAGGAGCAGCTAAAGGGAAGGAGGAGACATTGGATTAACTGGTTAGAGAAATTTCCCACAGTACACATATGTATTGCTATAATTTTTTCAGACATTTATTGCCTTTTTTATAGGTTAATTTCAAATCTATTTCAAAAGCTATATAAAGCAACTGTGGCCTTTCAGTGGAAAATTATCTCTGATTTCTTTTCCTTTCTCACTCTGCATCTATCTAGTCACTAATCTGTCTTAAATTGGGCACCATAACAGACCACTTATTACAAGGCATAAAAAGAAACTGGAGCTAAAACCATCCCAACCCACAAGGAAAAAAAGTTTATTACTAATTTCAGGTGGAAAAGTTTGGGAGGCAGCTATGAATTCACTGACAGTTCTTTAAAAAGATAAACATAAACACTCTGTTAGAAATACCTGGCAGGTTCTGACTCTGTGTATTTATTGAACCAGAATATTTTTCTAAGTATCACTCCAAGTCACAAAATTACTTTCCAGAGCACTCTTCTCACTTTCCCCTAAATCAGTGAAGGGGTGGGTGGGAATGGCGGAACCAAGCAAATAAACATTGGGAGCAAACATGTTGAGTTTGAAAGGTGTACTTTCAGAAGACTCAGATCTGGGGAGCAGAGGTTAATGCTGATAACGCCAGGCTTTTGCTACAGATTCAGTATTACCTCTGAGAACCCTGAGCTTCTCACGGTTTCTTGTCAGAGATTTACACTTGAGCTACTCATTACTGGAATAAAAAAAATAGCTCTATGGTGTACTGAGTAAGATAAAGGCCTGGTTCAATGATCAGAAAGGTCAGACTACCCCCAAAAGGCAATTAAGCATTTGATTAATGCAGTGCAAGGTCAGCTGGGGAGGGCTGTCTCTGGGTAAAGCAAGAAGAAAATTCCTGTAAAAGTTGTACGTTGCCTTAGTGGCATAGAACATGCTTTTTTTTTTTTTTTTTTTAGTTTTTTAGGGGGAAGTAATTAGGTTTATTTTATTAATTTTTTTTAATGGAGGTACTGGGGATTGAATCTAAGATGTCATGCATGCTAAGCATGAGCTCTACCTCTTGAGCTATACCCTCCCCTCAAACAGGTTTTAATCCAATGGCAAATGATAATAGAAGCTGACAATTAAAACAAAACAAACTAACACAATTAAATCTTTCCTGAATCCCACAGACATCTTTAAGTCTCTGGGTTTAGTTTTCTGTAATGGACAAAAATTGTCAGCAAAGTTAACCAAAGCTGTTCTGCTCACCGTAAAAGGTGATTAAACTGATACTTCAGATGGTCAAGAACAGCTTTTTTATGCTCAACTTCATACGTGTACATTTTGTAGGGAAAGAATTTTCAGATTTGTAGGTCCCATGATGACCTCCCAAGAGTTAAGGAGCCACTACTTTCTCTTAAGACTCACAGCCACATGATTTTTCTGGTGCAATGGTGCATCCCTTGGCTTGCCAGCAGCCCATGTGATCACCCATGCTCTCAAGTCGTGTACCTTCAATACAGCGACAGTACAAAAGAATTCCCTATGGGAAATCCCTTCATCTCTTTTAGTATTTTGTGTTTAAATGTACTATATGTGAAAGAATCTTTTTTCTTTTTAAATGATTGTCTTTCTCAAAGTTTCCAGAATATCTGTTTTCACATCAATCAAGTCAACATTGACAGATCTTTTTGGAAAACCAGTGCCATACCAAACCCTCTGGTTATGTAAGCACTGCTTTCAAAGTGCTGACTTCACTTTGCCACTGGGTTTTATTTGAGGCCCTACAGCTGCATTCTGAACTCTGATCAGAATACTGTATCTAAATCCTTAATGCTTTACTTTACCAGGCTGTAATTACTTACACAACATTCATGATTTCTAATTCAATAGATGTGCATTTTCTCAATTCTTTACTTTTTAGCATTTGAACTCTGCCCTTTATTTAGATCAGCATATTTCATGAAGTGTTTTGTCAGCTACTGGGATTCAAGCTTTGAACAGTAAACTGATAGATTTTAAAGCTGGCAGAGACTTGAAATAACCCTTTCTTCTCTTCAGCAGTGAAAATCTAATTTGTTTTTCATGTTAGAATATATTAGGTGCCTTTTTCCTGCGTGTACATCTGTGATGCAAAGAAAGGTAAACTTGAACTGGGGGCAATAACGTTAAATGATTATTCAGCAACATAAAAACCAA